>NC_138130.1:17240586-17696574 GCF_964188305.1 Podarcis bocagei
CACATTTCAGTCCATCATCTTGATTCAGAATTGCACCTTGATTCAAAATGACAGCCAATCAGAGATGATGATCCACATCGCCACCTCAGGAACCCTGTTGCTAAATTTGACAACGATATATTGAGCGATGGCTGAAGCCATGTCATAAGACATGCAAATCCACACCAAAATGTCTGCCATCTTGATTCAAAGAGGAGGCCAGTGTCCAAACAGTGAGGAGGTCTGCCTCCCTACATCTAGAACCTTTGTCCCAAGTTTGATGTTGATATCTTGAGAGATGGCTGAACCTAACCTGAAGCTTTCTTACTTGGAATTCTAGTTCCAGAAATACTGGTGCATCAGAAGAGATTATTTATGTATGCTACAACAGCTGTGTGGATGTTACTTGCCCAAATATGGAAGGAGAACCAATTACATACAAAAGAAGAATGGTTGATAAAGATGATGAACTATGCCAAAATGGCAACAATGACTGAGGAAATCAGAGATCAAGAGGACAATAAATTTAATAAAGAATGGGGAAATTTTAGAAGTTATGTAGCACCCTGCTTGTGGTTAACGCTTAGCTGGAATGAAATATTCAACGCAGCAATAGAGAAATTAAAATAATAATTTATTTGTCAGACAAATAAATGAGAGGCACAGTGGTATATGGTTACCAAGCTCTGGCCTGGTCTCCTGCCATTATGGCCAGCACTTATATTCCCTTAATCCAGCCCCCTTTGCTCCTCCTGTGGCTGCCTCTGTCCAATCAGCCTGGTTGGATTTCCTATTGGCTGATTGCTATAACCAATCCTAAAAGATACACCCATATCCTCCTGTCCTTATATGGAACACAAAGAGCTATATATTGTTACATCTATAAATGACAAATAAGTAGTAATATATCTTACATGTGTCTCAACAAGGAATCTTAATTACCAGCTCACCTCTTGCCCTCCTTGCCCTATTGCCTTCTAAAACAAATGGTTAATCTTAAATTTTTATCTTAAACATATGTCAAGGATCTTGAGTTTCACATCAACATTGAAAGATCTCCTTCATTTGAAGGTTTCTAAACAAATGTCTGACAGCTTATATATCAGGACAGCTTGGATGGCGTCTTCCTGTCTGGCAGGGGGGCTAGGTTGGTGGCTGACTTAATTACAACTCTTACAACTATATGAAATAAGAATCTAGCATTTGTTAAATCCTTTGCATAATTACATCTATGCCAATACACTTAATACACAACACAGGTAGCCTCTTAAAAGGAATAAGGCCCTTTGTAAAGTAGAAAAGGGACTCAGTAAAAAGAACACAGTAAAAAACCGCTTTAAAAGAAGCCTCTTCAGTTTACACACACCCCCCTTCAGCCAGCTGCTTTTCCCAACATTTATTGCCCTCTAACTCTCTCAGTTTAAGAAAGAAACAGCTTTTAAAAAGGACTTCCCAAAAATGCTCTCTTTCTGCCAGCTAAATGCTTCTCCATTTGGTCTTTAACCTTAGAAAGAAGATCTGGCTCATTTTACTGGGAGGCACATTGGTATTATTTTACTATTTACTCATTCCTAATTATATTTATCTCTGCCTTTGTTATCTTCTGTAACATGTAGGGTCAGTGTCCTTACTCAGTCTGTAATTCCAGCTTTTACGACTTTGAGAATTGTTTTCTGCTATAAATCAAGGGGGCCCCCTTGTCTAGGAGGAAAACATTGCCAGTGTTTTCTTAAGCAGCTGGTCTGCCTGGCATGAAACTTTTGAAAATCTTTAAGCTCTCTCTTTAATATACGTCCTGATCAAACATTAATAAAATGCAGGCTTATGCCTGATGCCTCATTCCCCCCTTTCAAGCTCAAGGACCTTCGTCCCAAGTGTCCTTGATAGCTTGACCTTCATCATATTCCTGAGGTAAAGCTCTGTATAGGGCCATGATATGAGGTAGAGTTTCATTTGAAACCATCTTGCTAATTGTACTTCTAAAACATGAAATGATACATGGCATCATACATAAAACCATTACCACTACCGTCAAGAAAAACAAGCAAGACAATAGTATCCCTTTGAGTCCTGTGACATTAGGTAACCAATTGGTGAGCCATCCCATATCCCATCCTTCCCATGTTTGTACTGGGACATGTGCTATATTCTCCATCTTTGTGGCCAACACACGGATTGCCTCACCATTATCTGAAATGTTAAAGCAACAGGCATTCCCTGTCAAGTTCAAGACTCCACATAGACCTCCCTGCTTGGCAAGTACATAATCCATTCCCATTTTCAGCTGCAAAATGGCGGCTCTACTTTCATCCAACTGTTGTGCAATAAGTCTCAAACTCTGGGCCGTTGCATTGGTTACAAGTTCCACTACTGCTTGCAATCGAATTATTCTGTTTAGATTATAAATAGGATCCCGTGCCCCTTGTATGAGCTCACCAGGATTCCAGGAGGCAGGATCATAATAGGCTATAATGCGCTCTGGTGGCCAATCATCAGTACCGCTCCAACTTTGGGTACTTCCTCCTGCTATACGAGAAATATCAGCGTTTCTTCGTGTACGCTTGGCCAAATTAGTGGGCATAATCCACATTGGTGGTAATACCCATCCCAGGAAACAAGTCCCACTCCATTTGGAGGGGAGTTTCTTGTATGCCCATTCTCCACATATCCACCACAACCATCGGGTCTGAGGTTTTTGGTACGTGGAGTACAGAAGGCGAAATATCAAAAGAGGTAGAGAGTTCACAGTGCAGTATGTTAGATTGCCTTTTTCTGTCACAGTTATGTTCCATACCACTTTCCATGCATGAATAAAAGGAGGTGCACAGGGCAAGGCATTCCGAGTTCGATAGGTAGTATCGTGTGCCCAGGTATTCTTAATATTATCCCAAGTATAGTGACAATGAGAAGAGCCTATTATGGTAGAATCAGCTGCACCTGATGATTTATGTACACAGAATTCCCCTTGTACAGGTATAACTCGTAATGGTTTAGTTGAGTTCCATCCGGGGAAATTCTGTATTTCTGTTTGGTGTGGTATTTCGCTTACCATACCAATGGCATCCAATGGTATCGGTAATAAGGGCATACCTCCCTCTGAATCATCTGGCCCAAGAGAGCAAACAAGGCAATTGGTCCTATTTGCAACATTGGCTACCATTTCAGCTAAACCTACCCACATATTGTGGTCATGGCGGAATCCATATTTAGTCAATTTGGTCAGATTCAAGGACACTTCCCCTTCCCAAGGGATCAGGATTAATAATAAAATCATGTTGATGTCTAGCATATGCATTCCTTCCACAAAAGATTACCTTATTGTGATAGCAAATAAATATTAGTCCCAATATAACTCCCCCAGTGACAGAAATGGGGAACCACCAAGACCAAAACATATATCCCGAGGATCCCCAATGAGTAATATCTCTGTTAATTGTTCCACAAGGGGGGGCAGTCAATTAATTGTATAAGAGAATCTTTCCTTTCACAATCGCTGGTTCAGATGCTCCTCAAGCTTCAGGCGTGCGCAGGTCAGCGAGCTTCCAGGTTGTGGCTGCAGCAGGCCGGTCGTCTAATGTTGCCCGTGACCTAGCCCGTTCCCGGTAGGGCTAGATACAGGGGTTTTTGGAGAGAGTCAGTTTAAGAGGATTAGAGGGGTCACCTTTGCACGTCCAACTGCCTTCGGACTTCTTCAAACGGGAGTGATGAATCCTGGGGGTCACCTCAGCTACCTTCACCGCTGTTGGAGTAGAGAGCAAGACGGTGTAAGGTCCACGCCACTTAGGTGCAAGTGGATCACGTTTCCACTCTTTCACCCATACGCTATCGCCAGCCTGGAACTGATGAATCGGCTCGGCAATGCTGCACGGCGTGCGCTCGAGGGCCCACCTGTTAAGAGAAACAAAAACACGGGAGAGAGATTGCACTTGTCCCTGTGTCACATGGTCTCCTATCTGTTTGAGATCAGCTGAAATATCCTGAACAAAGGAGGGCGGTCTCCCATACAGGAGCTCAAAAGGTGACAACTTAAGTCTTTTTGTGGGTGCACACCGAACACGAAACAGTATTATGGGTAACACATCTACCCATCCCAATCCCGTTTCCTGGGTTAATTTTGCCAATTGGGTTTTCAGAGTCCGATTCATTCTTTCAGTTTTCCCTGAACTCTGAGGCCTATAGGCTGCATGCAGTCTCCATTTCACTTGTAGGATTCGACATACTTCTTGTACTACTTGATCAATGAACGCTGGCCCATTATCACTTCCAATGCATCTAGGTAACCCAAACCTCGGGATCAATTCAGTGAGGAGTCTCTTAGTTACCTCTCGTGCCTTTTCAGTTCGGGTGGGAAAAGCTTCAACCCATCCGGTAAGAGTATCTACAAACACAAGGAGATACTTGAATCCCTTAGAAGGGACCAGCTCTGTGAAGTCCACAATTAGGCTTTGCATGGGGACATATCCCACATGTTGGATTCCAGGAGGTTGTACCGGTCCCTGCCTGGGATTATTTTTAGCACAAAGAACACATTTCTGTGAAATGCAAGTTGCTAATTGTGATAGATTAATAATATACAACTTCCGACTGAGACTCTCTCTGGTTGCAGTACCGCCAAGGTGAGTAGATTCATGATAATTTCTTACAATTGTGCCTGCTAGATGATGAGGTACATAAATCCTATTGTCCGGCAGGATCATCCAACCGTCCTTCACAACCGCTCCTTCCTGTTCAGCCCACTTCCTCTCTTCTGGGGTATAGTGAGGTTTAACTTCTTCTGGAACTACCTCTGGTATGAGGGCTGCTATAAATCCTCCCACAGGCTTTTGGTCTGCCTCTCGGGCTGCTTTGTCAGCAGCATGATTTCCTCTGGTTATTGGATCCCTTCCTCGTCCATGACCTTTGCAGTGCATTACAGCAATCTGTTCTGGAGCCCATACTGCTTCTAACAGGATTTCTACTTCAGGTCCATATTTCAAGGCCTTCCCGTGGGCTCCTATTAGACCTCTTTCTTTCCATAGAGCACCATGTGCATGCAGGGTTAAGAAGGCATATTTAGAATCAGTATAGATGTTTGCCTTACATCCGGCTGCCAATTGCAGAGCTCTAGTTAAACCTATAAGTTCAGCTTTTTGTGCTGAGGTGCCAGCAGGCAAAGCTTCAGCTTCCACAACTTCCTCATTGGTGACCACAGCATATCCTGCTCGTCTGGCACCTTCATGCAGGTAACTGCTACCATCAGTATAATATACAACATCTGGATTTTTCAATGGTTCATCTTTCAGATCGGGTCTACTGGAATAAACTTCATCCATTATTTGGAGACAATCATGTGATTCTTCATCATCTACCTCTGGTAGGGGCAGCAAAGTCGCTGGATTGAGCATATTCACTACTCGTAGATGAATCCTGGGATTTTCACACAATAGGCCTTGGTACCTAGCCATCCTTGGGTTCGTTAGCCAATAACTACCCTTATATTCCATGAGCGTCAGAACAGCATGAGGTACATTCACATACATCGTCTGGCCGAAGGTAAATTTATCAGCTTCTTTGACAAGGCTTGCAGTGGCCGCTACTGCCCTTAGGCATGGAGGCCATCCTTTTGCTACTGAGTCCAATTGTTTTGACAAATAAGCTACTGGACGGTTCCAACTTCCTAATCTCTGGGTCAGGACTGCCGCTGCAATCCCATTCTGTTCATGTACATACAGCTGAAAGGGTTTTTCCGAATTAGGCAGTCCAAGGGCTGGGGCCTCCATAAGTCGTTGTTTGATAACTAAAAAGGCTTGTTGCTGCTCAGGTCCCCATACGAATGGGTCCTTTTCTGCACCTCGAGTGCTTTCATGTAAGGGCTTGGCCAGACTGCTGAAATCAGGTATCCATAGTCTACAAAACCCTGCTGTTCCCAGGAATCCTCTGAGTTGTTTCCTTGTGGTAGGTTCCTTGATAAGGCAAATAGCTTCTTTCCTCTCTGGCCTCAATGCTCGTTGTTGGTGTGAGATGTCAAAGCCCAAATATTTGACCTTTTCTAAACATAACTGTGCCTTTTTCTGGGAAACTCGGTAGCCAGCTTCCCAGAGCAAGTGGAGCAGTTCCTCTGTACCTTCTTTACAGGTATCAAAATCCTTTGCTGCTAGTATAAGGTCATCTACATATTGCAGAACCACCTTTTCTCCAGGTATTGAGGGGTAACTTGTTAGATCCTTCGCCAAGGCAGTGCCAAATAAAGTTGGGGAATTTTTGAATCCCTGGGGCAATCTTGTCCAAGTTAGCTGGCCTTTTGTTCCTGTCAAAGGGTCTTCTCACTGGAAGGCAAATATAGGTTGGCTCTGTGGTGCCAGCCGGCAACAGAAGAATGCATCTTTCAAGTCCAATACAGTAAAAAATGTTGCTTCTGGTGGGATCAAACTCAGCAGGGTGTATGGGTTTGGTACATTTGGGTGCAAGGTCTCGATAGCCTGGTTTACGAGCCTCAAGTCCTGCACTGGCCTGTATTCATCTGTCCCAGGTTTTCGAACAGGCAAAAGGGGTGTGTTCCATTCTGATTGGCAGGGCTTAAGCAGACCATATTTTAATAGGCGGTCCAAATGTTTCTGGATGCCCTCTGCTGCTCGCCGGGGTAAAGGATATTGCTTTACAGATACAGGGGTAGCCATAGGTTTTAAGGTTACTACAATTGGAGCTATATTCTTGGCCATTCCTGGTGGGCTATTTTCGGCCCATACTCCTGGTGGCACCTGTAGAGTTCGGAGGAGCTTGTTTAACTCTGTATCCAATGTGGGTTGGACTTGCAGGACTGACATTAGGCGCCATGATTGTTCCTTAGGTACTGAGAGGGAAATTATTCCTGCTGCCTTTGATGGCAGTTTCATTTCTGGACCTCGAGGAGTGAAGGTGATTTGGGCCTGCAATTTGGACAGCATATCTCTACCTAAGAGAGGTATTGGACACTCAGGTATATACAAAAATTGATGGGTTAAACGATGTCCCCCAATCTGGCATTCCAAAGGTTGGAGGAAAGACCTCTTAGCTGACTGACCAGTGGCACTTTTAATGACTACACTTTTGGATGCCTTTTTCTGCAATAGTTCTGGGAGTACTGAGTATTCAGCCCCAGTATCAATCATAAAGTCTATTAAATGGCTTCCTAATTGAATCGTGACCGTGGGCTCCTGGAAGCCTAACTTTATGGAGTCCGGTCGTTCCTAGTCTTGGGTAAAATCCTCCTCTGCCAGTCCAATGACATTGTCCCTACTCCGTCCTTGTCCAGGTCTCTGATATCTTCCATCTCGGATCATTCCCCGTCCCTGGTTTCTTGGGCCGGAGCCTGGGCCTGCCTGGGCCTGGGCCTGGGCGTACTTCTTCCAACCTCAGGGGTTCAGGACATTCCCGCTTCCAATGACCCTCCTTCTTGCAATTCGCACATTGATTCCTTCCCAGTGGTGGATTCCTTCCCCGCCCTATTCCTCCATTTAAGGGGCGGTAGTCTTGCTTCACTGCTGTGGCTAGCATTACCATCTTTTCCTTCTGCCACTTCTTCTCTTGTTTCTCAGCCTCATCCCTATTCCGATAAACTCGGCGTGCAATGGCCATAATTTGGCTCATCAGCATCCCTTCCCATCCTTCTGATTTCTGAATTTTCTTACGAATGTCAGAAGCGCACTGGGCCACAAATGTAGCAGTAATCATTCTGCTGTTTTCAGGGGCTTCAGGGTCAAAAGGAGTCCATATACGATAGGCTTCTTGCAGCCTCTCTAAAAAGTCTCCTGGACTCTCATTTGGTTTCTGTTCTACTTCTGAGACTTTAGACATATTAGTGGGCTTCTGGCATGCCCTGCGGATACCTTGCACAAGCGTCTGGCGGTAGGTGGTAAGTCTGGCCAGGTGAATTGCATTGTTTGGATCCCAATTAGGATCTTCCAAGGGAAAGTTGTCTTGGAGATGACGGTCAATATTAAAAATATTTCCCACTCTGGCCTGCTCACGCAAATATATCTGTGCCTTTTCAATTATGTCTCTCCTTTCCTCAGTGGTGAACAGAGTATTCAGGAGCTGGCGGCAATCTGTCCAAGTAGGACTATGAGTATTTATTATTGAAGTCACCAAGTCCATCATAGCCTGAGGTTTTTCTGCGAAAGATGGGGTGTGTGTTTTCCAATTCATCAGATCCATAGTTGTGAATGGAATGTACTGGAGGGTCGAAGTTCGAGGTGGCCGTGGTCCGAGTTGCCCGTTAACCAGCACAGGCTCCTCAAGTGCATCAAATACTCTTCTGAGAGGGGCTACTACGTGATCTTTCTCTTCGCTTTGCTCTAGGGGCCTCAAATCATAGGGGATGGTATTTGTCCCAAGGCGTTCTTTTAGCAGCCTTATACGCCTGGCTGTATTGCTTGCTGACCGATTAAGGTCTCCCTGTAACTTCTGTAATAATTCTCTAGGACTTGGATGTACAGGAGTTTGGGGTAGGCAATCAGTTGTTCCACTAAAAGAGACTGTAGATGGAGTTCTACTGGGACTCACAGATGGAATAACCGCTTCTGCTTGGGCTTTATTATAGGCCTCCAATGCCTCCTGAAGATATTTATCATAATCTATCAAGGAATCAAGTTCTGTGACTCCAGCCCCAGTATTCATTCCACTTTCTTGCCTTGGGGTTACAACTGGTGGAGTGTTTGGATTAGGCTCCCTTCGATGTGGAGCATAGGGTGGAGGTGGAAGCAGCTCTTCCTCTGGTCCCTCAAAAATGGGTTTGAGTTTATTTGGCAAGATTCCTTTCCTAGCTTCGGCTTTTACAGCCAATAATTTGCATCGTTGGACTTATCCATGGAGGATTTTTATTTAATGTGCTCAGCCGGGAATCTATATATGAAAATTGTTCTGGGCACCCTCCAGTTTCTTTGGCGATGTTAGACCAAAGTTTGCTTACTAAATTTATATCAAAGGTTCCTTGAGATGGCCATTCAGTATTTTGCTTCGGCCACTCTAATTCACATAACGTTCTCAGGCGCTCTGGCGTCATTTTGACTCCATACGCCCCTGAGAAGGCTTTCTTAAAATTATTTAACATACATTCAAGAGGTGTATTTTCCCCTTTTGAACCCCCAACTCCCATTGTATGTCCCTGTGAAGTATCCACTCAGTCACTCACACACACGCTTCGTGGGTTTCCTTGCCTGGTGAAGTCGCCTTACCAGGAACCGAAGTACTGCCCACTCCACACTCAGGTCAGCTACAGATTGCTCTGTACTTTCTCACACATACAATGCGCTAGATACTTCACCACACACTACCTCCCAACTTTCCTTTCCCTACACCAGATCACCATCTGATGTACCCAACCACCTAGCGTACTCAGTTCCCACTTACTGAGACGCAGAAGTTTGATCAAGACTTCTCTTCTTCCCAATTAATTGGAGGGCCAAAAATCCCTTTGTGCACTTACCCTTGGTTGGTTCCGTTTCCCCCCGGTCCGTCGCCGCCAGTGAGCAGGGTATCAGACAGACGAGACTTCTGCGTTCCCCCTGGAAAAATTTACCAGTGCGCGCTGGGTAAGCAGTTTAGAGATCCTCTCTCTTGTACCCTGCCCATTAGGACGAAGGGGCTGCGTTCCAGCAGACCACTTATCCGAGTCACGGCACCATAAAATGTAGCACCCTGCTTGTGGTTAACGCTTAGCTGGAATGAAATATTCAACGCAGCAATAGAGAAATTAAAATAATAATTTATTTGTCAGACAAATAAATGAGAGGCACAGTGGTATATGGTTACCAAGCTCTGGCCTGGTCTCCTGCCATTATGGCCAGCACTTATATTCCCTTAATCCAGCCCCCTTTGCTCCTCCTGTGGCTGCCTCTGTCCAATCAGCCTGGTTGGATTTCCTATTGGCTGATTGCTATAACCAATCCTAAAAGATACACCCATATCCTCCTGTCCTTATATGGAACACAAAGAGCTATATATTGTTACATCTATAAATGACAAATAAGTAGTAATATATCTTACATGTGTCTCAACAAGGAATCTTAATTACCAGCTCACCTCTTGCCCTCCTTGCCCTATTGCCTTCTAAAACAAATGGTTAATCTTAAATTTTTATCTTAAACATATGTCAAGGATCTTGAGTTTCACATCAACATTGAAAGATCTCCTTCATTTGAAGGTTTCTAAACAAATGTCTGACAGCTTATATATCAGGACAGCTTGGATGGCGTCTTCCTGTCTGGCAGGGGGGCTAGGTTGGTGGCTGACTTAATTACAACTCTTACAACTATATGAAATAAGAATCTAGCATTTGTTAAATCCTTTGCATGATTACATCTATGCCAATACACTTAATACACAACACAGGTAGCCTCTTAAAAGGAATAAGGCCCTTTGTAAAGTAGAAAAGGGACTCAGTAAAAAGAACACAGTAAAAAACCGCTTTAAAAGAAGCCTCTTCAGTTTACACACACCCCCCTTCAGCCAGCTGCTTTTCCCAACATTTATTGCCCTCTAACTCTCTCAGTTTAAGAAAGAAACAGCTTTTAAAAAGGACTTCCCAAAAATGCTCTCTTTCTGCCAGCTAAATGCTTCTCCATTTGGTCTTTAACCTTAGAAAGAAGATCTGGCTCATTTTACTGGGAGGCACATTGGTATTATTTTACTATTTACTCATTCCTAATTATATTTATCTCTGCCTTTGTTATCTTCTGTAACATGTAGGGTCAGTGTCCTTACTCAGTCTGTAATTCCAGCTTTTACGACTTTGAGAATTGTTTTCTGCTATAAATCAAGGGGGCCCCCTTGTCTAGGAGGAAAACATTGCCAGTGTTTTCTTAAGCAGCTGGTCTGCCTGGCATGAAACTTTTGAAAATCTTTAAGCTCTCTCTTTAATATACAAGTCCTGATCAAACATTAATAAAATGCAGGCTTATGCCTGATGCCTCAGTTACTTGAAAGAACACTGTAAACAATTAAAAACATTGGCAGGATTGTAAAACAACAACAACAACACTTGTAATGAAATGAGAATTATGGTAACAATTGAGTTTTAAGAAAATATGAAGAATGTGATACGATGCAATTTGAAAAGAATATTTAGGGAAACTGTGGAGGTGTGGAGAGAAGTTCTGGGATTCTAAGAATCCTATTTGTAAAATGATTTAAGTATGATGATAATGGTTAAAAACGAAAATGAATTTAAAAAATATATATTAAAAAAGAGAGGTGGCTGAACCTATGCTAAAAGGAAAAAAGAAAGAAAAGATGAAGTCGGACCAAATTCACTTTTCAGTCCATCATCTTAATTCCTGTTTGGTGATGATAACTTGTCAAGCATCTGATTTTGCCAGAAGCGGCTTAGTCATGCTGGCCACATGATCCGGAAGCTGTACGCCGGCTCCCTCGGCCTATAGAGTAAGATGAGTGCCACAACCCCAGAGTCGTCCGTGACTGGACCTAACAGTCAGGGGTACTTTTACCTTTGCCTAGTAGCTAGAGTATGAAAAACCGTCTTCTGCCTATGCAGAAGCGTGTCCAGATTCACAGTATCATATCTCTGCTGTGGGCAAAACAAATGTTTCCCTCGGGTTTCTTTTTAACTAGACTGCCTGGGCCAGCTTTAAAAAAGATACATCTTTTCCAGAGCAAGCGGAGACATCCCAGTAGGAATTCAGGAGGTGCTGACCGCTTGATACAAACATTGCACCTACTGCAACACTGGCTTTAGCCAGGAAATTTAATGACCCATTCCCCAGGAAGAGTTTTGTCTTCAGAATGACGAGCATATAATTAGGAGGTTGGGGGAGTGATGGGGGAAATATGTCATCCTGAAACTTTGCTACCTTCCCTGACACTTCCTGTCATGGGCAATCGGTTCCTAAGCAACTGTCATGGGCGGTGTGTGCAAATGTTATAAAGTCGAGGCAATTCAAGGAAAAAGTAGCCGTGTATGTTTGGAAATCTCTCCGCAGACATGCTGATAGCGCACCTGCTTACGGTCTTTGTCAAAACCTGCCAGCGCCAAAGAGGAGTGTTTAAGGACAGTTCAAACGCTCTGCTAAGAGGCAGAAGCAAAGTGTCAAATGTAGCTCCATCAACAACCAGGAGTGTGATTTGCCTTTGAGCAACCGCTAGCAGACCGCCAGCTGATTCTGAAAGCACGTAAGCAAGATAAGAGGCCGATGGGGGGGTGTTTTGACATGTCAGGTTCCCTGAGAGAAAATGGAAGTCGTTAGACAAACTGGCAAACCTGTGACCCTGCAGGTGATGTTGGACTCCAATTGCGTGGCGATTCCTGCCCCCCCCCCCAGTTGGAAGAAATAACGACACGGGACACCAGAATTTTAGGTTAATGGGCGAAAAATGGCCACAACTTTATTGGTTACAGGTAAGAGCGGTATTGGCTTTAGGCATTGGTCCTATCAGACTATCCAGCATGAGAACCAGAAAGCGTTAACACCAACAGGGGGAGCCCCTGAGATGCACATCCCTAGGCACTCCCCGAGGGGTCACCGCTCGGGGGCACACTTTAGGCCCTAGCCTCCATAGGTTTCGGACGAGGCAACGCCCCCCCCCGGAAACCTTTATCGGACTACCCCTATATATTTGGGGGAGGTGATGGCGCTCCTCCCCCCGACTCATCTGCATAATAATACCCCTACCAATGCCTAACCGCCAAAACCAAAGGCGTTGTGACATTTTGCTACGAGATAGGCGAAAAAACCAAATGGCTTTAAACGATGCCAATTAGCCAAGTGGAAAAACTCCTACCAGGCCCCATGCGGCGACCAACCGAGGTCCATAGCAAAGTCCAAGGGAAAACCTAGAGGGTGGGTGGGAAACCACAGCTGGAACGAAGAAGGTAAGGGGCGATCTCGGGCCGCACCGTCCTTAAGTGACCCTAGCCCCGCCCCTGCAGCCAGCCGATTGGCTGGCCCAGGGAGTGACGTGGCCCGAGGATTCCCAAGTCACCGCACGGGTGATGGTGGGCGTGAGCCCGCAACCCCCCTCCTTATGTCGGGAGTGGCTTTCTCATCAGTCCCAGCCAGCATCAGGGATGATGGGAATTATTGTCCATCAGCATCAGCAGGGCCACATGTTTCCCAGGCCTGTTCCTTGGCGCATAGATACACATCCTGCAGGAATCAGGATTCATCAGGTAATGTTAGCCATGCTAGAGTTGAGAGTTGCACAGAATACTTTGATCATTTTTATTTTAGATGCAAATGAAGTGCTTTAGATTACCTCACTACGACTGGGCACGACAGTTGTACACACACACGCACACACACACTTTTTATAAGTGAATATTTCAATATTTGAATAGTGGAATTTTAGAAACATACAGTTGTACCTTGGTTTTTGAACAGCTTAGTTCTTGAATGCTTTGGCTCCTGGACGCCACAAACCCGGAAGTGATTGTTCCAGTTTGCAAACTATTTTGGGAAACTGAATGTCCGATATAGCTTCTGTGGCTTCCGATTGAGTGCAGGAAGCTCCTGCGGCCAATCAGAAGCCACGCCTTGGTTTTCAAACATTTTTGGAAGTCGAACGGCCATCCGGAACAGATTCCATTCCAGAACCAAGGTATGACTGTATTGCGCATGTATATTTAAGGATACAAATTTGGATTTAAAATATTTCAAAGAGGTAATAAAATAAAAACAAACCATTATTATTATTTTCTAATTAGGCTATTATAGAAAGGTTGAAATGCTTGTAAAGTAGGATGTTTAATGCTATGAGATCATTACTGATATTTACATATTATTGAGAGTTTCTATGATATGTGTAACTCTTATCAGTCCAGAAGATTCACCAAATATATCCTGCACATGTGGTACTCCTCACTTGAATGTCACATCGCTTTTCAAAATGGTTGCATGGGAGGACAGCACAGTTGGTTAAAGCGTGGTGCTAGTAATGCCAAGTTTGCAGGTTCGATCGCCATAAGGGACAGCTGCATATTCCTGCATGGGGGGGGGGTGGACTAGATAACACTCAGGGTCCCTTCCAATTCTATGATTCTATGAAGTGGAGGAGGAATTGGATTCAGTTTCTTCCTGCTTACTCTTCACAGCTGAACAGCAGATTAGGGGTGATTGTGGCTTCTTAGAAGAGCTGCTCTCCACGGTCTACTTTGGACTGAAACAATAAAGCTTAGAAGGATTTTTTGGTTTATGGACTGATGACATCTTTTATAAAAACCCTCTTTTTTCTATTTCTTTTTGACATGTACATCCTATTTCAAGATGTTGCAACGTACTGCAGGCCTTGCCAAGACATTGACGTTGTTCATCTCATCAGAAATAAAACCAGAAAATTCAATTAATAATGCAATATCGTGCAACTGGATGTTTTCCCACATAGCACTGACTAAGAAATCATGAACTTCAAGTTCACACCAAAACGAATTGCCTTAATTAAAATAATGAGCTCAGACTTACTCTACATGAAGAGCCAAATGAATCAAAGTTAACGAAAGACACACTCCCTTTGAATATTTCAAATTAATTCTACTTACTCCACAGATTCACTAATGGAAAATAAAACAAACTTTACGAGCCAATATATTAAGAAATATTCTCATGTCCTCAGGGTTATACAATCATTCTGAAACTGATTAGCCTTCTGAAAGCATTCGACAATGTCAATGATGGCCCAAATACCTGTTATATTTTGCACTAAACTGTGTTTGATGATGGTCACTTGACTTTTCAGAGCAGCTTTTTGAACAGCACACACAGGAACTTCAGTGAATTCATGGGAGACAAATATATACCGGTATATATTTTAGGAGCAGAGGGTTAATCTGAGTGCAGAGTGCTCACTTCTGCCATTTGTGCTCACTGCGAAAAGAGAGGCAGCTGCCAATAAGTATGTATGCATGTGTAATACTTTTGTCCCACTTCTTAGACAATCATTGTTTCCCAACTCAGCACACAGTAATTACAATAAATGAGAGACAGGCCCTGCCATCTGGCATACAAATGAAAAAAGACAAGGCAGACAAAAGCAAGGGGTGTGTAAAAGAAAAGGTCAAGGAAGGAGATCAGCTCTTCAAGACCAGGGCACTGTATACACACACACACACACACACACACACACACACACACACACTCTTTTACAATTTAGAATACCTATTTTACATCCTTAAGATATCAATGACTTCCCTTCTTCTCTTTCCATGGTTCATTTTGCATACCATAAATCCCTGCATATTTTACAAAAAAGAAACCATTCGGTATTCCATTATTGCATCCATCAAAACTTATTTACACTGTTTAATTTATCCTAAGACTGCCTACGTTTTAAAGTGTACACCCCATATATTCAATAAACATTTTCCAGTCTTCTTTAAACGTATGTTCTTCTTGTTCTCTTATTCTATATGTTAAGTCTGCAAGCTGCACATATTCTGTCATCTTAAGTTGCCATTCCTCTTTAGTTGGGACCTCGCTCGTTTTCCATTTTGGGGCTAACAAAACACAGGCTGCAGTAGTGGCATACATAAACAAAGGACACTGAACATTTCTATTCAGCTTAAGCCAAGCTGATCTTCCCTTGCTGGTGTTTTCTTGCTAAACAGTAGTAGGTTCTTGTTCCATAATGGATGGTAATGAAGAAGAGGAGGAGGAGGAGGAGGAGTTTGGACTTGATATCCTACCTTTCACTCCCCTTAAGGAGTCTCAAAGCGGCTAACAATCTCCTTTCCCTTCCTCCCACATAACCAACACTCTGTGAGGTGAGTGAGACTGAGAGACCTCAGAGAAGTGTGACTAGCCCAAGGTCACACAGCAGCTGCATGTGGAGGGGTGGGGAAGCAAACCTGGTTCACCAGATTACGAGACCACCGCTCTTAACCACTACACCACGCTGGCTCTCCACCACAAATTGAGTGTGGGCTTTCTCTTTGCTTCTTTGAAGTGGCCAGGCTTGTCTTCTCCTTGCCCTGATGTCCTTTCTGGGACACTATAGGTACAACTTGTCAGTGGTCCTTGATTTTCTGGTCATTGCATGAGACCAGAGTTTGCTCCTCTTCAGCTTTGCAGTTCATATATTGTCAGGCTTCAAGGAATCTGATCCCCCTCCCTCACAGTGGGTTGCCAGTAATGGGATGACAAGAAGCTCTTACCAATGTCTTTTATTCAATATTCACAGGGAGATGCTTGGTAGTGTCGCCTCTCATTAATGGCGCTGCTCCGAGAGAAGCCCCACCCCCTCCGTCTCTCCTATTATACGTCATCCCTACATTGACTGATCTGTGCCTTCTGCCTCTGAGCTTCCTGTTCTCCTACTTTCAACGCTCGCCGGGTTCGGGAAGAGGGGGGGGGGGGATCTGGAATGCTTTCTAAAAACACCGAGTCTGTCAGCTGTCTCTTCCCTGGTGCTTCTTCTTCCTGCCCCTCTCTCAATATTTCCCAGCTTCTCCCCTCTGCAGCCTCAACCGTGACCTTCTGCAAACCACTGTTGTAAATCTATACTGTCTCCCTCTTATCTGGGAACTGCAGCAAGGGGGGCGACCACTATTCTTCCTCAGTCCAGTCCCTGACATATATGTATGCAGGGTAGGGAAACCTTTTCTAGCTAGCGGACAGATCTTCCCATCTGCAAGGGCCATTTTGACCATTGTACAGTGGTACCTTGGGTTACATACGCTTCAGGTTACAGACTCCACTAACCCAGAAATAGTACCTTGGGTTAAGAACTTTGCTTCAGGGTGAGAACAGAAATTGTGCTCCGGCAGCATAGCAGCAGCGGGAGGTCCCATTAGCTAAAGTGGTGCTTCAGGTTAAGAACAGTTTCTGGTTAAGAACGGACCTCCGGAATGAATTAAGTACTTAACCTGAGGTACCACTGTACAGTGGTGCCCCGCAAGACGAATGCCTCACAAGACGAAAAACTCGCTAGATGAAAGGGATTTCCATTTTTGCGTTGCTTCGCTAGACGAATTTCCCTATGGGCTTGCTTCGCAAGACGAAAACGTCTTGCACTTTTTTTAAAAAGCCGCTTGAAGAGGCGCAGTTGCGACGGACCGTGCTTCGCAAGACGAGAAACATTTGCAAGACGAAAAGACTCGCGGAATGAATTCTTTTCGTCTTGCGAGGCACCACTGTATACACATTCTGTGTATTTTGGCTCTACATCCAGGTGCTCTGGCTTGGGAATATGTTACTAACTGCAACATTTTTTTCGTAGGACGGCCTCTGGAAATGGAATTGAAACTTCAGCTGGCAAGATAGTTTGAACATATAACGTCATCCTGGCCTAGTTGCCCTGGCTGCCAATTAGTTTCCAGGCTCAATTCAAAGGACTTGTTTTGATATATAAAGCCTTAAATGCCTCAGGACTGCAATACTTCAAGGACCACCTCTCTCCATATGAATCCACCTGGACCCTGAGATCATCATCTGAGGCACTTCCTCATGTGCCTCTCCCAAGAGAAGTCTGGAAAGTGGCAACAGGGGAACAGGCCTTTTTTACAGCGGCTTCTTGCTTGTGGAATTTTCTCCTCAGGGAGATTTGCCTGACTCTTCATCATACACCCTTAGGTGCCAGGTGAAAACATTCCTCTTCAACTGGGTCTTGGATTGATTAACATACCCCTTTTAAATGTGTTTGTGGGAGCAGATGGGGTAGCAGGGGGGGTGTTGGTTTGTGGTTTGTGGTTCTTGTTTTTATTATGTATTTTGTGTTTTTGCGTTGAACCAACATGAGATCTACGGATAAAGGGTGGTATACAAAACAAACAAACAAACAAAGATCCCTAGTTCTTTATATGGAATATCCTCAGATCCTTATAGGATGAGGGTCATTGCATGATGCCCACCTCCATCCTATTTCTGTCACACCAAAAAGAAGGCAGCAAAACCTTAGCCATTGATGGCTGCTTACTGTGCAAACACAGGTTCAGTGGCGTAGCGTGGGGGGTGCAGGGGGGGCCGGCCACACCAGGCGCAACATCTGGGGGTTAGGGTTAGGGGGCGCAAATCCATGGGTTAGGGGGCGCAAATCCACGGGTTAGGGGGCGCAAATTACTTGCCTTGCCCCGGGTGCTGACAACCCACGCTACGCCACTGCACAGGTTCGCTCGCTTAGCATACGTCCTGATCTAGCACTGCAAGAAACGACATCGCCTCTCCCTCCTGATCTTTGCCGGTGCAGTCCTTTATGGGCTGCTTTTGTAAACCTCTCACCTTTAGAGTCGCTTCAAAGCCAATTCTTACGCCGACTTCTAAAATTACCAACATGCATAAGTAATGCGGCTATTCGTTTAGAAATGAAGATCCCCTCAGTGGAGTTAGTTCTTTGGAGGAGAGTTTGTTTTATTGGATATCCCTATGGCATAAACTCCCGAACCACTATCTTATTCAATGCATGTGGCGGGATGACTTCACAAATTTGTGGTCAGGAAAAATCCATGGCAAATTGCTGTCCTATGAGATCTTGCCCACTGAATTGCTCAAACTGGATCTAAATGTGGCAAAAAGGTGTATAAATCAAAGGCTGGATGATGCGGAGCTATATCAAAATTTCTTAGCTGCTGGTGGAGTCTGCTCGCCGTTAAATCTTGGCATAACCCCTATCTACCGTGCTCCGTCCTATTTAACATCGCTTATGACCGCGTCTCACCGATATGCCTACATTAGAGCTAGGTTCAATGTTTTTCCAACAAATATCCTGAGACATAGATTCACTAAGGGCCAAGTCCCTTCAGTGTGTGCTTGTGATATGAAAACATCTGAATCTCTACAGCATGTCATGTTTATCTGCCCTATGTACAGTTCAGCTCGTGCTAGTATACTAAACTCCATAATTCAGCCTATGGATGACAAACCAGTAGACCTACAGCTTGCCTGGGTTCTTCAAGATGTGGATCCTTATATTACCCTACAGGTTGCTAAATTCCTAACAGCCGTCCTCTCGTACAAGAGACGGAATGGAATGTTAGCCGATTATTGATAGTTATAAGAATTTTCTACAATGACATCAGATATTGATTTTAGCGTAGTGCCTAAATCTTAACCTTAAATTTTTCTTTTGAATTGCTAATATCTGTCCTTGTGAGCTGTGAATTGTGTTATATTACTGGTGGCTTGTACGAGTCCACTGTTTTATTTGATTTGTTTTGTTGTGTTGTGCTTTATGATGGGCGTAAAGCCGAGTAAACATTTTCTGTCTGTTCTGTCTGCCGGTGCAGCAGGTCTTAGTGTAAGACCGTAAGAGAGTTCCAAAGCAGAATTAGAAGAGGATGTTAATATCCAGAGCGGAACTATTGGCCCTTGCCAAACGGAAAGAAGCAGCTGCTACAGTGGGTTCTATTAATCTTCGAGATGGATGAATTTTGGAAAAGCTGCCCACAAAGCAAACACACTGGGCCTATCTGGGAAAGAAAGGGAGGGAGTGAGGGGTGGCATGGCTCTCCTGAAGGTTGCAAGCTCAGCAGGGAGATCCTAATGTATTTCTTTCAGTGCGCGAGGGCATGAAAAATAGTGTTTATCTGCACGCAGCTCATGGCGCCGCATACTATTTGTGAGTGCAATATTCGCACTCTTCTGCACAGGCACAAATAACGAGGGGCGGGGTGGAAACAAGTTTCCTTTGTGCGCTGCTGCACAGATAGCTTGGCTTTAACTTTCTTCTAAGCTCTTTATTTCAAGGCTCTCTCATTTGCTTCTTGGGTAAGGTCCAAAAAGAAGAAGAAAAAAGCACACGCCTAGTTTCTCTTGCAAATCTGTGTTCTTACTATCTGCAATTGTCAAAATACCCCAGAAGCAGGGAACATTTTAGCAGGCTGGGGTCTGGATTCCCTTCTTGGCAACCTTTTGAGGGTCACATGCCTGAGGTGGGTGGTGCCCGTGGCAAAAGTGGGTGGGGCAAAAATGTAAATGTTACCTTTGCACAAAGGGTTGTCTTCCACCCAGGCAAAAAAAGGGGGGGGCATTAGGTACATAATCCAGCAAAGCCAAAACACTCAGAGAGAATAAACATAGAAAATCAAACCACTGATCCATCTAGCTGTGTAGTTTTGAGAGATTTTCCCCTCTGTATGTTTGGTTGAATGTTTTCCTGCTATGTACAAAGCCCAAGAAAGGCAAAACCTATCTGTTCCTGTCTCTTTCATCTCTGTTCAATGAAGGTCTACCAGAATTTCTCTCTCTCTCTCTCAGGACTCCAGCTACATTATTTAAGTGGCTTTGCTAACACCTTTACTGGTGATTCTCTTACTTAGGAAGCCCTCAAAGGTTTGTGCAGCAACCTTTGGGGAACGGGCTGGCTCCAAAATGGCTAGGAGGAAGCCCCGTTCTCCAAATTCCTCAAGAAGGGCCACTGAGCTGATGTGATCATCTCAGGTGGATTAAACCCCCCTCACTTCAGTGAGGGGAATGAGACTTTGTGCTGACCATCAGGCAATGGCTTTCCCCACCCTGCAGCCCTTGGAGTCTTCAAAGAGGAAGTGTTTCCAGAGGAAGAAATAGGGGAGAGACAGGAGAGAGAGTGGGGTGGCCTGAGGAATCTTCAGAAGGGACTTCCTGCTGAGGACTCGATGAACTGAATGGAAGATTATGAGTCATGCAGCTGGAGAGAGAGTTTGTGCAAATTCATCAGTGCTTTCCGAGGTTGTTAGCTTGTTAATGTTTTGAATATTGTCTTGTGGGTTATGAGTGCTTTGTGAATCTCTTAATATGACATTTGTTGTGGTTGTGCTGTTCAGCTATTATTGTTGTTTTGTTAATAGCTGTCAGAGCTGCTTCAAGATCCTAGCTCACAGAGGATCACGCTAGCCAGCGGTCATTAAGTAAAAGTCTTTATTGAGTTACAGTTTCCATTCTCAAGCTGCTACTTGCAACTCTACTTCTAATGGCTAGATCGGCGAAGCTCCGTCTGAGTCTCCGCCCCTTGTGCACCAACTTAATATCCTAGCCCTGCTCCACCTTTTCCGCCTGACTGTCCTCCTCTGGGTCCCTCTACCCCCCGGGGTTTCTTCCTTCCTGGATTCTTCTGACGCTGACCCGGACCCTCCTGCCTCCTTGCGCCGGGCTTTAGGACCTGGTTCCCTTTCCGGGCTGCTTACTGCGCCGCCTTCCTCTGCATTTGAACTTGGCGCGCGCGCCCAGCCTTCCACTTTCCTCTTAACCGTTTCTTCGCTCCCCGATGGAGGTGTGGCCACTCCTGACTCATGCCCTCCCTCCTGTGGTGAGCTGCCAGCGCTTGCCCCCTGGCTCCCTCCTTCTTCCCTGCTCCCTGGCGGTGACGCTGGTCCCGATTTCCAACTGCTCTCCCCTGAGTCCCCTCTGGCTCTATCTTCCTGGGGTGCCCCCCTAGACTCCCCCCTTGCCCTGGCCACTGGTGCTCCTTTCTGTGAATCCTCTGATTCACTGGAAAGACTAGGAGATCTCGGGTCGTCGTCATCACTCATCTTTTCTTCTGCCTCCTCCCCTTCGCTCTCTGTTTCCTCCCTTGGCCTTGCCTCTGCTCCTAAACCCCTGACAATAGCGTTTCATAGAAAGTGGCTATTTTGCTGAGGATCTGTTAATTACTCTACTTGACTTATGTTGCAATTGTGCTGTATTATTATGTTGTTATTTGTTGTCTGTAAGCCGCTTTGTGACTCGTGCGAGTGAAAAGCGGCATAGAAATATAATAAGTGGATAAAATGAAATTTTTAGATGAATTGATCGGATAAACATGCTTGTTTCCTAGCCCAGTGGTTGCACTGTTTAATTAAATACTGTGGCTGCACTTCTCATGTGTGTTTGTGTGTGTGTAGGGAATCAACAAATTGCTTTCCACCTTAAATATTTACTAATAGATGACATCAATTCATCTGCACAACAGCTCCTCGGAGGAAGGACTCTCCCTCAGTTTTAATTAGCTTAATCTGTCAAAACAACACACATCACTAACGCCATCAAAATGCCATTAAGAATCAAACCATTGCTCACTGTTCTATTTAGTTCCTTCATTTTATTTTGGCTGTACTAAGATTCGGGCCCAGCATGAACCAGCTACTATGGTCCCAGTGCTTCAAGCAGAACCCACACCCAGGACTGTCATCTACCCTGGGCATCAGTATCAGACACCTGGGACATTAAGCCTCCATTTCGTTGTTGTTGTTGTTGTTTAGTCATTTAGTTGTGTCCGACTCTTCGTGACCCCATAGACCAGAACACGCCAGGCACTTCTGTCTTCCACTGCCTCCCGCAGCTTGGTCAAAAGCCTCCCTTTTCATTTCTCACAAACGTTCCAGAGCAGAGACGCTGAGTTCCATGTGACATTTTTTTTGGGGGGGGGTGGTCGCCTGCATATGACATCATAAGTGAAACACACCCATGTGACATCACATGCATCAGCACCCCAGCAGGGCCCTCCACCACTGTGGGGAGGCCTGGCAGGGCCCAGCCCCTCAAGATGGGGGGGGGGAGGCTCAGCCACATCCCTGCATACTTTGGAGGGGAGGCAACTGGACTGCCTTCAGCCCCACAGATTTGGTGTCTATGCTCCAGGGCAATGTGTGCTCAGAGGCGCTTAGGATCCTGAGCTTTCCCAGCTCAGCCAGGGATATGGTGTCCCTCAGTTGGGTTTTACTAGTGCAGGCATAGGCAAACTCGGCCCTCCAGATGTTTTGGGACTACAACTCCCATCATCCCTGACCACTGGTCCTGTTAGCTAGGGATGATGGGAGTTGTAGTCCCAAAACATCTGGAGGGCCGAGTTTGCCTATGCCTGAGCTAGGGTGCTACTGGTCAGATGGGGCTCAGAACTTCACCCAGTGTAACTCGCACCAGCATAAGCACCCTAAAAGGCGCATTCTGTGGTGGGGGTGACAGAGGAGGGACTAAATTGCATTTAGCTCAATCATGTGACCTGGCAACTCTATTTTAAAGACTTGTTTTCTCTCTGCCAGGCTGAGACTGGCTCAGCCGGCCATAACTCTGCTGCTAATCTGTCTTTGGAAGATGGGTAATTTACACTGGAACAATATATCCTGCTATAACTTATGCTGGCTTCCTATAGTTTGAATTCTTCTCCCATGTAAATGAAGCTAGCCACATGACTGAGAATGAACCTTTTCTCTCTCGTTAGAATTTCTTTCCTTCCGCATGTTTTAAATTAATGTTGCATTAACACAAACTTTGCATCAAGTAACAGAGAGTACTGGATTAGTATTGATTTAGTGGAGCATTCCTTTGAAGTCCTGACACACTTCTCGTTTTTATTAAACTGTTTTGCATCACTTCAAAGTGCTGATTTATGAGTCATAAATATGCAAACTATTAATTTGCCATTTGCCATTTCTCCTGCACGGCTGTTAACTTCCTATTTTTGCATTTACTGCCCTGGTTTCTTTATATTTATTTACGCTTGGGTTGTCCACGAAAATACACCGGGCTGCATGTAAACTCCACCTGCCAACCTTGAATATATCAGTTTCAAGATCTAAAAGCATTCTCTCTTCATCCCAGTGTCATTACTTTTATTTTTGAGTCGTGTTTGGACATGAGCTTTTTATATCAATGACAACTCTTTATGATCATTCTCATAGTGACAAAACGATGATGCTCCTCTGATTAACACCCGATGGCACTTATTATTCCTTCTCTCCCACCAGCTTTGGTTTCCCTAATATGCAAACAATCACCACCATCAAACTTTCTCATCTGCAATATGCTACAGTTATTGACAAAAGAATGAAACTTTCTCCATAATTTCACTGTTGGTAACAACATTAGCTGAAAGCAGAGCTAGCTAGCTGAATTTGTTGTGGAGTTTCCCCTGTTTGGCCCTGTGACAGCCCTGGAACATCTCATTTTGGGGACCCACCTGCTTCTTGGGAGAAAAGCAATGACAAACCTAGACAGCGTTTTAAAAAGCAGAGACATCACCTTGCCAACAAAGGTCCGTATAGTTTAAGCTATGGTTTTCCCAGTAGTAATGTATGGAAGTAAAAGCTGGACCATAAAGAAGGCTGATCGCCGAAGAATTGATGCTTTTGAATTATGGTGCTGGAGGAGACTCTTGAGAGTCCCATGGACTGCAAGAAGATCAAACCTATCCATTCTTAAGGAAATCAGCCCTGAGTGCTCACTGGAAGGACAGATCCTGAAGCTGAGGCTCCAATACTTTGGCCATTTCATGAGAAGAGAAGACTCCCTGGAAGAGACCCTGATTGAAAGATTGAGGGCACAAGGAGAAGGGGACGACAGAGGACGAGATGGGTGGACAGTGTTCTCGAAGCTACCAACATGAGTTTGACCAAACTGTGGGAGGCAGTGGAAGACAAGGGTGCCTGGCGTGCTCTGGTCCATGGGGTCACGAAGAGTCGGACACGGCTAAACAACTAAACAACAACGCCCAGTGTCTTGAATTTCAGTTGTGCTATGCCAAAATGTCATGAGCGCTCAGCCTCCTCCCATTGATGCAATGTCACATACATAATGCATGATACACACATGAATTCACACATGTGCGCCGTGCACTGGGCCCCTCAACATTGGGTGCAAGTCAGCACCTCTGAGCTGAACAGTGTTAAAAGGTGGGCTGCTCCTCCAACTTTACTGAAGCAGCAGCTCCTAAGGGAGTTATCCTCCATCACACCTTGCCTTTTCTACTGAGGATGAGCAAGAAACCCCTTTCCTGAAAGCTCTCTTCATGAGATCAATGCAGTGCCACAAGTATCCCATGGAAGGTTTGGGCCTGCCTTGAACAGAAATGCTTCTGTGAGGGCTGGGGATACATCGCAGTATTTTGATGTGGGTCGCCGTTAGTTCTGTGTGGCTCTTCTGCCTTCAAATGTTCCAGAGCAGAATCCTATAAAGGAAAGCAAGACCCAGAAGCTGCTATGCCCTGGTGAGACCGAGCTCAAAATCAAACCCTGCTTTGATCCTGAAAGAATTTCTGTTGTTATGCGGTATGGATGCAGTTTTCAAATACCAACGGGTCTCTCTGTGTGATTCTTTTTGTTGCTCTTTAGAGGATAATCGGATAAATGCATGAGTTCAGACTATTCAGCTTATCTTTCTTGAATAATAAATGACCAGAGTAGGGAATGTTATTACTATAATTTACTACTGGTCATGAATAATAAAAGGATAGAACTATTTACCAGTCTGCACACTGCAACTTGTAGCTTAAGCCAAGAGTGAGTTCTGCCTTGATTTCCCAAAAGAAATTATGCATATCTATTTTTCCATCTATCCTTAAAATGCATTAATTTCCTCTTGTATTTGCACACTTTGGGAAAATGGGCTTTTCAAAATATGCTAGGTCTGTTGTGTCTGAAGGAGAGCTGCACCAAAATGCAGTACATATATGTGTGTGTGTGTGTGTGTGTGTGTGTCTGTCTGTCTGTCTGTCTGTCTGTGTGTATATGTGTGTGTGTGTGTGTATACACACACACACACACACACACACACACACACACACACAGTGGTACCTTGGGTTAAGTACTTAATTCGTTCCGGAGGTCTGTTCTTAACCTGAAAATGTTCTTAACCTGAAGCACCATTTTAGCTAATGGGGCCTCCTGCTGCTGCCGTGCTGCCGGAACACAATTTCTGTTCTCATCCTGAAGCAAAGTTCTTAACCTGAAGCACTATTTCTGGGTTAGCGGAGTCTGTAACCTGAAGCGTATGTAACCTGAAGCGTATGTAACCCGAGGTACCACTGTATAGGGTTACAGATTTCTGCCACTTGACATTGTGCATACAGATCCCAGTCCATCTCAAACAGAGCAGAAGCTGAAAAATGGGATAGCTTGTGGGTCCAGAGAGGATTTTCCCACTTGAATACTACTAATAAAAAAACCACAACAAAACAAATCCCGACCTTAAGTAGGGCTTGAAGATTGGGGATGTGCATTTGTTTGCATCACCTGCTGTCAAAGGATTACTGGCACATAGCACCATTTGGCACAGATCAGAGAGAGACAAGGGGAGAATCTACACACAGGAAAAACCTGCTATAAATAAGTCAGAAATTAGATTGTTTAACAACAACAAAAACCTATGGAAAAACACGTTTTAAAAATTCCTGCTCTCTGGTGCCATCTGGTGTTGCATATTTATAGTGAATACAAAGTGTTGTTTCTTTTAACTAATGTAGTGCTGAGTCCAAGGCCACAGCAGTGAATTTGCAGTTACAGTGGTACCTCAGGTTAAGTACTTAATTCGTTTCGGAGGTCCTTACTTAACCTGAAACTGTTCTTAACTTGAAGCACCACTTTAGCTAATGGGGCCTCCTGCTGCCGCCGCACCGCAGGAGCACAATTTCTATTCTCATCCTGAAGCAAAGTTCTTAACCTGAAGCACTATTTCTTGGTTAGCGGAGTCTGTAACCTGAAGCGTATGTAACCTGAAGCGTCTGTAACCCAAGGTACCACTGTATTGGCAGTGGCCTTCTTCTTTCTTCCTCTTTGGTGATCACTCGTAGCTGAGTAAGACTGTCTTCCATAAACACGGTTTTAGCAGCGAGTCCGTTAGTGACTGTGGAGGACATCCTTCCACAGTGGCGACATAGGTTTCCGGGTGGGAGTTGATCACGGTGAGGGTTTGCCAAGCGTGCCTTCCTCTTAGCACGTTTCTCCCTTTCGTCCTGAGTTTGAGCAACTTCAAAGCCCATGACACCTTTGGTAAAGGTTGTCCTCCAACTGGAGTGCTCACAGGCCAGTGTTTCCCAGTTACCACTGTACAGTATGAGAACAGAAATCAGGATGAGAAGAGAAATCATGTTCTGGTGGCACAGCGGCAGCAGGAGGCCCCATTAGCTAAAGTGGTGCTTCAGATTAAGAACAGTTTCAGGTTAAGAACGGACTTCTGGAACGAATTAAGTACTTAACCTGAGGTACAACTGTATATATATATTAAGGGCTATAGCCGATGTGGCGCTACATTAAAGTCACTCAACAGTATATTTGTTCCGCTGGTGAAATGGCAACACAATCAAAATATACCACCTTTGTGGGAAGCAACATTGGTACGACGGCGATGGAACACAGTTGGAGCTTTCGAAGTTAATGAGAAGACAAGCCACTCTGGATAAAGAACACAATTTAGTAACAACTTGACAGGAAGTAAATTGGTTGTACAGGGAAGAATAAAGGTCATATCATAAATATGTTTGTATTTTATGCCCCTTTCTTTCCCTCGACTGAAATTATGTGGCAAGCAATGGCATACACCTGTCCATGTTTGCAATTCCTTTCTTTGGCTTATCACAGCAGATCTTGCTAAGGTGTACCTGAAGGTTACCTTCCTGAAGCTCAATATCATTATGGCAGGTTCTGCATCAAAAAATGTACACTTTACTGCCAAAGCCCCCCCTTCTACAAATCACTGAAAATGATGTTTTGACAGTTTAAAGGCTTTATCTGCTCTTTTTTTATATAATGTTTCCATAAAAATTGGGGTGGTTGCCAAGGTTGCTGCAGCTTTCAGAGAGATAAGGGGGTTTATAAAATTATATTTCACCTGACTGGTTTATTTTGCTTAGCCAAAGGCAGAGTTATAGATAACTATGTCAGCAAACAGCTGAAAAATGTTGCTTCTAAGGACCAGCATAGTGGTGGCTCACTGATATTGATCAATGCCTGTTTAATTTACTGGTCTCTTTCTCACCTCAGGGAGGGAAACGATCAAGCTAATGGCTGAAACCAAAGTCTACCAAGCCAGCTTTGGACACCTCTTTAAGAATACTTAAAAATGGATATATTTCTCATTCTGTAAGGGCATCAATCAAATGAGCCATCATAAGATTTTTTTAATGGAGATGCAATTTTGATACTCAGGTGGTTCTGAATTCTATTGTTCAACAGGGACAATAATAAAACATTTGAAAACTTCAAAATACAGGACTGTCTTCAGATGCCTTCTAAAGTGGAATAGTTACTTATCTGCTTGGCTTAGGGGTCACATAACTCCGTACCCTCCGATGAAAATAGGGACAGTCTCTCATACCCTCCTACATTTCTCCAGTGAAAATAGGGATGTCCTAAGGAAAAGTGGGACAGTCTGGGATCAAACCAGAAGCTGGGACGGCTTCTGTAAATCTGAGACTGTCCCTGAAAAATAGGAACACTCTGCATTCTTTGAGCCAAGCCAATATTATTTAATGCCCCATATTAACCCCAGTATGGTCCAGTTCAGGTTTCATACTAGACTTGAAGGGGGTGGCGCTGTGGGTTAAACCACAGAGCCTAGGACTTGTCAATCAGAAGGTCGATGGTTCGAATCCCCGTGACGGGGTGAGCTCCCGTTGCTCGGTCCCTGTTCCTGCCAACCTAACAGTTTGAAAGCACGTCAAAGTGCAAGTAGATAAATAGGTACCGCTCCAGCAGGAAGGTAAACGGTGTTTCCGTGTGCTGCTCTGATTCGCCAGAAGCGGCTTGGTCATGCTGGCCACATGACCCGGAAGCTGTATGCTGGCTCCCTCGGCCAATAAAGTGAGATGAGCGCCGCAACCCCGGAGTCGGCCATGACTGGACCTAATGGTCAGGGGTCCCTTTATCTTTATCCCAAGTCCTCTGACTACAAGACACATGCTCTCCAAACCATTAGCTTGAAAACCATCCTGTTTTTGTAGTCCAAGGCAGGCAGCAACACCAAGAGTCTTATTGTACCTCAGCACCAAGCACGACTACTGATCTGAAACCAGCTTCAGACGTGGTTTTAAGAAATTTAGCATCCCCCTGACAAGAAACTTTAGAGTTCCAAGGGATTTTATATTACACTACGCTTAATTACTCATTTTGTTTCACCTGTTCTTGTTTAGGTATAATTGCTTTAGACATTTGAAAAACAAAACAAAACAAAACCACACTGAATTTATTTGAAATGTTTATGAAACACATGTTTATTGTAATTCAATATGCAATTTGGCCTACATGGATGAGAGAGGGCACTGCGCACAAACATTCCCAAAGACAAGCAATGTTCCGATAGACATTTTCAATACTTTCCTGGAGATATGCTGCCCTCTAAGGTTGTTGAAACATCATTTCCAGGCTGAGCAGAAAGGGTTAGGAAATCCTGAGTTAAACTTCAACATTACAGTCATACCCCATGTTACGGGTGCTTCAGGTTACGTTTTTTCAGGTTGTGGACTACGGGAAACCTGGAAGTACCGGAACGGGTTATTTCCAGGTTTTGCCACTCACGCATGCGCAGAAGTGCTAAATCATACATTTGACTTGTGCAGGAGTACCAAATCACGCCACCACCTGCACAGACTCAGTGCTCTGCAGGTTGCGGACGTGCCTCCATCACGGATTACATCTGCAACCCGAGGTTCCACTGTACATTAGTGACACTACTATAAAAGGAGAAGGCAATTGTATGTTAATGATGTTGTTATTATTTGTATGGAAGGATGCGGGGGTTCTATTTAATATTTTTGGTACTAGCTATTGAAAAATGCATAAAACCAATATATAGATATATGCAATATATGCTTATGTATATATGTAAACATATCAGGCCGTTCAAAAACTTTTTATTTGTTTGTGGACTGTATGTATGCATGTAAGCAAATGTGACTTTTAAAAATCTTTAATCAAATTGGGGTGATAAATAATTGCATGGAGTTGAAAGTCAAAATGAGTACCATGGCTCCTAAATTGACTAATGTTGTTACTGTATTTGAGCAATACAATACATTCGTTCTGGTTGTAGTTTTTGGGTCGGCCTTTAGACCTCTTGGCCAATGCCTCGAACTTATTTGTAGAGTCTTTTTCTTTACTTGTCTTGGTTTTCCTTTACAGCTGGACTTACTATTGGTTCA
Organism: Podarcis bocagei; assembly: GCF_964188305.1. Classification (NCBI taxonomy): domain Eukaryota; kingdom Metazoa; phylum Chordata; class Lepidosauria; order Squamata; family Lacertidae; genus Podarcis; species Podarcis bocagei. The sequence continues at coordinate 17,270,326 of NC_138130.1, forward strand.
TTTCTAAACATATCTAGGAGAATATCTAAAATATAATGAGGCCTCAGCATCTGATGAGAGGAAAGAAGCTTCCTCACCTTTCTCGTTAATAAAAACAATTTGTGTGTGTGTGTGTATTCTGTTTTACAATTTAAAATACTGATTTAGATATCCTTAAAATATCAATGACTTCCTTTCTTCTCTTTCCATGGTTCATTTTGCATACCATAAATCCCTGCATATTTTACAAAAAAGAAACCATTCAGTATCCCATTATTGCATCCATCAAAACTTATTTACACTGTTCAATTTATCTTAATGCTGCCAAAGTTTCCAGGTGTACACAATTTCCCCCATATATTCAATAAATGTAGTAGTGGCATACATAAATAACCTTTTTTGACACCTGGGAAATTCAGTCTGAATTATTCCCAGCGAAAAGGACTCTGGAGTTATTGGGGGGGCAGTACTTTTAAACACCCCCCCCCAATTCATTATGGATTATTTCCCAACACTCTTTTACCCTTTTATAAGTCCACCACACATGAAAGAACATTCCTTCAACAACAACCATAGCAGTCTTACTTGGAATTTGGTGGAGACAAATGTTTCCTAAGCATACATTCTGCAAAGAAACTAATCCTGCGTTGTGCGGTATTAGTTGAAACGTCTCTGAAAACCAGGATTTGTTGCTGCACCTTATTTAGAAAAGCAACAACAATGGTGCCATCAACACTTCAACCGATATGGGAATGTTGGCAATGGATGGGGGGGGAATAGGCATTTGTGATTTATTACCTTCAGGGCTATGCCAAAAGATCTGAACACAGTACACAGGCACTTTGTCTTTTTTTCTTTTGTCCAGTGGGACTGTGTGACATGAGTGACTTCTTCACTGTCCCTGAGCTTGATCTAAAGCCCTCTGAAGTTAAATGGCGGAGATCTTAATGACTTTAATGGGGTCTTAGATCAAGCTTTGTCTGAGGTAATTGGGAAGTCAGGTAGATTTCCAGAGGTTCTAATGGGTATTAGAAGCCTGGCTGACATTGATAATCAATGTGTAAAATATGTCTGACTGCCCCAGGTTGTCCCTATAGGGTTTGTATTCATTATTGACTTTTCTGTATCCTCATCAACCAAAGGGGGGCAGGGGTGGAATTGCTAATTGCTATTAAAGGTAACAGGGTTTCTAAAACACAAGGCAGAGACCTAAATGACATTATAAACATATGAGGATAAGTTTTTATATAATGGATGATATGCAACATTCCTCACACTCACTGAAATCAACGGGTCTACTCTGAGTATGACATTGCTAGAATCTCACCCTATATTTCTGCATATAAGGTAAAGATAGATAAAAGACCCCTGGATGGTTAAGTCCAGTTAAAGGTAACTATGGAGTTCACATTTTACTTTTCAGGTACAGGGAGCTGGCATTTGTCCACAGACAGCTTTCTGGGTCATGTGGCCTGCATGACTAAACCACTTCTGGCACAACTGGACACTGTGATGAATGCCAGAGAGCATGGAAACGCCATTTTCCTTCCTGTTGCAGCAGTACCTATTTATTTACTTGCGCTGGCATGCTTTCAAACTGCTAGGTTGGCAGGAGCTAGGACAAATCAACGGGAGCTCACCCATCATGTAGATTCGAACTGCCAACCTTACGATAGGCAAACCCAAGAGACTCAGCACCACCTGTGTCTCCCATTTCTATGCACACAGATATTAGGATAGTTGCATTTTCCAGCTTGGCAATTATTGAACCTATGTGTGCGCAAGCGCTTGTATCAGGAAATGGAGCTATGCATGTGTATTGGAATGATAAAAACACAAAAATCAATTGATTTCCACATTACCAAAATAAACATCTAAATAATACACATACTTAAGTATGGGCATATGCGTTTACAGTCATACCTCGGGTTACAGACGCTTCAGGTTGTGGTTTTTTCGGGTTGCGGACCGCCGAAACCCAGAAGTACCAGAATGGGTTACTTCTGGGTTTTGGCGGTCGCACATGCGCAGAAGCGCTAAATCGCAACCCTCATGTGTGCAGACGGGCCGCTGCAGGTTGCGGGTGCTGCGGGTCGCGAACGTGCTTCCCGTACGGATCACGTTTGCAACCCGAGCATCCACTGTATATGAAATCTAAAGAGGGATGTTAACTGACTTTGGTGTCAGTTCATTTTAGCTTTCTGCCTTATCTCCCATAAGAGAACACATGCACTTACTAACCATGCAACTACCAAATGCTGAGATCCAGCCTCTCTATGCAGGTAGACTGAGATCAAGGTGTGTTGGCTCTGCCAGTGGAGGGGAGGAAAGGCAGATCCAGAAATAAAGGTTGGTGCAGAGATGCGGAAAGAGGATCAGTGCCTTTTTGATGGAATCTGAGCCATTGAATGCACCCAATGAAGAAGCATGCCACCAAGCTTACCTGTGATGGATCACCAAAATAATGGAAAGAGGGCAAGGTAGTCATTCTCTCCAGTGTCCCTAAATCACTAGTCAGTGTGGTGGAGAGGTTGCATTATAGTTATTGCATTTATCAACAGAGACATCTGGAAATATGTGGACATATGATACCATTTCTCACCACTGTTTTGCTGATGGATGACTGACGGCTGTATGGCCTCCAGAATATGCAATATTGGTTGAAGAAAGCCAATACAGCCAAGGACAAAGAGGGGAAAGGAAAAGGAACAAAGGTAGTTGCAGGGACATTTCAACCTTCAAGTGTGGACTCTCAAGTATAGGAACAAATGGGGTGAAGTTGTAGTTTAGCAAATATATTTACAATGCGACTCTAATTAATTGTCTTTTCCACTATCTCCGTTTCATGTAATATGAAATGTCACTATCTAATTACAACAATTAAAGAGATAAGGCTTCCCACTTGATACTCAGCTCCACATTTTCAGCAAAGTTAATTTGTGTCCAGGGATAAGTCCCTCGATTCAATCTTCATGCAGGCCCTTAACTGTCTCTGAAATCTAATTATCAGTGTGCATTGGTATACTTAATTGATTTTGAAAAATTCCAAATGGCAAAGAAAGTACTAAGAGACCCAAACACGCAGAGATAAACAGCACAGGCAAGGGAGTAGCTCCTTTATCATTATAAAAAATAACCCAAGTATTTATCTAAAAATCGTTAACGCATTGCAGTAAAAAGATTATTTATACTAATTAAATAAGATGGCTCTGAAAGTGAGAAGTTTCTATAGCTCACAGATATTTTCCAGGACATTTGTATATAAAGCAACTTAACTGCTGATTTTTCTTCTTTTTCTCTCCACATTAGATGGAAAGAACTCAAACTTAGATCCTTCTCTAAGGAGAGCCAGTGTGGTGTAGTGGTTAAGAGCGGTGGACTCGTAATCTGGTGAACCGGGTTCGCTTCCCCGCTCCTCCACATGCAGCTGCTGGGTGACCTTGGGCTAGTCACACTTCTTTGAAGTCTTTCAGCTTCACTCACCTCACATAGCGTTTGTTATGTGGGAGGAAGGGAAAAGGAGATTGTTAGCTGTTTTGAGACTACTTAGGGTAGTGATAAAGCGGGATATCAAATCCAAACTCCTCCTCCTCCTCCTCTTCTCCCCCCCCCCTCACACACACAAACACAGTGAAAGTGCCCCTGGGCCCAGCACTACATGCAATGGTAATTTATGGATGCTGTCACATCCCAAATTTCACCCTGCTCTCTCATCCTCATGATAAGAGGCAAAACACATTCTGTGGCCTCATCGCATGGCCAGTTGCCTGAAACTTGAGGAAGAGGCCAATGCAGTAGACTGCAGTGCAGGGGTCTTCGCAAGAAGCTAGGGAAAAGCCCAGCGTGGCACTTGGAAGGGCCAACTCACAGCTGATTGCTGGGGCTTCAAAGTGTCACAAACCTTGGCATCATTGTGCTGTCAAATTTGACCCAAGGTGGGGGGTGGGGGGCTAGAGATGATAAAGATCTGTTAAGGAGGATAAGGAATAGTTAATATGTGGGTGGAATTACCCAAACAGTTATTTGGCAGATATATAGTTAATAATAGGGACGTGGGTGGCGCTGTGGGTTAAACCACAGAGCCTAGATCAGAAGGTCGGCGGTTGAAATCCCTGCGACGGGGTGAGCTCCCGTTGCTCGGTCCCTGCTCCTGCCAACGTAGCAGTTCAAAAGCACATCAAAGTGCCAGTAGATAAATAGGTACCACTCCCGCGGGAAGGTAAATGGTGTTTCTGTGAGCTGCTCTGGTTCGCCAGAAGCGGCTTAGTCATGCTGGCCACATGACCCAGAAGCTGTAGGCCGGCTTCCTTGGCCAATAAAGCGAGATGAGCGCTGCAACCCCAGAGTTGACCACGACTGGACCTAATGGTCAGGGGTCCCTTTACCTTTACCTTTATAGTTAATAATGGCTAGTTGTGAGGAAGAATATATGACAGCCTCTCTTCAGGGTTGCAGCCATAAAACTGATGGCAGGGATTGATCAACATGCATGATCAAAGGCAAACCTCAGCATTACCTGCCAGTAGGGATGCACCAATATTTTCAGGTTTGACCCTCAAAGCTTCAAGCAGTTTTGAGCACCCCAACTCAGTTTAAAGCTAGTTGCCTTTGTTGCTTGTTGCCAATTCACACAGATTAGTCGCCACCAAATAAATACTTGGGAATCAGTTTCAGGGGTTCAGAAAGGGTTCATATTGCCACTTAAAATGCCCAAAGTTACCCACATCCTTGCCTCCCAAATATTCTAACAATTGTTAATAATATTTATATTTATAGGCCACTCAAGTTGGCATTACTAGTTTTCTGATGGTCTCCCCTTTAGCTGTTAGCCAATCCCTGACCTAATTAAGCTCAAAAAAGTTTGTGTGTCTTCATATTATACTCCTAGAATAGGACGGGCTGCCCATGGGCCGTGTCCTGAATTTATGTGATCCTCCTGTCCGTTTTTTAAAAAAAATCCTCTACAAGAAATCAATGTAGTCTACTAGTAAGAGTGATTTGTACCTCTCCTAGCAGAAACAGGGGAGGGCTGGCAGAAAGAAAGCAAGATTGTGCCCCATCCATTTGTGGTTATTGTCACACCCATTGCTGGCTTCAGTCCTGCTCACAATCAGCGTGTGGTTCCTGAAAGATTTATTCCAGAAAGAATATGGTCCTTGACAGAGAAAAGATTGCTCACACTACCTTGGGCTTACATATAATTTACCTCCAAAAGATCATGATTGGGCAATTTTTGTCACCAAGTACAGGAAAAGTTCTTGCGGTCAGAGCCCAGGAACAGAGCTGATAACGAAGCCCACTATCCCATAGAATTATTTTTCAATCTTATATTCTTTATTGAAAAATAAAAAAGTACAAAATTACGAGTGCACAGAGTAAGGTAAGAAATCAAAAAGAACAAGAAAATGAAACAGGACAACAAAAGATATTGTGTACATTACAAAAAAGGGGGAAATTGTTATTGTAGTTATTGTAGTTAACCAGACCTTCATCTATTTTTATATTTATATATAAATTAATTTATTTCTTTTTCAAATTAAAGTTTTACAATCAAATATCCAACATGCATAATAAAAACAATATTCCAAAGAATCTCCTGGACTACCCTCCTCCCCTTTGTGGATCTTATTGCATCTTTTATAATAATCCAAATCTTTTACATCTCCATTATATCCAAAATTCACCATTAAACTACAAGTATTATTCCAATCCTACTAACAATCTTAGCTGTTTACAGTGGTTTTTAAGATAAATTATAAATTTTCCCCAACCCTTTTTTTAAAAAAAATAAAATTTTATTTACAACATAACATAAACCCCCTACCCGCAATACCCAAATCCACCCTCAATAAAAGTGAACATAACATACAGTGAGCATAACATACAACAATACAAACAACCAAATAAAAGACTTCCTTTATCTTGTATCTGCCCTCCTTATTTACAGTGGTGCCCCGCAAGACGAATGCCTCGCAAGACGGAAAACTCGCTAGACGAAAGAGTTTTCCGTTTTGGAGGTGCTTCGCAAAACGAATCTCCTATGGGCTTGCTTTGCAAGACGACAATGTCTTGCGAGTTCCTGCGGGTTCCCCCCCTTTTTCTAAGCCGCTAAGCTGCTTATCAGCTGATCCGATAAGCTGATAAGCCGCTAAAAGCCGCTAAAAGCCACTAATAGCGCTAATAGCGCTAATAGCGCTAATCTGCTAATCTGCTAATCTGTCAATGGGCTTGCTTCGCAAGACGAAAAAACCGCTAGACGAAGAGAATCACAGAACGGATTCTTTTCGTCTTGCAAGGCACCACTGTACTTCTTATAAACTGTTTCCTTATGAATAATTATTAAGATTTTTCTAACTATAACTTAAATATCCACAAAGTCTCCTGCAGACATTAATCGAAACAATTTCCCCCATTCCTTATCAAAATTTTCGTCTTCCTGATTTCTGATTTTTCTGGTCCTTTTTGTCATTTCAGCATAATCCATCGATTTAATCCGCTATTCTTCTCTGGTCGGGACTTTATCTTCTTAACCAGACCTTAATCTAACATGGCATTTATAAAAAGGTATTCATAGAATTATAGAGTTGGAAGAGACCGCAAGGATCATGTAGTTCAACCCCCTGCAATGCAGGAATAAGCAGCTGTCCAATACGGGGATCGAACTTGCAACCTTGGTGTTATAAGCACCATACTCTAACCAACTGGGCTATACAACAGCATAACATATTGTTGCATAAACTTCTGCCTTGAGCATCACCTTCTAATTAGGACACTGTTCTCTCTGCTGCAGATGACTTTGATCCTTCTCCTGTAAGTCAGACTATAAGGGAGTCTTTCATTCATGGTGTCAGGGACAGCCCTGATTTTGAAATTTTTCATTAGAAAAATTAGTGGTTACAGGCACATATTATTTGGGCATATTTTTGATACTTTGTACTGCTAATGATAACTTTGTTTTCTCTCCTAACTAATCTCCTTAACCGTAAGGTTTGGAAGAAAAAAACAGTGTGTCTTTGTGTGCAAAATAAGGTTAGGCTGTCCTCTCTCTTGTAGAGAAAAGATTAAATAGCTACTGTATAAAACCATTAGAGATGAGATTACATTGAGTTCCAAAAAAGAATTTCTGACATCCCATAATAGATTGCTTTAGTACCAGTGCAGGCAAGAAAACAGGGTGGGGGGGGGGAGTGGAGATAGCAAGGATTGATTTCAACACACTTCTTTGGATAAAATGAGTTGAAGAAGAACAACAACAGCTATCAGTACGATCAAAATTAATTTATAAGCAGTCTTTGCCTCGGAATACAGGCAAGGATGAACATCCAGATAGCATTATACGGCAGTAATGAATAGTGATCTGTTTATTCCCATCTGCAGACCAAGCATCTCTGCTTTCTACTGAAATCATTTTGCAGGTTCATACTTTTTAAATGTGTTGATACCAGGATGAAGATTCTAACGCGAGGAGCATTGCTATTGCTGGAAGCACGCAGTGGAAAAAGAAAAGAAAAAAATCAATTATTTTCATTGCTGGGATAATCACTTTTTTCTTGCTGTAATCAAATATGCCCTTTTCTCTCCCCCCCCCCCGCTCTCTTTTGGGATCCTACTCATCCTCTCCTAGTTCGTACTGGTGTAATAACTCCGTATTTGGGTCGTACCACTTCAGACAACACATGGGGGATCACAGAACGTAAGGCAGCTTCCAGACAACCTGCTTATTAAGCTTTCATGCTGATTTATCTGCACAAAATGTTTGGGGAGGTTATACCATGTCCAGTATTTATTGAGCATTCATTTTGATTTGTTTGTGGAGAGGTCATAAGACACTGTGTCCTGCATTTTAATGTTTTGTTGGAAGCTACCCAGAGTGGCTGGGGAAACCCAGCCAGATGGCGGGGTAATAATAATAATAATAATAATAATAATAATAATAATAATAATAATAATAATAATTTCTTTGACACAGATGGGAGGGCGTTCCACAGGGCGGGAGCCACTACCGAGAAGGTCCGGTGCTTGGCTCCCTGTAACCTCACTTCTCAAAGTGAGGGAACCGCCAGAAGGCCCTCAGAGCTGGAACTCAGTGTCTGGGTTGAACGATGGGGGTGGTGATGTTCCTTCAGGTATACTGGGCCGAGGTCGTTTAGGGCTTTAAAGGTCAGCACCAACACTTTGAATTGTGCTCAGAAACATACAGAGAGCCAATGTAGGTCTTTCAGGACCAGTGTTACATAGTCTTGGCGGCCACTCCCAGTCACCAGTCTAGATGCCACATTCTGGATTAGTTGTAGTTTCCGGGTCACCTTCAAAGGTAGCCCAACGTAGAGTGCATTGCAGTAGTCCAAGCGGGAGATAACCAGAGCATGCACCACTCATGCATTCCCCCATCGCTTTCCTGACTCCACAAAGTCCTTTCTTTTGGAAAGAACACCTGATCCACTTGAATGTCCTGATCCCCTGGCCTACCTGGCAGACAATGTGCCAAGATGAAGTTCCAAGTCCAGAAGCCAATCCACACAAGCAAAGATCAGAAAACGCAGTCTGGGGTCAGTCCAAGTAAGCCATGATAGTAGTTCAGCCTTACTGCTTGGCTTCCTATGCCCTATCCCCTGCCCCCTCACCATCCTCTCTCGCCCTGTATTATCTACAATGACCTCTCCTTCCCCATCCTCAGCATGCTCTCTTGTGACCCACTCCCTTGCCAGGATCCTCTTCCTCCTCTCCGAAACCCTGCCAGTTCATGACATTCAATTGTAAAACCTCCATTTGCAGGTATGCCATTAAATTCCACCTGCAAAATGGCAACAGTTCAGAAGTGCATACTCCCCCATGTTTCTCCCATGAAAATAAAGGTGTCCTATTCCATACCCATTCCAACATTTCTCCAATGAAAATAGGGACAAGTGGCCTCAATGTGTGGACATTGAGGGGGGGGGGAATCCCCTCACTCAGAAAACAAGTTATCTCAGGCAGGGAGATTAGATGTTAACCCTTTGCCCCGATGTGGTAACTTTCCACATGCACAGATTTTTTTGCACAGAATCATGCTGATCTGCTCATCTTCAGTCAAAAACGGTAAATCAGTAAAAAAAATGTCTGGGAATATCCAGGCGTATGGGTTGAGTATGGCCACCCATGGCAGAAGTGTTGAATTTTTGGGGTGAATTTCCTTAAAAATGTCTCCAAAACTTCAAAATAAAGGGGGGGGGGTGTTGCAAAAAAAGCTCAGCAACACACACACACTGCAAAAAAACCCAACAACTTTTGTATCCAGATTTTCACTTTTCGAAATATGGCAATCCTAGCACATATGACCTTTGCGTGGCCTGACAGTGGTTGTGACTTTTTCACTGTGGCAAAAGAAGAGTCCAATGTTCTGCCAGAACCCTTTGCTACAACTGGGGTGTTTGTTTGTGTGCCTGCATGATGCTAATAATATAGATAGATTTCAGGTGCAAAAAGAATTAAGGAACCATAACGTTCTATCCCTGCTAGGTCCTTTAATGCCAGAGGCCTGCCACCTTGGCTCCAGCTCTCCTCGACGTACCAATATTTCAAGAAGGCAACTTCAACCCATTGCTGGCATCTTCCCATATGCTGCTGGGAGGCTTCTTTCAGGGGAGGGATGTTGCTCGACAGTGTTTAAACAGCAGTTTGTTTTATGGTACCTAATATGCTGAGGAAGATCCTTGGTAGTATTGAAATATTCATGGGTCTGATCCATTGCAATCACTCCCTTGTGCATCATCTCATTTTGCAGGAACTAAAAAAGAAAGAAAGGAGTTCTTTGGGTATCAGCAGTATTGGGAGCCTTTAAAAACAAAACTTTTGTGTGCAGAAAGAATGGCCATGTTTTCTGGTGCTTGGCTGATATAGTGTTTGGGTAGGATATGACTCCTGTAGCCTTTTCATGCAGAAGAGAAGTGTTAAATATGCAGTTTTGTGCTGTGCTGCTCACTTGGTCCTGTATTGTCTGGGGACAATTCTTGCTATTGTTCCATGCCTAGGAAGCACAGGTCTGAGTGGTTTTCCGCTGGCCATGCTGGCTTCTCTGGGGAAACCCTCTCTTTTCTGCTGAATTGGAGCAAATGTCAATCTGTTGAAAACCCAACTGGCCTTCAGTGGTAAAAATCAGTCTGGAAAAAAACTTCCCTATAGAGGGCTGCCTTCAGATGTATTCTAAAGGCTGTATAGTTACTTATTGCCTTGGCTTGGGGCTCTCGTAACTCCATACCCTCCATCTCTCTGATAAAGATGGCCTACCATACCTTCCGGGAGGCTGGTGGCGCTGTGGGTTAAACCACAGAGCCTATGGCTTGCTGACCAGAAGGTTGGCGGTTCGAAACCCCGCAACGGGGTGAGCGCCCGTTGCCCGGTCCCTGCTCCTGCTAATCTAGCAGTTCAGAAGCACATCAAAGTGCTTCCAGTGAGAAGGTAAACGGCATTTCCATGTGCTGCTCTGGTTCACCAGAAGCGGCTTAGTCATCCTGGCCACATGACCCAGAAGCTGTACGCCGGCTCCCTCAGCCAATAAAGCGAGATGAGCGCTGCAACCCCAGAGTTGTTCGCGACTGGACCTAACGGTCAGGGTTCCCTTTACCATACTTTCCAAGACTTCTCCAATGAAAATAGGGACATCCTATGGAAATGTGGGACCTTCTGGAATCAAATCAGAAACGGGGATGACTTTTGTAAATCCGGGACTGTCCCTGGAAAATAGGGGCACTTGGAGAGTCTGAACCAATGAGCACCCTACCAGTATAAAATATCCATTTCAATCTTTTCTCATATACTGTACATATTTTAGTTGAGTCATCGGCAGTTTAGCATGCTGTCCAAGGGACTGTTGCCTTCCTAAGTTACAACATGTGAGATTTACACCTACGCCGTATTGAGCAAGTCTGGTTCAACAAAGCTGTCTTCTTTTTTCCAAGTCAATTAAGATAAGCCCTTACAGACTCATGATTTGATCTAGCAGATGCTAATTGTCAACTTACAGAGGAGGACCTCCAACGGAGAGGCTTACAGACAGGTAAGTAGGCGAAGGATTGCAGCCTTAATTAGTTTTCCAGAGAATGTAAGCTGTTTCTTAAAGGAATGTTTCAGTCTAATTACTAGAAACAACTTTAGCTCTTGAGCAATGTACAGGATGCCTGAAGATATAAGGGCAACTGGCTTGGACATCCCACTCTTCACTTAACCTTGAAGGAGGGGCTTATAATTACATAAGATTTTCTGATGTGCGTTAGCTCTCTAAAGGTTGAGGAAGGAATGGCCAATGTTGCTGGACATCCTGACCAGCAGTTGTGCTTGCCAGAGCTGATGGCAATTGTAATTCAAGGAGAAGCATCACAATGGCTTTCCCTGGGATAAGAAAACCTGTGTGGTAAAGTGATGGATTGAAGAATAAGGACCCTGTGTGAGGGGTCAGTGAGAGCTGGGAGGGTTCACTCTTCTGTATGAAGGTTGCTTAGTTCTTGCCGTGGTGCCTAGACTTCAGATGACAAACTGGTGCCTTGTGTGACTGAATCCTTCTCTGAATCCCAGCATGGTGTAGTGGTTAAGAGCGTTGGACTTGTAATCTGGTGAACCGGGTTCAATTCCCCGCTCCTCCACATGCAGCTGCTGGGTGACCTTGAGCTAGTCACACTTCTCTGAGGTCTCTCAACCTCACTCACCTCACAGAGTGTTTGTTGTGGGGGAGGAAGGGAAAGGAGATTGTTAGCTGCTTTGAGACTCCTTAAGGGGAATGAAAGGCGGGATATCAAGTTCAAACTCCTCCTCCTCCTCTTCCTCCTCTTCTGTGTGTGGAATAAGTTTTAAGATTTAATTTTGCAAGAGGGCTTTCCCCCCTCTTTATTTCCTTCCTTTCCTTATTCTTACTTTTTGTATTTTTCTTTTCTAGATTAGTGTGATTTTTATTGTATTTTATGTTGAAAACTTAAAAAATAATAATAATTAAGTTTGGATATGGTATTTATAACACCAGTAAGATTAAATCAAATAAACAAGGAATATTCGGTGTTATGTTGGAGGGGATGCCAGGAAAACATGAATTATGTTCATATGTGGTGGGGTGTGTGCAAATATGTACATTTTGGGGGACAAAGGGTGTTTAAGGAGATAAAAGAAATCACTGGGTTAAAGCTGACTGAAAGTCCAGAGGTAGCATTATTATCAATTTATGATGGGGTGGAAGGTTCACTGGCTAGGAAAGACTTGCTCACAAATTTATTGACAGCTGCACGAATTATGATAGCTAGGCAGTGGCGTAGCGTGGGTTGTCAGCACCCGGGGCAAGGCAAGAAATTTGCGCCCCCTAACCCGTGGATTTGCGCCCCCTAACCCGTGGATTTGCGCCCCCTAACCCTAACCCCCAGATGTTGCGCCCGGTGCGGCCGGCCCCCCCTGCACCCCCCACGCTACGCCAATGTAGCTAGGAAGTGGAAGGGGCAAGGTGAATACAAAATGGAATAATGGTATGAAGAGGTGTGGGATATAGCTATTGATGATAAATAATAATAATGTGTTTTTTGTTGGGGGCCTATTGGGTTGTTGTTTTTATTTTTATTATGTATTTTCTGGTTTTATATCTTGATTTTATTCTGTGAACTGCTCTGAGAACTCTGGTTATAGGGCAGTATATAAATTCAAAGAAGAAGAAGAAGAAGCATGCGCTATTAAGGTAATCTGGCGAATATGCAGGAGAAATGATTTTGAGGAGATATGGAAAGTATTTAAAATGGAAAGGGGTCAAACCATTGCAAGAGGTGTTGAAATTTTGGAAGGTTGGATAGTTACAATGGAATGGTCTCGGGAGTGAGGTGGACATTTTTATTTTTATTTATTTATTATTATTACTTTGTCAAAAAAGAAAAGAAAAATGAAAACCTGTGTTGTGCACCGTTTAGAGTATTAGGTCTGGTAAAGGTAAAGGGACCCCTGACAATTAGGTCCAGTTGTGGCCGACTCTGGGGTTGCCGCGCTCATCTAGCTTAACTGGCTGAGGAAGCCGGCGTACAGCTTCTGGGTCATGTGGCCAGCATGACTAAGCCGTTTCTGGCGAACCAGAGCAGCGCACAGAAACGCCATTTACCTTCCCGCTGGAGCGGTACCTATTTATCTACTTGCACTTTGACGTGCTTTCAAACTGCTAGGTTGGCAGGAGCAGGGACCGAGCAACGGGAGCCCACCCCTTCATGGGGATTTGAACCGCCGACCTTCTGATCAGCAAGTCCTAGGCTCTGTGGTTTAACCCACAGCGAGCTGGGTTCAAATCCCCCCTCTACCCAGAAGCTCACTGAGTCACCTTGGGTAATCACTCTCCCTCAACCTAACCAATCTTCTAAGGTGGTTGTGATGATAAAATTGGTGTATACATGTGCAGCAAATCATGTACACCAGGGAAAGGGAACTGCACTGGACAACAGGTAAGACAGTTATCTCCCTCACGGCTTGAATGTGACTCCAGCCACCCGTCAGGCGACCTGTTTGGCCCACACGAGTCTTGCAAAGGAACCCCCAAAATAATGCTTTTTGAGGGGCTTCACAGTGATGGCCTCCTCCAAGACTCCAGAGATAGCGCAGGCGGGAATGGCTTGGCTGAAGCGGCTTTGTGGGACAAATAGGAAGGCCTCTTGAACACCTCAGAAGAAATATGAGTTATAGATGTAAAAAATGGGCAGACGCTGCAGTCCCCCTCCCTGGCAGATGTGCTCAGTGTTTGTGTGAACAGAGTGTGTGTTGGGATGCATGAGAGAGAGATGGTTGCAGCAATTCAGGCAGGGGGGAAAAAGATAGGCCATGGGCAGCAAATTTTAAACTCCATTAATCAAATTACCAGATATGAGATTCCGAAAAACCCAATAAATAACTCTTCTGAATTATTGGGAACAATGTGTGGAGGAGGAAAGAGTTGCTAACTTCCTGAAAGCAGCTAAAACGTCACTTTCAATGTACTAGGGGAAAAGAATCTCCTGCCCGCCCCTGTTATTTGCCAGAATGGTTTTACACTTTATGGGACATAGAAGTGATGCATAAATTAAGATATTATATCTGAGCAAGAGATGATGTGATATTTAAGAATCCATTTGTTGAGAAATAGGCAATTTTTATCACCTTTCGGAATGGCAAATTGGGAGATGGTGTTAGACCGTATTCTTTGTTTACTTTAGCTTGTAGATTAATTTATTGGGACTGATTGTAATTTATTGTAATGATATAATAATAATAATAATAATAATAATAATAATAATAATAATAATAATATAACCAGTCTCCTCATATTGGGGCCTCTAGATGGGTAAAAAATGATTGCAGCAATGCAGAATGCCAGCGGCCAATCTGGGCTGCCACCTTTTGCCTTTGCAGCCTAGGAACTTCCCCATGAGCCAATCGGCTGAGCCAGGTGGGTGGGTGGGTGGGTGGGTGGGTCCTAGGAGTGGACCAGATGGAGGACTTCTCTCCTATAGTCTACTCACAGACTCTATACTAGAATCCTTCATCTACACATTGTCTTCACCAGCTTTGAACAAAGCATAGGAACTGGGCAAACAATATATTACGGTTTTATGAACCGTAGGGAGAATACAAATCCAGAATGTGTGACCTAAGCACCTTTAGTTCCTCGAGGCATTTCTGCTGATAATGTCTTTATCGTGCCTTTACCTTGCTACTTAGAGATGCTCATTTTTCAGTTGCTCTGGGGGATCCTCTAAAGAAATGTCCTTGGACCTGAACCAGAGTGATACCCTCAAGGTATCTTTTTTTACGGCGGTGCATGGAGACAGTTCTTTATTTTAATACACGTAGAACACTATAATAAGAGATATCCTTGGAGCAGAGCCACAATGTTCCCCTGAAGTCCTTTTGGAGGACAGTCTATGAATATTTCAAGATCTTTTAGAAATCTAAGTATAGCGCACTTGAGGGTTGGGATAAATTTACAGCAGACATTTAGGGCTTCCTCGCCCCTCCTCACTGTTTGAGGTAAGGCAGGTGCCTTGCTATGTTTATTAGAGTATCCCTACATATTTATGTAATCCAAATTGCATAGTGATTGAGACTGAAAAAGCTCACAAGGCGTTGCATCAGAACTGACGGCGGCTTCTGCAGTTGTGGGAAGTAGTGTGTGAACTTCCTCCTGAGGAATGAGCCCAAACTATTCATGTAAAGTTTGTTTCAACCCAACATGGATTTACAATATGAAGGTGTCAAGCTTTCTGCTTCTCTTAAGAAAGATCAAATGAATAAATAGGGGATATACAAATGAAGGTTTGATCCGGAAGGTTTTGTTACGTTTATTTGATTTATATTTGATTTATTATTACATTTATTATATGCCGGAAGCCACTCAGAGTGGCAGGGGCAACCCATTCAGTAAGATGGTGTGGTATTATCATCATCATCATCATCATCATCATCATCATCATCATCATCCTGAAACCAAGAAACACATGGGCTTTCCTGATCCCAGCCTCTTGCCTCAAAAGTTCATTTCCTACCTCTCTGGGGAGTGCTACTGTAATTCGGCTCCTGAAGGCCTTTGGAGTTGAACGTTTCGGCTCCCAAATGACTGAAAACCGGAAGTGAGTGTTCTGGTTTTTGAATGTTTTTTGGGAAGCCAAACATCTGGCATGGCTTCCGCTATTGTTTCCGGTGCACCTGCATGATCGGGAACCAATTGGTAGCTGCGCCTTGGTTTCCAAACTTTCCAGAAGTCGAACTGACTTCCAGAATGGATTCTGTTTGACTTCCAAAGAAATTCCTTTATTTTGGGCTGATATGGACCAATCGTATGACTCGATATTAGGTCTCCACATCCAATCATATAAGAACTAGCTGAATTGTCTGCAGGACACTTTGGAGACTATGGTTTGAGGAAAGTTGCCTTTTTCAGCCAGCTCAAAATTGCCTTCTGTCTGTTGACTAGATGAATTGCTTCTAGGATAGTATAAGGCACTGCTGAATTATGTATGGTTTTGTGTCCTCTCTGTCATCCACGCTCACTCCCCTCTTTTTAAAAACTCTTTTTCTTCGTAATTCATCCACTTCCTTAAAACATTTTATTGTGCTTCTACTCATCTAATTGCTTTTCCCAAAAAGGCTTGACATTCATTATACTTTTACAAGCTTTATAAGTCCTTTTCTTCCAGTAAGACTTGGACCTTTTTCATAGTCTTCTCAATATAAAAGCAAACGCAAGAGTGCTGCGAATCACTCCCCAGTGGCCTGCTGATTTGTAATTAAATCCAGTTTCTACTTGTCTTCTGCATGCCCAACCCCCCCATATTAAGACCTGTTTATAAGCTATAGTGTATGTAATAAAAGTCTATCGCAAGGGAGACAAAACTCTTGTAAATTTGAAACTCAAGGTGTAATAAATGCATTTAGTATTGCTAAAGGAATTTCCAGTGCTGGAGTCACTTTTAGAACTGGATAGCTCAGTTGGTTAGAGCGTGGTGCTGCTGATAACACCAAGGTGGAAGGTTTGATCTCCGTATGGGACAGCTGCATATTCCTGCATTGCAGGGAGTTGGACTTGATGACCCTTGTTGTCTCTTCCACCTCTATGTTTCAATGATGCTATTTAATCAATGAGTATGCTACCTCAATACTTAAAGTTAACTTGCAATTCCCCTCTGGAATGCAGTCAGGTCAGTTCAGCCATGGGTAAGGATAGGGAGAAATTTGATTCAGTTTGCATTTAATTCATGATTTCCGAAACAATATGTGAACCCAACAAAGCCATCCTTGGAAACTGACACTTCTCTGAAATTTTCAGTGCATATATTAGTGTGCATATGAACACACACACACATATTACTTAAAATAGCATTACATAAGGGGAAATTTTTTTACAGCCGTGTGCTTATCAGGGAAAAATTCATGAAAAGGACTGTACCTGTAAAGAAAAATGTTCACTAAAGCGCAGGTGAAATGTTCACGAGGACTTTAAAAAAGAAAAAAAACACATACACTGATGTGGAAATGTAGAGAACTCAAGTTAGAATTGGAAAAAGTGAAAAACCGGGACACAAAATTAACAGGTTCACCCATCCCTAGCCTTGAGGAAAGGAGGAAAGACTGGCCATGGGTTGGAAGCAACCACAATTAAGGACAAGAGGCTTTTTCAATATGGTGTGCCTTGATTCTGCTCATGGGTTTTCAGAAAATGTACATGTCTGTTTCCCAGCCAAAAATGTCATGAGTCAAAGGTGGCTCATCTATCTGTGAGGTGTGCATGAAGGGTGAATTGCTATTTTTGGTCTGTTGCTTTAAATTGCTTCTTCATCTTTTATTCTCCACTTCGAGTATGCAAATGCATTTATAAGCTTTCGAAATAAAACACACATTTAATCCCTTATAATGCGACTCCCCAGAAACAAAATGGCCACATGTGGTTTTATTTGTCAGTCGCAACAGTGATTAAATTTTGTCTTCCCTGATAAAACTGGCTCTGCCAATTAATCAATTAAAGTCATTGTTAAATAATCTACTGATTGAACTAGTTAATGGCTTCTTCTTCATTTGCAATATTTACATATTTATTTTACAAGTAAAAAGTTATCACATTATCAAATACATAACCGTATGTAGGGATTTCTCTGAATCCCTCAACTTCCCACCATCCCTTCCATGTGTCCCATTGTCAACATTTTCACCTGCATATTATTACCTAATCCATATTTTATATCTTTCCATGTTATCCATTGTATTTGTTACATTACAAGTGTTATTAAAATCCTGCAAATGTTTTCATCTGCTTACAGTAGCTTCCTAAATAAATTTTAAATTTGCCCCATTCTTTCTTGAAGTTGTTGTCTTCTTGGTTCCTGAGCTTTCTGGTCAGTTTTGCCAACAGCTTAATTTGCCATTCCTTTCTTGTGGGGACTTTGCATTCTTTCCATCTTTGGGCTAGTAGCATCCGTATGGCTGTTGTCATGTACATAAAAAGTCTTCTGTTCTTTGGAATGTTGGTACCTACAATTTCTAGTAAAAAAAAAAAGCTTCTGTTTTGTTTGTTTTTTACAAAAGTTATTTTAAACATTATTTTTCCCCAATTCATTATATATCAGTTCCCAGAAAGTTTTCATTGCCTTCTAGTTAATGGCTTCTGGTCTAATTTAAATATACTATCTCTATATATTGTGGAGCTATTGTGGTGTGAATCAGTCTAAGAATGCCTCATGATGACAAGGGAAGGAAGCAATCAAACTTGAGCTGTTGGTTCAACTGGAACAGAAACAAGAGCCAAAACATTGGACTTCAGATTGCTAAACCTTTCTAAATTGGGAAGTGATGTGTGTGCCTCTGTGGCAGTGATGTTTAAAACTCCAATATTATAAAATTTTAAAATATTTCAAGATACGGGTTGATGGGGTGGATGGGAGAGAGAAAGATGCTGATTCTAAATTACAAAGCTGACATTTCTCTTATTGTGGTGAATTGTCCTGAATGGGGTAACCGTGCCCCTGAAGGACCAGGTGCGCAGCCTGGGAGTCATTTTGGACTCATAGCTGTCCATGGAGGCACAGGTTAAATCCGTGTCCAGGACAGCTGTGTACCAGCTCCATCTGGTACGTAGGCTGAGACCCTATCTGCCCGCGGACTGCCTCGCCAGAGTGGTGCATGCTCTGGTTATCTCCCGCTTGGACTACAGCAATGCACTCTACGTGGGGCTACCTTTGAAGGTGACCCGGAAACTACAACTAATCCAGAATGCAGCAGCCAGACTGGTGACTGGGAACGGCCGCCGAGACCATATAACACCGGTCTTGAAAGACCTACATTGGCTCCCAGTACGTTTCCGAGCACAATTCAAAGTGTTGGTGCTGACCTTTAAAGCCCTAAACGGCCTCGGTCCAGTATACCTGAAGGAGCGTCTCCACCTCCATCGTTCTACCCGGACACTGAGGTCCAGCACCGAGGGCCTTCTGGCGGTTCCCTCACTGCGAGAAGCCAAGTTACAGGGAACCAGGCAGAGGGCCTTCTCGGTAGTGGCACCCTCCCTGTGGAACGCCCTCCCACCAGATGTCAAAGAGAAGAACAACTACCAGACTTTTAGAAGACATCTGAAGGCATCCCTGTTTAGGGAAGCTTTTAATGTTTAGTAGACTGTTGTATTTTAATAATTTGTTGGAAGCCGCCCAGAGTGGCTGGGGAAACCCAGCCAGATGGGCGGGGTATAAATAATAAATTATTATTATTATTATTATTAATTGATAAAGGCAAATGGATTAGTTAAATCACTTCAAAAGTCTAGGGGGGCATTTTCTTGCAGCTCCAAAAATCGCCGTGCCATTTAGAGATGCTGGAATACAATTTATAGTCAATTGGGCAAAAGGGTAATAAGAGTGTGAACAAAGAGACCATCTATGAAATTGGAATGAAAGAAATGGGAGACAGGGGTGCTCTTTGGCATGCCATGCCAAGTAAAATCCATTTGGAATACCGGATAGGAAACAGTAATCTGAAACAATAATATTGAAGGGAGGACATTAGATTGGTTGAACCTGGGCTGTAACGTGAGAAAATTATGTGTAGAAATCATTGGGTATGTTTTGCTTTCATGCTTATAAAAGCATTTTCCTCCATGACAGAGAAGTGTGTAGCCAGAGGGGAATTTACTATTTAGCTTGTCGAATGTGTAAGCTTATGTCTTTTAGTTAGTTATTTAAAGTATTGCTTTAAAAAAATAAAATACAGTCCTGGGAGGATTGTGCATGCTTTGTAGCCACAGAATGTTGACAATCAATTGGAAAAGATTAACAGAAGGAGGGGAATAGGAGTGTCCTGTAGGAGGCATGGCTGATGGGATGGCTGGAAGATGAGCACTCAATAAGCCCTCCATAATGAAGCATTTTGTTGCAGGACACTACTTGTGAGAGCTTGGTTTGCCAGAACTCTTAATCCGTGTTCTGAAGCAGTCCTACTCAAGGCTCAGGCTGCATTGAGCAGTAGCATCTATCTGTACCAAGGTTCAATCCCTGAGATTTCCAGGCAGGCCTTGCAAAGCCCCTTTCTGAAACCCCCAAGAACGACTGTGGTCTGACTCAGAAAAAAGCAGTTTCCTATCATTGTGAGTTTAGGACGGGGTGGGGGGAGTTAGGCTGTATGATGCCCGAGTCCCTTCTAATTGCTTGGATCCAGCAAGGGTTACAATTTAATGGAGGAGACGATTGCTAATGTAAGCCAGTCTAGCTTCTTCTTATTTTTAATTTTATTTACGCTTTTCAGGTTTATACATTTCACAAATTTTACAATCATTTCGACATTTCAAAACTTGACTTCCTTCCCCAACTTTCTGTGGGGAATAAATAATGAATAAATAATCTCCCATCAGCACTTCCCCCACTGCCATCCCCACAAGCTAGGGGGGCATCACAGTTGAATGCACAGAATGCACTTGAACGCACAGAACACACCTTGTTTTAGAGGGGGGGGGACAAGGAAAAAAAACTCCCCCCCCTTTGCGCAGTGCCCCTTCAGTGAAGCGGGAGGAGAAATGGAAGGGGCTCCGTTTCTCCTGCCACTTCGCTGAAGGGGTGCTGAGCAGGGGGGGGGGGTCTTGTTCTCTCCCTCTAAAGCAAGGTGTGTCCTATGGTCTGGTGCGTCCTATAGAGCGAAAAATACACTAATAAACTATTATTATTATTATTATTAACATGACCCCGAGCTTCCTCTTTCAGTGCATGCATTCGGAACACCCGCCCACCTCTCCCTATATTTAGGGCTGTGCGCTTGACCTTGCTATGCTGTTGTGTGTTGTCTGTCATTGGGACAGAGGAACGGCAGGAATTTTCCCCACTTGGCTGATTGGCTGTTGCCATTTGGGTTTCGCCTGCCGCATAGCAAATCGTCACAACTTGTAAGGTTGCGGATAGGCTCTGGTTCAGGTGATAGGGATGGGAGAAGGCTCTCGCCATCCCTATTTGAAGGGTATTCCATTAAAAGAATCCAGGGACTCGATAGTTTGGTCAGCCCTGTGAGGGGGTTGTGCCCGTGCCTGAATCCAGGGTGGCATTTGGGTGGTGGAGATAGCCTGTTCCTGGCTTTCTGCTTATCCAGGTGTTCACCTTCGGATGACCTATGCTAGAACCCTGGGTCAGCACTACCTGCACTGGTGCAGGGAGCTACTTGAATCAGAGCCTATGCAACCACTCACTTGCTGTAATCAATAAAGTTGTGGTCTAAATTCTGCCTAAAACCAAACCAAAATTTGAGTCTTGTCTGAATTTATTTAAGGGGTAGGTTTAAATGTCTAAACACACAATTATTATTATTAAGGGATGCCAATTCTGTGATAGCAGCAATATGTTGCTTGTTCCTGGGCTACTTGAAGATCACTGGCAGAAGTGAACTATGGATTGGAGCTTTGGTTTTATAAGTGACTCATACAAGACGCAGCAGTTCTATTTATGGCCTTGTCCTTTCTAATATTAGGAGCCGAGAATCAGTGGGATGGCAGCGGTCTGACACCTACCATGTGGTGTCAAATATGCCTTCTGTGAAAAGGGTGAAGAAACCTAGGACTTTGCAGATGCTAACCGAGGATTGATCTCCCATATGGAATTGATCTGGAGGTTTTGCCTTCCTGCTCATGAAATCTGAATTTGCTAGAACATTTGGCTTTTCCCAAGAGGGGGAATCAATTATAGCTCTGAGCTTCCCAGAAAAGCAAAGAGAAATCAAAACTATTCAATATCTTTTGCACATCTCAGAGAGGTCTTTGGTAGTACTGCCCTGTAGTCCTAAACTATGAACACTGAGGCATAACTTGGGTATTGAAAGCCTATTAGAAACAAGAAAGAATAAAGCTGAATAAAGGGGGCATGACATATTGGGAACCATTTGGAATGCCTCAGTTTTATAAATAAAGCTAAAGAGCAGTTAGCTGTCCCTTTGTATGACTTAAGGGCTTCTTGTGAAGAGCAGCAAATTCTCATAATTGCATATGCTTTTTAAAAAACCCCTGCTCCTGGCTCTGTCTATGCAAAGGCTGAGTGGAAGATTGACTGTATTTTAAGACATGCAAGGAATAAGAAAATGCACACCCTACATTAGCTTGACATATTCTTAAATTCACAAAGATCTGTTTTTTTTAAAAGGACTTGAGTTACCATGGGACCTAGGTGAGGTGCTCTTAAAATAATTTGCAAATGCTTTTGCTGCGGTTGAAGTAGTTCATATCCAAAGGACAGCTTCGAAATAGACAAAAATAATCTAACAAGTATTCACGAGAGAGCCATAAACCCTTTCAGCTTTTTCACAAAGGAGTTCTGAGGTTAATGTGAATTATACTATTTAGATAAAATTGGATTATTTTTTTGTTTCTTTTTAAGGAGGAATTAAGCTTGTTCACTTTATTCATTGGCAAGGGGAGAAAAGGCTTCCTTTGGGGGATAGATATATTGGGTTCTCCTCCGGAGCTTTTGCAAAAAACTGTGCTAAAATCTGTGTGGAGACTGAACAGAAAAGGGTGTTCTCTGAGCCAAGGATCTTGTACTCCCTCCCAAGGAAGGTGCCTCTCAAGCCCTCCTCAGAGGCCTTCAGGGAGTTAGTAAAAAGAAAAAGGGGGGGGGGAACCTTCCTTTTAAATAATTTTGGTTTGTAGGTGGCTGTTGCATTCTATTGGTTTTTAATCTGCAGATTTGGAATAAATTTAAGGCTGCTGCTGACTTGCTGTTGGTGTGTTAATGGTTGTTTTTATCATTTTAGTATCTGATATTTTCAAAATGTTAAACTATGCCTCAACTTCCTTGTCAGCGACTTTGAGCTGTGTATGAGAAGTGATGGGGTATAAATGTTTTAGAATAAGCAGATGAATAAATAATCTCCCATCAGGCTCCAGGGTGAGCAAAACCTGGACGGTTTACAAGAGCCCAGACAGCCAAAAACAATATGTTGTTTGTTTTTTTACTACAGTACCATAAATCATAGTGCCAGAGTACCTGCAGAAGTGTAAGGGGGCACTGAATGAAGATTAACAAAGTCTTGGGTAGATGTAAAAATAACTAAATAATGCAGCTGTAAAAATTCCACCTGTTCTATAGTAGTATTTCTTTTATTGATTGATTGGCCTGTCGGCTGCTTCCCCACCCCTTTTTACTGTCAGTGTAATATAACTAGATGCTACAGCCCTCAAATTTAATTAAGCCTCTCAACAATGTCATCTGATAGGATTACATTAAAACCTAGAACTGCTTTTCATTTTTTTTTATAATCATATTTATTAAAATTTCCAATAATAACAGGATAGAAAAAATAGAAAAGATAAAGAAAAGAAAGAAAAAGAGAGACCAATTTTAAACCCTTATTTTCATAACCTTCTTTCTGGGACTCCCTCCTTCCCCTCCCGACTGTATTCCCCTTTCCCTACGTTGGTTCCACAAGTTCTCATTCCCAATTTAAACCTAATATGTTGTACCTATTAGCCAGTTTAAATTGCAATCTTAACATCATTCCTCATCTTTAACAAAATAGAACAAAGATTTTTCCCCCAAGATCTGCCCCGTTTCCTTCCACGAATTCCCCCTTTTTTTTCCAAAACATGTTAAATCAAAATACCAAAGTTATATAGAAAGATAAAAGATAGAAGATAGAAGAAGATTCCAAAAGTTGGTTACATAGCCTTTAGATTCTAGAATTCCCCCTCCCTTCCCCGGTTTGGATTCCCCATGTCCATCAGTCTGTATGTTGTCGGCCTGGAGGTCTCAAGTCCACAGCCAAATTTTCCTCAGTCCATCTTGCCGGTTTTCTTTGAGTTTGCTTGTTTTGATAATGTTTAATTTCAAAAATCCAGTCTAATAGAGGCCTATAATTTCCCTTGGTCATTGTTGCTCCTCCCATTGTTCTTTCCGTGGCGTAGTTGGTCCTTTGCTCTTTTGTTTCTTACTTTCTCAGGTTTCTGTCTTGTTCAGCTGCAAAACCATTCTTATTCTGAAATCTAGTATCTCTACAGAGGTTTGTTATTCACAAACAAAAACTTACGTCCAGTTCCTACCTTGCTTCAATAGAAAGATTCTATTGTGTTGTCACCTCTGTAGACAAAACAATATTTCAGTTTTGCTACTTTCCCAGGAGCTAAGACCAGTACACATCCCGGAGTAGTTTTCCACATACGCCACTTGTAATGTCCCAAAGCCCCTCTAGGGGGGTTGCAGTAACTTTGTGTCCTCTAATGCAAAAGTCAAGTTGTTGTTTCTTTTTCCCCCCGACATTTTGTATCCATATTTATATCCAATTGTAACAAACTTAACCAGCAAAATACTTGTAACAAAGTCCTCTTTGTATTCTCAAGATTTGACAGCTACTTTGACAGCTGTCAAACTCTCCATCTCTCTCCGCCAGGTTCTCCGAATCGCCCCGGTTCCCGGGGGGGGGGGTTGCCTTTTCCCTCTCACCCTCGACTTTTCTCCTCCAGCACAATTCTTGTAGTATCCCATCGTGGAATTGATATTTTTTGTCAGCAATAAACTTTTGAATCGATCTTGGTTTCTCAGTCCTTGTTTTAGCATGTTTACAATCAGGGAGGGGATTGACTTCCTTTTTAGATCCCCCCCGCTCGTGCCGAATCCGAAAAAAATTCCTTTTTTTCTCCTTTTAAACCCGGTTACCCAATTACTCACGGGTTGTTGTTAAATGTCCGAATTTCCAATGGAAGAAGCCAGCGCTCTCCGACGAATGGCATGCGGCTACGCTCGGCAGGGGAAGCGATAGACTCACAGTACCACGCCGCTCCCCGGCACCCAATCCGTAGCCTTTAAAAAGGCTCCTTCACGAGTCGGGAGGGCGCTGACGGTACCAGCCGAGTCCCCATGTCCACGGGCTCCGTGCCCGTGGTTTTTGAGGGTCCCCGCGTCGCCGGCGCGGTAGGACCCAGCCCCTGCCGAGCAGACTCCCTCCGGAGCTCGGAGGGAGTCCGCCATTCGGCGATGGCGCTAACCCGGAAGTCCCCTAGAACTGCTTTTCAGTAGCATATTAATTCATCAATTGCACAAAATGCTCTATAACCCAGCAGCTGTTTAGATAATTCCTCCACTGTTGGAGGGATGGATGTTTGTCTCTGGGGGTGAAGTCAAACTGCTGGGGGTGCAGTCAAACTGCTAGAGAAACAGAGTGCTTGCTGTGGCTATAAAAGGTAAAGGCAAAGGTACCCCTGACTGTAAGGTCCAGCCGCGGACGACTCTGGGGTTGCGCGCTCATCTCGCTCTATAGGCCAAGGGAGCTGGCGTTTGTCCACAGACAGGTTCCGGGTCATGTGGCCAGCATGACTAAGCCACTTCAGGCAAACCAGAGCAGTGCAAGAAAACACCGTTTACCTTCCCACCAGAAGTGGTACCTATTTATCTACTTGCACTTGATGTGCTTTCGAACTGCTAGGTGGGCAGGAGCTGGGACCGAACAACGGGAGCTCACCCTGTCATGGGGATTCGAACCACCGACCTTCTGATCAGCAAGTCCCAGGCTCTGTGGTTTAGACCACAGCGCCACCCACATATAGAGACAAGTAACTCATAACTGCTGCCTCTTACGCTGTTTTTGCTATGTTAGCAGCACCAAAGTGACCTCTTCAGGGTGCAAGCCTAGGCAGTGTGTATGGAAAGGGAGGACACAAAAAATGGGGTGTCAAGGAGGGTTAATTGGGAGGGGTGAGAAATTGGGAGGGGCGAGAAATGTCCCTATTTTCCTCTGAGGAATGTTGGAGAGTATGGGATTGAATCCCAGTGAAACAAAAGCCTTGTGTTTGTGTTTGATAGCTACAGGACTTGTGATATTGTGATATTGATGACATAGAAGTTTCAGGTACAAACATTCCATTCATTGCAGCTTGTGAATTTAATTTGATGATGATGATGATGATGATGATGATGATAATAATAATAATAATAATAATAATAATAATAATAATAATAATAATAATTTATTTATACCCTGCCCTCCCCGGCCAGGGTGGCTAACACCAAATATATGATAAATAAAAAACACAATCAAACGATTGATTAAAATACAGCTTAATATTAAAATCAGTATGAAACTAAATGGCAGCCCACGAATCACAACCATAGGGCTTGGGAACATCAAGTATTCGCCAGGGGCAGCTATCCATGCTGGTCCCACAGGCGCTGATAAAAAGAGCCAAGGAGGTAACTTACATACAGGGCCCCATAGAAGGGGGTCTCATAAAAAAGAGGGGGGTCAGACTGGGCCTGGATCAAAGGCCAGGCGGAACAGCTCTGTCTTGCAGGCCCTGCAGAAGTAAGGCCAAACTAATTTAGGAACAGAGAAAGCAGTTTATATTGAGTTGACCATTGGTCCACATTGCTTAGTATTATCTATACCTCCTTAAGAGTTTCAGGGAGTTTTTTCCTGGATAGCAACTGGCACTTTTGCATGCACTATCAAAATCATTTAAACACTTGCACTCTGCTTCACAAATTCATAGGAACAATATCATACCCTCCAACATTTCCCCAATGAAAATAGGGACGTCCCATTCCATTATGATAATTTTACTATTTATACCCCACACATCTTATTGGGTTGCCTCAGCACTCTGCACAGCTTCCAACATATGTAAAAACATAGTAAAACATTTTTAAAAAACAATCTTACCTATACAGGATTGCCTTCAGACAGTGTGGGGGTCAGAAAACTCCATACCTTCCAACATTTCTCCAATGAAAATAGGGACATCCTAAGGAAAAATGGGACATCCTGGGATCAAATCAGAAATCAAAACAGCTTCTCTAAATCAGGGACGTCCCTGGAAAATAGGGACACTTGGAGGGTCTGCAATATTTTTCCCCACACGTGAACTGCACCTCCAGCTTGGAAAGTTGCAAAATAGGTCTTACTTTTCTGAAACTAATATATGTGTTCATTCCACTAGAGGGCAGAATGTGCTTTTTTAAAAAATACCAAAAGCACAACTTGTGAATTCTCATAACAACAGACTTCTCTTTCTGCTTCTGCTAATGAAATTGATAATGTGTTGAGACTCTGACCTAAAACGACAGATCAGTGGGATCTGTTTTCCCAGGGCCTTATACTTTGAAATACTGTAGTTTAATGAGATAAACATCACCTTGTTAGTCACATTCAGATACAGATGCAAGTCTCTCACTCGCTATTAGTCATGGCATGGAATTAGAAGTTATTCCTGACAGGTGTACGTATTTCATAACAATTGCAAAATCCCTTCTGTCACAGCTCACTGTGGGGAAAACATGCAGAGGAGAGAGGAAAAAAATAGCCTGCAGAAAGGATTAAGTCTAAAATGATAATGGATATCTATCAGTAATAATATGAGAAATGCAGAGACAGAATTCAGCAGAGTCTGAAACCTATTTTCCTCAGTGCAAATTAAAATGTTTGATGAATTTTAAAAAGGGTGAATTCAGTAGAAACCCTTATAGCCCATAACTGAATCTGTCAAGCAAAGTTTCCATAATAACCCTTAGCAGCTGTACACCATTTTTAATGAAAATGAGGAACAAGTGTCGTAACTCTTCAGATATGTATACAAATACTGAGTTGGCTACAGTATAAGACTTTCATGGATGCCCTGCTAACTGTTGGCTCTCGAAGGGACAGGGGATGTAGCTTTGCAGATTTTGTCCCCCTGGATTTAAGTTAAGAAATAAAGAGACCTATTTTGGCTGATCGCCGAAGTATTGATGCTTTTGAATTATGGTGCTGGAGGAGACTCTTGAGAGTCCCATGGACTGCAAGAAGATCAAACCTATCCATTCTTAAGGAAATCAGCCCTG
This sequence comes from Podarcis bocagei, assembly GCF_964188305.1. Classification (NCBI taxonomy): domain Eukaryota; kingdom Metazoa; phylum Chordata; class Lepidosauria; order Squamata; family Lacertidae; genus Podarcis; species Podarcis bocagei. The sequence goes on from NC_138130.1 coordinate 17,298,081, forward strand.
AGTGCTCACTGGAAGGACAGATCCTGAAACTGAGGCTCCAGTACTTTGGCTACCTCATGAGAAGAGAAGCCTCCCTGGAAAAGACCCTGATGCTGGGAAATATTAAGGGCAGAAGGAGAAGGGGATGACAGAGGATGAGATGGTTGGACAGTGTTCTCCAAGCTACAAACATGAGTCTGACCAAACTGTGGAAGGCAGTGGAAGACAGGAGTGCCTGGCGTGCTCTGGTCCATGGGGTCACGAAGAGTCGGACATGACTAAACAACTAAACAACAACCACATTTCTTCTCTGATGTATTATAAATATCTCACATGACACCCCCCCCCCCCGCAGAAGCCTTTTGTTTAATTCTCATACCAACAAAGCCCTGGCTCATACTTGGATGGAAGACTTGATTGAAGAATCACATGAATTAATCTCCTTGCAGCCAGGGCTGAATACATACTGATCTAAACAAAACAAAATAAAACAAAACAAAACACTAAGAAGAAAAGGTCTATAGTTCTCAATGCAATTTCCCATTGTCTGCAGTACAGCACCCTTTGGTCTCTAAGATACTACTGGACAATTTTTTTTTATTTATTTTGACTGTGTCAGACCAACATGGATACCCACCTGAATCTAGCACCCCTGGTGTTACATTTTTATAACACATTTATAACGTTATAACTCATGAGTACAGATTAGTCCCCAGGTGCTCATATAGAGGGCCCTCTTCACATTAAGATGTGTATTTAGTGTCAGTTGGCCAGAATAAGCATATTCCTGCATCAAGCATCAGGAAGAGGTGGGCTCCCTGATCCCGTGTCAGGATGGCATCACCCACTACAAATGAATGGACCACGACCTAAACATCTTGAATTTCATTTGCTCACGTCCATCCCTTGTTACCCTTAGATCTCCCCTACCTCCAAGGAAGGAGAGTCCACCACGTCTCATGGGAGTCAATTCCACTGTTGCACAGGAAGTTATTCCTGATGTTTAGTCAGAATCTCCTTTCTTGTAACAGGAAGCCATTGTTTTGAGTCCTACCTTCCAGAGCAGGAGAAAACAAGCATGCTCCATCTTCCATGTGAGATAGTTGAAGATGACTATTATAACTCCTCTTCCCTAGGCTAAACACACCCAGATCCTTCAAGCGTTCCTCATAAGACTTGGTTTCCAGACCCTTGATCATCTTGGTTGCCCTCCTCTGCACACGTTTCAGCTTGCCAACATCCTTCTTAAATTGTGGTCCCCAGAACTGGACACAGTATTCCAGATGTGGTCTGACCAAGGCATCATAGAGTGGCACTATTACTTTCCTTGATCTGGACGCTATACCTCTGTTGATGCAGCCTAGAAATGCATTAGCTTTTTTTGCTGCTGCATCACACTGTTGTCTCATGCTTGAGACCCCTAGATCTTTCCCCCATGCACTACTGGTAAGACAGGTATCCCTCATCTTATATTTGTGCAGCTCGTTCTTCCTGCCAAAGTTAAAAGTGCTGTGAGTTAGAAGCTAGATGCAAAAGTGGCAGGCTGGGAAGGCACACACACAGAGAGAGAGAGAGAGAGAGAGAGAGAGAGAGAGAGAGAGAGAGAGAGAGCCAGGCCTGATTTTGGCTGGAATCCAAGGGTGCGGCTATGGGAGAAGCAAGACCTTCTTTGGGTGTTAATGCTGTGAGCCCCTCCATTGTAGGCTAAGGTTGTATACAGGTGTAAATCAACCATATATCATAAAGGCACCACAGTCTCTGTTGTGCCTCATTCATGAAGGAAACACAAGTCCTGGGTAAATATCTGAAACCTCTGGAATCTCACACCGCTCAGAGATTGGGGTGGCATGCAACAATAACAGTACAGTGGTATCTCAGATTAAGTACTTAATTTGTTTCCGAGGTCCGTTCTTAACCTGAAACTGTTCTTAACCTGAAGCACCACTTTAGCTAATGGGGCCTCCTGCTGCCGCCACACCGCTGGAGCCCGATTCCTGTTCTTATCCTGAAGCAAAGTTCTTAACCTGAAGCACTATTTCTGGGTTAGCGGAGTCTGTAACCTGAAGCGTATGTAACCCAAGGTACCACTGTAGATTGTGTAACATTGCTGTAGCCAAAGACTGGACATTTTGCTAAATGAATGAACATGTTTAGAACATGATCAAGTTGAGGAAAAAGGGACATTGGCTAAGAAAGCCCCAAAAGCAGTTTCTTCATGCACGAGACAATGCCAAATCCTATTCTAAAGGAACTGCCAGCATGGACTCTTTCATATTCCGCCATGATATATTTTAAATCAGAAAGTAGCACATGGGTCAGGAAACATTCCGTTTGAGACCAGTGGCAAATATGCCATTTTTCAGGCTGCTGTTTTGTTGTGTATCTCACAGCAAAGTCTGGATGCTACCGGCTAGAGTCGTAACACCAGCAGTGCTTCGATTAAATAAGCGAGAGTCTCACTTCATCTGCTTAACACACAAATGCAGTGACCCAAATGACATTCCAAATGCATTTGTTCTAATGGGTCAACAAACTCCACGCTACAGCCACTTTTTAACAAAAGCAGCCTGATGCAAAATGACAGATCGTTTCAAAGCACATCAAGTAGAAAAACTGAAACAAACATGCATTTCTCTCCCCTCCCCTCCCCTCGCTCACTCTTACATCATGAAAACAAGGACTTTCCCGCTGCCTTTGGAGAAGCTGCTCTTAACGCAATATGCATAAACATTTATAGAAAATTGTATTTATAGGGCAGGGAAGGCTGTTTGGAAAGAGCAGGAAGGCAGATAACAACAACAACAACAATTTTCTTCTAATTCTTCTTTCCATGAAAGCAATAAAAAACACAACATTTAAAATAAAGTTAACATCATAATACAAAACACAATGCTCAGTCACAGTCGGCACTAAATTATATAAATGGTGTTGCTGCTGTTATGCTCCAAAGGCTTGTCAGAACAAATAGGCCTTGAGTTGCCAACTGCATGAACATAATGTGGGGGACAATCTGATCTCAACAGGGAGGTCTAGCTGACCCTGCATTGACCCATCTCAGACATGCAAAAAACCACACCAAAAAAACCACCCACCCATATCAATGTTTATTGTTACATTTCAACAAAGGCACCAAAATGTGAGAGTGTAGGATGGTGGCACTCTTTGTTCTTCAGGTATCCTTCTCCTCCTCCTCCTCCTCCTCCTCCTCCTCCTCCTCCTCCTCCTCCTCCTCCTTCGTCTTCTTCTTCAATGTGTCCTTCACTCCTAACAAGAGTGATATTCTCTGAAGTGCCCTCCAAGTGTCCCTATTTTCTAGGGACAGTCCTGGATCTACAGAAGCCATCCTGGTTTCTGATTTGACCCCAGAATGTCCCATTTCTGCCACACAACCCAGGCTTTCCCTTGCAAAAAAGCTTTGGAGGGGTTGCAGTGAGGTTGCAGGAATGTACCTTGTGCTATTTTTTTGTTACTTATGAATAAGACTGTTGTGTCTTTATTCTTTTAGGAGGGATCAAAGGGGTTGTACCAGGAATAAAAGAACATAACTCAATATGGGCAAGCCAGATTGAACTGCTTATTGTCTTAAGAGACTCACATGAGTTTGCAACCAGCTTTCTGCTGCGTTAAGAAGGGGAATGCACTCTGCTGTATAAAGAAACTTTATACATGAAATGCTTTACCACAGCCCACAACAATCTACTACCATGTAATCCACATCAGCCTAAATGGATGGTGGTACATACAGGCTGTCTTATCCTCAGGCACTACCTAGACTAACCTTCCCCAGATATCTGGCACTACAACTCTTATCATCACTGACCATTGGCCATGCCAGCTGGGCAATCAGTCAGGGAGCCAATCTTTGTCATGCCACTAACAGTCCAATTCAACTAGATAACACTTCACAGAGGATAAATGAGAATAAAAAATGTGCTACTAGCTACTGAAATAGACATATGTAGTCCACCGGGGAACATCTCTAGGCAATAACTGTGTGACTTCAGCTTTGATGGAGCACTATTTGCACATATCCATTTCATATTACTGATGGATTCGAGAGGGAAAAGCAAGGGGGTACTACTGCCACTGGAATCCTCGAAAGAAACCATAAACAGTGTCTCTGAAAATTTTTGCACATCATTTGGGAAGACAGGTGAACTAATGCCAGTGTACTGGAAGAAGCAAAGATCACCAGCGATGAAGCAATGCTTCTTCAATATCAACTTCATTGCACTGGTCATGTTGTGCGAATGCCTGATTATAGTCTTCCAAAGCAACTACACTATTTTGAACTTCAAATTGGAAAGCGTAATGCTGGTGGTCAACAAAAGAGATTTAAAGACTCTCTCAAGGCAAATCTAAACAAAAGTAGTATAAACACCGACAACTGGGAAACACTGGCCTGTGAGCACTCCAGTTGGAGGACAACCTTTACCAAAGGTGTCATGGGCTTTGAAGTTGCTCAAACTCAGGACGAAAGGGAGAAACGTGCTAAGAGGAAGGCATGCTTGGCAAACCCTCACCGTGATCAACTCCCACCTGGAAACCTATGTCGCCACTGTGGAAGGATGTGTGGATCCAGAATTGGCCTCCACAGTCACTAACGGACTCGCTGCTAAAACCGTGTTTATGGAAGACAGTCTTACTCAGCTATGAGTGATCACCAAAGAGGAAGAAAGAAGAAGGCCACTGCCAATACAGTCGTACCTCGGGTTACAGACGCTTCAGGTTACAGACGCTTCAGGTTACACACTCCACTAACCCAGAAATAGTACCTCAGGTTAAGAACTTTGCTTCAGGATGAGAACAGAAATCGTGGTGCAGCGACAGTTGGAGGCCCCATTAGCTAAAGTGGTACCTCAGGTTAAGAACAGTTTCAGGTTAAGAATGGACCTCCAGAACGAATTACGTTCTTAACCCGAGGTACCACTGTATATGAATAGGGCACACTGATTCAGTGTAAAAAATCCAGTTCTTCAAACAGGGTGTCAACAGAATTAATTTTCAGGTCAATGACTATATCCCCTAACATGATCTAAAATCTGCCCATCTCCACCAACTTTCAACATAAATGCCATTCCAAATTGGCTAGGACACCAATCCATGTGACTTGCTGTACCATAAATAGGATCAGGCTGTGCATTCAGAGACACATACCCAGCTGAATGCATACCTGTTGAATGCCGCACAGATAGCTGAGTTGCTAGAGTATGGGATTCTTAATATCAGGATTATGGGTCGAAACCCCATGTTGACCATTTAAAGGGGCTGGACTAGCTGGCCCTTACAGTCCCTTCCATCTCTACAATTCTATGATTCTATCATGCTTGCAGTTGGGTATGTATTCCACTTATGCTCACAGTTCCTTATCCAACAAGTGATCAGCTATCCGGATTAAGCTGGGTACAACTTCTGAGCAACTCGTGTCTACAGCCATCTGAGATGTTCTTAAATGCAAAACCAGGTGACGGCCTTGAGAGAGATTTCAGAAAAACATCCACAATACCAATCCCAAAGAGAAATATTTGATTGCCACACAATTACTGTAGTAGCATTTTCAGTGGCTTCAGTAAGATCACTCAGCAATGAGAGCTTTTTGGAAATAAGGGAGGTATTACGGCTAAGTTTTACTCAATAATAGATCCGCTGAAATCACTAGACATGACTAAGCTAAGCCCATTAATTTTGATGGGTCTACACTGAGTAAAACTTAGTTGACTACCACCCAAATCGGCCCCAGCTCCCTAAAAAGCAACGAAGGAAATCAATTCAGTTTAATCTGTTGACATGACAAGGCTTGCCAGAGAATACGAGAAAATACAAAACTCACTGATGTGTGCCATTCAAGAAGGGAGAAGTGAAAGGAACGTGTCGTCTCACCATCCTGTCAAGATTAACATCTTTGTATTCTGACAACTCAGCTATATTTATTTATACAGTGCATTTTTACAGCCAATATTTCACATCAAATCAATAATTCAAGAGATTTCGGTATCCAAAAGGCAGGTAGTGCTCACCCACATCCAGATGCCTTAGGGCAACTTGCAAGTTACATTTTAAAGGCTCGTTCTAACAACTCAGCTCTGTAAATATATATGAATGACCAATATCCTTGTTCAATACATTTTCTCTGCCTGTCCTGTGGTCGCAACGGCCATGTAGTGATGGAGTAGCCATCTCTCCAGTCAAGCTAGCAGGCATATATGCAGTAAGGAAGGCTTCAGCATTTGCATACCAAAATGGCTTAGAAAACATGCCTTCAATAGGTTCTTTCTTTCCTTGGCCTCTCCCAGTCTCCCTGCTGACAGGTAACTTCATCAGGCAATTGTCACATAACACACTTTGCGGAAAAAATAGGAAAAAATATGAATCCGATTGCTCAAGAAAGAGAAAATGTTGAAAACAGTGATGTTAATTGGGTAGGGCAATTATTTTTTAAGATTATTATTCATCTCCTAGGGATGGAGAAGATCAGCATTTTCTGAAAAAATACATGAACTAAAATGCAATGCAACTCTCCTTTGAAATTCCTCCTTGCTGCATTGAAAACAGTCAACTATTATTCATAAACCTGTAATTTAAAGATAAAGATAATTTAAAGATAAAGATAAAAAGTCTTAAGATCAGGGCAGCCCAACTTTTCGTACCAGGTAAGCTGCAAGAGTACTTTGACACAGAACCTGCAGGCTGAATCCTGCCTTTTTGAGGGTGGAAGGAGCAAGGACAAAATTTGATGGCCCCCCACAGCTCTTACACTGCCTTCCTAAAGGCAGCTAAGCAAGGCACCAGGCTACAGAAACTTGTGATGGTTTCTAATTTTCTGCAAGCTCATTGTTTGTTTCAGCAGGAACGTTGCCTGCTTTTCTGTCTTTGCAGAATGTTATAAAAAGAATTATCATCATCATTATTCAATTGGCAGAGTATTTTGTCCTGTCTCGGCTGTCATTGAAACCACAGACTAGAAGCAACCATCCTCCAGCTCATTTTTCTACTCTAATTCCCAGAGATCAGCTTTAAGCTTTCTCAGTATGAAAAACTAAAGTCAGTCTTCCCGCCGAAGCAAAGCAAATGGTCAGTGGGGTCATGTCTTAATTTCTTCTTATTTAGTATGGCTATACCACATATTCATGCCCCAGCCAAAGAGATGTTTCTGCCTGAGGTGTGTTGAACAGTGCTTACTTGCAGGTAAGTGCCTATAGACCACAGTCTTGTTCACAAGCCCAGTGATTTTTCTCTGAGGGTATGCAGGGGTACGCATACCCATAAACATTTTGTGACTCTAAGTTTGGCCTCATTGAAGGGCAGTATTTCAATATGACCCGGAAGCTGACTGCGGACCAATGCCAGTTCCCTCGGCCTATAGAGTGAGATGAGCGCCACAACCCCATAGTTGTCTGCGACTGGACCTAGTGGTCAGGGGTACCTTTACCTTGACCTTTAAACATTTTTAAAGGAAAAAAGCACTGAGTAAGCCCCCTTGAATACCACAGGACTGACTTCTGTATCAGCATTCATAGGATTGTGCTAAGTAAATATTGCCTTCTCCATAAGGCTTCAGTTTGGAGATTCTACCAGAAGAGGGTGATGTTGATCCATGAATTTTGAGGCATGGAGAACTGCACATTTACTGCAGTTCAATGTTTATTTGAACACAAGCATGTATCACTGTATATGTTCAAAAGATTTTTATTTTTTTACAGAAACATCACAAAACTTTGTGATATAAATGCAGGTTACACACATCTCTACAGAAAAAAATCTATAACAAAAGATAGATATTAACAGCTGTCATGAATATTCCCTATATTTTTTTGTTGGCCTCAGTCAGTCTTGAGAGACAATGGAGTGCTCCTCTAGGGTCTAACGTCTGGAAAGTCACAGTGCCTGCTGTGGTTGCAGAGATGGGTAACGCCTAACTGCTGTCTCCCATGTTGTCTTGCTGCGTTGCAGCACCAAACTGACCCATCTGGGGTGCAAGTCTGGGCAGTGTGTACTGAGGTCCTCGGCTGCCCATATGACAAGACCCCACTCACATCCTCGCTGATATCCAGAGGAAAGCAGATCAATACATTTGGCAACAGCTTGACTGAAGGAGTCATGAGAAGGAAGTGTACAAGACACCATCACATTAACAGTGCAAGCATGTTAATAGGGATGTGGGTGGCGCTGTGGTATAAACCACTAAGCCTCTTGGATTTGCCAATCGGAAAGTCGGCGGTTTGAATCTCTGCGACTGGGTGAGCTCATGTTGCTCTGTCCCAGCTCCTGCCAACCTAGCAGTTCGAAAGCATGCCAGTGCAAGTAGATAAATAGGTACCGCTGAGGTGGGAAGGTAAATGGCATTTCTGTGCGCTCTGGTTTCCGTCACGCTGTCCCGTTGTGCCAGAAGTGGTTTAGTCATGCTGGCCACATGACCCGGAAAACTGTCTGTGGATAAGCGCTGGCTCCCTTGGCCTGAAAGCGATATGAGCGCCGCAACCCCCATAGTTGCCTTGGACTGGACTTAACCATCCAGGGGTCCTTTACCTTTACCTTTTGCAAACCTATGCATCTACTCAGAAGTTCAATGCTACTTACTCCCAGATATATACTGGATTGCAGCCTACAAGTACATTTCTGTAATTTTCACTGTTTTTTCTTTCTTTATCAAACTGTTTCCCTCATTTTATGTTTTCCCCATTATGTAATCACTATTTCAAATGCCATACAAAGCAAACCCGCTCCGTTTAGATAATCAAATGCAAAACCGCAGTGTTATCTCAACTATCTATAACTGGTAGGTATATTCTTCTGCCCACACAGTATGAAAAATGAGTATTGGGAGCTGGGCTCTTAAGCGCAAAACAGGTAGGATATTGGGGAAAAGCCTTCCCTACAAAGGAACCGATTTATGCATTCCTTTTCTCTGGGGAAAGTCTCAACTTGATAGTAGAATATTTTGTAGTAGGGATGGGGCAAGCTTTGGCTCTCTAGACTAGATGTGGGGCACCTGTGGCCCTCCAGATGTTGCCAAATTACAGCTCCCTCCATCCCCAACCATTGACCCTGCTTGCTGGGAGTTGTAGTTCAGGTGTTGGAAACCACCACCTTTCAGACTCAGGCAGTGTGTCCAGTGGTCAAGGATGGTGGGATTTGCAGTACAACAACATCCAAAACAGGTATAGAAAACAACTTTGGCTCTCCAGATGTTGCTAGAGGTCCAAAGTTGTTCTAGAAGTTTCTGGGTTCCAACTCCCACCATCCCTTGACTATTAGACACAGTGGCTAAGGCTGAAGGGAAATGGTATCCAACAAATATCTGAAAGACCACAGGTTCCACAGCCCTGTTTTATTGGCCCACCTGGTCAAAGGACATCCAGGGACTACCTGAGTGTGGAACGGGGCCTTCTCACGCAGGACCCCACAGCACAGCCCCAAAAGCTACAGGTTCCTGCACCGGTAGCTCCTACATTTGGCAATCGGTGTGCATCGTCGAGAACATTGTGCACTGCAGTAATATGACAGATTTTCCTGCTGTGCTAGGGTCATTTGGTATATAGATTTTTTCCTCACAGGCAGAAATTAACATTTGACAATTGGGGAAATTACTTGTCACAGCTTAAGTGAGCAGAACTGTGTCAATTATCAGTCCGGCTACAGAGAGCTTTTATGGTGCGCTACCGGTCACCGTGTGCTGCCTGAGGAAGCTGTGATAAGCCTGGTTTATAAGGGTCCTGGCTCAGTGGGAGAGCAGCTGCTTTGCTCACAGAAGGTTCCAGATACAATTCCTAGCATCTCCAGCCAGGAATGGGGAGCACCCTGTCTGAAATTCTGAAGGGCTGATGCCCAGGAGTGTAGATAGATGATTTGACTCCATACAAAGCAGCTTGCTGTGTTTCAAATGTGGCACGCATGCACAGTGTGAAGCTGCAGTCACCCCTCTTAGCAAGGCCAGCCCAAGACATTTTGGCACCTGAGGCAAACAACAAAATGGCGGCCCCCTCCCTGCCAGGGAAGAAGCAGGGAATGAAGATCAACAGGAGGAACAAAGGGGGGAATAAAGTTGAGCTGTGTGATCTGCTGCCCCTCTGGATCCCGCCACCTGAGGTGGTTACCTCACCTGGCCTCATGAGTGGGCTGTCCCTGCCTCTTTGAGAAGCTCAGGCTGACAATAGCCATAGCAGCTCCTTCCTCCTCACTGAGGGTGAAACTTAAATCCATGAGCCCTATCAAGGTAGCCATTATGCAACTCATCCTCATGTCAGTGACACCTCTTCCGGAAACTGGGGTGACACTAAGATGAGAGGGAGAAATAATCTGGGCTCCTTTCAGGGCACCTGACATTAATTTTGAGGCTAGTGAGGCTCAATTCAAAACATAGGACCCAGGTCCCTTTGGCCTCTCCAATAAAATATTTGAGGGGACTGGGGCCCCCCAAAGTTGATGGGCATTGCTATTAAAATGGTGTGTGCATGCATCTTGTGATTTATTATCCGGGGCAGGGTTTACCTGTCCCCCATATTTTATTAAAGTTGGCCCCTAACTCCCCTATCTCCAATGCTCACAAAATCCTGAACACCCTGGTTGAAAATAAAGGACACTTCTCTATTCTCTGTGGTCCAGGGATGTTCACTGCCACACATTCGCTCTCCTCAATCTCTGCCAGCAGTTTCTTCCTTAGCCGTACCAAATTTCAAACTGTCTTTTAAACTACGGATTTTCTGAAAAGGCAGGGAGTGATTTTAGGGAGGCAGTGAGGAAGATGCTAGGTCTGGCACACAGATATGTTGAACCACTGTCAATTTAAGGAGCTGTACCTCTTCAAAGAAAATTACAACAAATGCAAATGTGAGTTTCATGCCCAGAAAGAGTCAGTCCAATACGCAATTAAAGAGTCAAGCCACCAAGAAATATCTGCTATGTAAACTATGCTGCAACGCCTGGAAAATTTGCAGAAATGCTTTTTCACAGCTTCTATTAATTTCAAGGCCATTTCTGTGGATGTTTCAGATAGATTGTGTCCTGCAATTTCCTTTCATTATTACATTATTTATTATTACAGTTTGACTAAAACCGTATAGAGAAAATAGCTCTGTGTGCTGTGTATGTGTGTGTAAAATTTATACTAGATGCACACTGAAACATTGATTTGAACCCATGCTTGGTCACTCTGGAGTACACTGAGACTCATTCCACAATCTAAATCCCCTTTGATCTAGGGAGCAGTCCTATTATATTGCCTCTGCCAGTTTCCAAACCAGGCATGCTGGGGTGGGAAGGTGCTGAACTAGGCTGTGATCTTCTACAACCCTACCACCACCACACAGGCCAGATGTGGCTATCACATTGCACTGCCTACCCAAGATTTGGATTTTCTTAACAATCTTCTAACACCTCCAAGAAGGTGATCAGCTCAACCATAGCAGATTCTTTTGAGCATCTGTACAACTGATGAATTTGTGAAACTGCTCCTTTGGAAACGTATGAGGTGATGGTGAGGAGACCTGAACATTTTAGCTGTGGTGCTAGTTCAGTGATGGATGGATGAATGAATCTTTATTTGCATCAGTCATCGGCCATAGTGATAAAGCAACAATACGATATACAAAGAATAGAAATAAAAAGTCAGTTATATAAAATGCATTTTAGGGTTTTGGAGTTCAGTGATGTCCTGTCCCATTCATACTTGTAAAACATCACTAGAGGTCACAATCATCTAGTGATGAACCAGACCTCAGTGTCCCATGTTCATGATTATAACTAATTACATAAATTCACATGAATTTAAAATATCATATTTATTTGAGTTCAGCAGACTGCATTATTTTGCTTTGCGGCAAAGATTTACATCCACCCCATTATTTAAGCTTATTTACCATAGCATCTTTGTTTCTTGTCTAAATAGTATGCCATCATTTCCTCTAGGCTCCATGAACAGCTGCTGATACTTTATTTCACTGATAAAAGGATATCTATGTAAATAGATTTCCTAAAACAGTGGTGGGCAACATTTCCCCCCCCCTCAACCTGAGGACACATTCCCTTGCAAGGATAGAGGAAAAAGTGTGTTGATTAATGGATGTGACTCTTACCTTTGTGCAGCAGGCTGCATTATGGCATACAGAAGCCACACACACACAAAAAAACACACACACATACACACACACACACACAGAGAGAGAGAGAGAGAGAGAGAGAGAGAGAGAGAGATCCAGGCAGGAAGCAAGCATTGTGACAGTCCAAGGAAACATTTCATATTTGATGATGGCACAGAACAGAGCAAACAGGTGCTGTGGTCTAGTGAGGGCCCCGGAAGCTAGCAAGAGAGACCCAGATGACCTCATTTGGCTCACCTCTACCTTAAAACCATTCATTTTGTTAATCAAAATTTTTAATCTCGGCACCCTGTGAGGAGGAACTGCCTGCACTGTCCCAAATCCAGCACTGATCTCTCCTTTCCCTTTTGTGGAGTTCTATATTGTGATCTATTTCATCCATGTGAAAAGAGCGTTCCATTTCCCTCTCCTCTCCATTTTCTGGTCCATAACCACATGCCACTAGTGTGAACCAGTGAAGTCTCACAGGCAATGTCTGAGCAGGAACCTAGCTTGAAACTTGTACTCAACCATAAAGTTTGCTTTGACTAACTTCATAGATTGCCTCTATGTTAATCAGAGAATCATGGAGTTGGAAGGGACCACAAGGGTCATCTAATCCAATCCCCTGCAATGCAGGAATCTTTTACCCAGTGTGGGGCTCAAACCCACAACCCTGAGATTAAGAGCTTCATGCTCTACCAACTGAGCTATTCAAGTTTTTGAAGTGACTTCTGCCATTATGGCCATGAAATACAGCCCCCTTTGAAGATGGATATTAGGGACCATAAAGAAGGCTGGTTGCCGAAGAATTGATGCTTTTGAATTATGGTGCTGGAGGAGACTCTTGAGAGTTCCATGGACTGCAAGAAGATCAAACCTATCCATTCTTAAGGCAATCAGCCCTGAGTGCTCACTGGAAGGACAGATCCTGAAGCTGAGACTCCAATACTTTTGCCACCTCATGAGAAGAGAAGACTCCCTGGAAAAGACCCTGATGTTGGGAAAGATGGAGGGCACAAGGAGAAGGGGACGACAGAGGACAAGATGGTTGGAGAGTGTTCTCGAAGTTACCAACATGAGTCTGACCAAACTATGGGAGGCAATGGAAGACAGGAGTGCCTGGCGTGCTCTGGTCCATGGGGTCACGAAGAGTCGGACACGACTAAATGACTAAACAACACCAATTAGGGACCTGTAGTGATATCTGAAGGCAGTCCAATCATACTCACTATTCTCAAAGAAAATGCATATTTAAAGAAACCAAACTGATTTTACAAAGTAAAGTATCTTATGGATAATTTGAATCTACATATCAGATTTCATGTTTGCTCCTGCTTTTATGACTACAATGTCCAAGGAGTATTCTGGTCACGTTACTGCTTGTTAGAGGAACGCGGGTGGCGCTGTGGTCTAAACCACTGAGCCTAGGGCTTGCTGATTGGAAGGTTGGTGGTTTGAATCTCCATGACGGGGTGAGCTCCCGTTGTTCGGTCCCAGCTCCTGCCAACCTAGCAGTTTGAAAGCATGTCAAAGTGCAAGTAGATAAATACGTACCGCCCCAGCAGGAAGGTAAATGGTATTTCTGTACACTGCTCTGGTTCGCCAGAAGCGGCTTAGTCATGCTGGCCACATGACCCGGAAGCTGTCTGCGGGCAAACACCGGCTCCCTCAGCCTATAGAGCGAGATAAGCGTGCAACCCCAGAGTTGTCCATGACTGGACCTAATGGTCAGGGGTACCTTACTACTTGTTACCACATTTTTCTTTACTTATTCCCCCAAATAACAATATTAAACAAAATTAAACAATATGGTTTAATTCATATTACGTGAAATTTTAGGTTGCCACTTGCACATGGGTAAGTCTCCTAACTCTGAAAATAATTTCATGACTTGAGTATCACATTGCATATATACCACTTCTTACTTATTCAGTATTCAAAGAAAGGTGAGATGACTGGTGGATAATTATTCCCAATCTATAGCTTCAGAACCTATCAAAATGAAATCATTTGGTTTAAAAACAGCTGCTGTGAAAAACAACTCCATGGCAGCTATTACCTTCTCTGTTTTTAAGAGCGAGAAGGTGAGAAACAATTAGCATACAACAAATTATTGTGTAGTCACACTAACCAGACTAATCAATGTGTTCATCTGCAAAGCAAGCCCTTTTCCCAGTTGTTCTTGAGCAACTTCAGAAAAGGTTTGGGAGGCCTCCCCTTAAAGATTGAAGGCAGGCCTGCTATCTTGTGACACACCCAACTCACCCAATTCCAGATGATTGACAAGCCTCTGATCTTTGCATTCATGGGCCTGCAACTGAAGCAGGAGGTTCATAGAGTCCTATATAGCAGTTTGAATAGTTTAGCAGCTCTGATTTAGGTAATTCACAGGAGATGCAGCACAAGAGAAGGTATTTCTCTTGAATGAGAATAACCGAGAACACTGGGGAAAAATGTGAATTCTCTATTATGCCATCCTTTGCATGGGTGGATATGTAACACCATGCCATGACTGCTGCTTCCTGAAAAATACTGTCATATAGGAGTTGTTTTCATGCAGCAGCCCCCATCCATGTATTGCCTCAAACAATTCACCCCATTTATTTTCATTGAGGGAATGGCCAGATCTGCATGGTAAACTATTGCACACAACAGGTTCATCCCATTATGGAATTGCCATATTGTGGAATTCTCTATGTACCTGCACACTGGGTCTTGCTGAGTTGTGGTCAGCTCTCCAAAACATAGAAAACAATGGCTTTATGTAAGCATGCAATGAGGTATTTTAAATAGATATCCAAAGGGGAAAAACCATCGTGATGACTGCATTCTAGATGTGATGATCACTCCACTCAGTTATTAATTCAGTTTTAAATGTTGACCTTAGGCATGTTTGAGGAGTGGCTTGTAATTATCGTCATCCAGTAATAGTTCTGGAAGGTATTTTGACACAGAGAGACCTTCCCTTTCTGTTGAACGTTCCCATCAAGAATTGGTTCTCCAGGGAGTGGTAGGCACAAAAGCAGCAACAAATTGCAACATCCTCACAGCAGATTGGCTTCCCTAGGAAAAAAACAGAGGAGAGAAGAAGAAGAAGAGTTTGGATTTGATATCCCGCCTTTCACTCCCTTTAAGGAGTCTCAAAGCGGCTAACATTCTCCTTTCCCTTCCTCCCCCACAACAAACGCTCTGTGAGGTGAGTGGGGCTGAGAGACTTCAGAGAAGTGTGACTGGCCCAAGGTCACCCAGCAGCTGCTTGTGGAGGAGCGGAGACGCGAACCCGGTTCACCAGATTACAAGTCCACCGCTCTTAACCACTACACCACACTGGCTCTCAAGAGGCCTACTAGATCTTCATACCGCTTACCATGTATATCAGCCAGTAATTTTCTCAAATGAATACTGCTGACCTTCCATTTAAAAATAATAATAATGTGTTTTGTGTAATATGGATATAAAATTTACAGCATGTTATGGTTTAAGAGAAAATTATATGAAAATGATATATTGTCGGTATTTAACACTGAGTAAACTGGCAAAAATGTATAAATCTAAATCAAACAAGTGTTAGAAATGTGAAGAGAAAGAAGGTTCATCATATGTGGTGGTCTTGTAGTAAGGTTAAAGCTTACTGGGAAATGATATACAATGATGTTCAAAGTGACTTTTGTAAAAAACAAACAAAACAACAAACAAAACAACAACCCAGCAGATTTTCTTTTGGGAATTATAGGGACAGAACTACATAAATTGTATAGAAATTTATTTATGTATGCTACTACTGCAGCAGCAAGAATGCTACTTGCCCCAAAGTGGAAAGAAGCAGAAGTCCCAGCAAAAGAAGAATGGATGCAAAAACTTATGAAATATGCAGAAATGGCAAAACTTACCAAGAAATCAAAATAACAAACTTTTTATTAAAAAATGGAAGTGGTTTACTGAATATATACAGATAAATTGCAAACAGATAAGAACATTAGCAGGAATATTGTAATAACCTGCAGTTTCATAAGAATATATAGTTCAAGTAGATATTTAAATGAGCAAATTAAATGAATGTGGATATGCAGAAGGTATTAAAAAAAAATAATTTAAGGAACCGGAGAAAGAGGGGGGAAGGAAGTAAAGTTTTGAAATGTTAAATTGATTGTAAAACTAATGAAATGTATAAACATGAAAAGTATAAATAAAAACTTTAATGATGATGATGATGATGTTTTCAAATTTACTAAGATGGAGTAATGGTGGATTCTGCTGCTCTCCACCTATCTAGTTCATTTTGAGATCACCATGTATTTTGAACTGGGAGCCCTTTAGATCCCTGTGCCACCAGATAGGCGGCTTAGAGAAAGAAACTGTGTGCTGTTCAAACTGGGACACTTAACAAATAGTTGACAATCCTTCTGGCCTGGGGAATCAGGTGCCACCGGGGCTTCCCAGGCCACTATGTGATATAAGGCTCATGGGTGTGCCACATACTCTCAGTATGAGAGCCCTGTCTATTGCCTGCTATTCCCAATTACCACCTGTCTGTTCGAAGGGCTGTCCTTCAGCCCGATTGGCTGGCAGCTCGCAAATTCTGGTGAAACTGGGCCAAAGATGATGGAGAAGTCAGAGATTGTTGAAAATTAAATTGCCAGTGCTTATATGACAAAATTTAAACCTGTTTTGAAGAAGTAAAGGAATTAATTTTCAAGAATCATTACACACAGGGCTGGATTTAGGTTTGATGAGGCCCTAAGCTACTGAAGGTAATGGGGCCCTTTATATGTCCAGCTGTCCTTTGTCAACAACAAATTGTCACTGTTTTTTGTGTTGAATATATTCTATATGGTAATTTATGGACTTAATACGTAGGTATCTAAAGCCATTTGCACATGCAGAATGTAGGCCCCCTATATATAGAAATGAGCAAACCAGTGATATTTTAGGGAGCAGGCTAGCAGGCGGGGCCCATTACTTACATCATAGGAGCCTACACAACACAAAACACTGTTGCTGTTTGTAGGTTTTATTTTATTTGTTTTTTTATCTTTTATTTTGGAAATGTACATCCAGGTTTTTTTTCCCCTTTCAATTTTTGGGGGGCACCCAAGAGAGGGGCCCTAAGCTATAGCTTGTTTAGCTTATATGTAAAACTGGCACAGATTACGCAGCATGAGTTTTCTTAAAGAGAACACAGCCTAACTCATTAAATACCATAGTCTTCCTCCACCAATACTGAATTGCAATTGTCGTCACATTTATCTAATGACCTCTGCTTATAGAAACCACTTAACGCTGAGTGCATTGTGGTAATGCTGGGAAGGAATTGTTTTACCGACGGCCATTATTTTTCAGGATTTGGGGCAACAGCAAATTACATTTTCCAGAGTTCTGTCGAAGATGTTTTAATGGTTGGCTTCTCTATAATGTTTGTGTATTGGTCACACAGAGGAAAATCATTTTCTGAAGAGCACGCCTGTTTTCCTTGCCTGTTTGCCTCTCAAATGTTTGGCACTTGAGCCCCGAGCCATCTTTGTCGGCGGAATCAAATGAACTGCAACACAAT
The DNA here is from genome assembly GCF_964188305.1 of Podarcis bocagei. Lineage (NCBI taxonomy): Eukaryota > Metazoa > Chordata > Lepidosauria > Squamata > Lacertidae > Podarcis > Podarcis bocagei. The sequence continues at coordinate 17,315,688 of NC_138130.1, forward strand.
CCACAGAGCCTTTCCAAATATCTCCTTTGTTCTCACAGCACCCAGGTGACCAACAAACATTCCCGGACATGCAAGAACTTAATCCATTTAATTTAATTTAATGTATGCTCTGAACATCTATGCCCGAAGGACTTCTCCTGAGTATTCTCAGGGCGTTTTGTGAAACAGCACACAGAATTATTATCAGTACGCTTTAGGAAGCTGGTCTAGAAATTTTACACACATTGTGCCGAGTTGGGAGCAGGGAGGTCTCCTCCATTACGGAGGACTCTCTGGGTGGTTCTTAGCCTCATTTCACCATCTGCAAAGCAGAATGAAGAGTAAGGCTGTTTTGAAACTAGCAAGCTATTTTTATTCTGCATTTCTTCTGTAGAATCCCACCGTGCCCAGGCAGCACAAATACAAACTAAAATGTACAACAAGGTACTTGAACATGTGCCTTCAGAGTCTAGGTCTGCAAAAGTGACCCATTTGGTGGGCACAGTTGTCTTCCAGAAGCAGACATTGATGCAGATGGGATGAGGGAAGTTTGGGGCTATTCAGATACACTGGCAAGAGTGCTGGACTGGCTCTGCCATTGTGCCCACATGGCTCTGATTTTCCACAGTTTTGCCCTGTCCTAACCTCATTCACGTAAATTGCATCAACATTGGTATCAGGAGGGTGGCTCTGTCTCACCAGATGGGCCACTACTGTAGTCCTGGCAGTGCAGATCTGTTCCTTAGACTCAACAATTAACACTGACACACATTTATTGTCTGAAGCTGCACCAACAAATTGCATGCAGAATCTTCATACCTGGCAAAGAGCCATTGTAACATTAGTCTCTCACACACGTTATGGTAGCTCTAACAGCTTCTGTTTTCTTGAGAACACAAGACAAGAGGACATTGGAACTAGATAAGTTGGAACAGGAACAAACACTGTAGCCAAACATTGATTATTGTGAGAATACAAAATTCTCGGATCGTAATGCTTCTCCCATTTGAAAAGAGCTTCTTCTTTGGCGATCACTCGTAGCTGATTAAGATTGTTTTCCATAAACACAGTTTTAACAGTGAGACCGTAAGTGACTGTGGAGGCCAATTCTGGATCCACACGTCCTTCCCCAGTGGGGACATAGGTTTCCAGGTGGGAGTTGATCATGGTGAGGGTTTGCCAAATGTGCCTTCCTCTTAGCACGTTTCTTCCTTTCGTCCTGAGTTTGAGCGTCTTCAAAGCCCATGACACCTTTGGTAAAGGCTGTTCTCCAACTGGAGTGCTTGCAGACCAGTGTTTCCCAGTTGTTGGTGTTTATACTACATTTTTTTAGATTTGCCTCGAGAGAGTCTTTAAACCTCTTTTGTTGACCACCAGCATTTCACTTTCCATTTTTAAGTTCAGAATAGAGTAGTTGCTTTGGAAGACGACAATCAGGCATCCGCACAACATGACCAGTCCAATGAAGTTGATGTTGAAGAAGCATTGCTTCAGCACTGGTGATTTTTGCTTCTTCCAGTACACCGGTATTAGTTCACCTGTCTTCCCAAGTGATGTGTAATTTTTTTCAGAGACACTGTTGATGGAATCTTTCAAGGAGTTGGAGGTTACTTTTATAAGGGGTTCATGTTTCACAAGCATATAGTAAGGTTGGTAGTACAATAGCTTTGTAACAAGTATTTTGGTTTCCCTGCAAATGTCCTGGTCCTCAAACACTCTGCACTGCAACTGGGAGAAAGCTGCACTTGTAGAGCTTAGGCGATGCTGGATTTTGGCATCAGTGTTGGGCCCAGGTAGGAGAAGTGATCAACAATTTCTAACATTACACTATTGAGTTGGATTTGTGGCACTGCAGAGGTGTTGTTTTGTGCTTGTTGGTGCAGCACTTTGGTTTTTTGGATGTTGAGTGATAAGCAAGTCTAACTAGCAGACCACAGCACATTGTCATCAAATAGAAGTTCCTCTTTTGCTGGGAAAGTGTGACCCTTGAAATATATGCTGAGATTGCTTCAGCCTGAAACTAGAGTGCTGTTGAATTTGGAGAGGGCAGGCCTGGAGAAGAACATGCAAATTCCCGAAGATGGTGGTGAGCCAAATAAGTTAAGACATTTCAGGCCATTGCACAATAATAATGTTGTGGGCACAATCCATTGAAACTGAAGCAATGAAGGAGAGTCAAGCAAATGATTAACTCTCTAAGATACTGCCTTAAATCAGTCATTTAATAATAGCAAGTGCTGATCTCATGCCAGGAAACTGAAGACACGAGATAGGAAAAGTGGTGGGAAGCAGGAAGTGATATTAGAATGCAAAGAAATAAGGTATAAATGCGGTGTGTTATAAAGGGAAAGGGAGAAGCAGTGGAGGCCAAAGAATTAAGGTAAGTGGGACAATGGCCCACCAACCTCAGTTTGCCCTTAGCCAAGCCCCACCTGTCTGCCTTCCTACTACACCAGTGTGGTTTAGTGGTTAGAGTGCTGGACCAAGACCAGGGAGACCAAGGGTTCAAATCCCCACTCACCCTTGAAGCTCACGGGGTAGCCTTGGGTCAGTCACAATCTCTCAGCCTCACAGGACTGTTGTCAGAGGGAGGGAGAACCAGGTACACAAACCTCCAAGTGTCCCTATATTCCAGGGATGGTCCCAGATTTATAGAGGCCATCTCAGTTTCTGATCTGATCCCTATTAGTTTGTCTCTATTTTCATCAGAGAGATGTTGGAGGGTATGGAGTTACTTGACCTGTGGGCCAAGGAGATAAGTAACTATACTTTTAGAAGACATCTGAAGGAAGCCCTGTACAGTGGTACCTCGGTTTAAGAACAGCCCTGTTTACGAACTATTCGGTTTATGAACTCCGCAAAACAGGAAGTAGTGTCCCAGTTTGTGAACTTTACCTCGGTCTAAAAATGGAAGCTGAACGGTGAAAGGGGACTGGTGGGAAGCCTCATTAGGGAAAGTGCGCCTTGATTTAAGAACAGTTTCGGTTTAAGAATTAACTTCTGGAACAGATTAAGTTCATAAACCGAGTTACCACTGTATAGAGAACTTTGTTTTGTTTTGTTTTTAAAAAGTTTAATGTTTTATTATGTTTTTTATAAATGTTGGGAGCCACCCACAGTGTTGGCAGGTATGTATACGCCCCCTTGAGCTCTGGAGAAGAAAGTAGGATATAAATGCAAATAAAATAAAATAAAATAAAATAAAATAAAATAAAATAAAATAAAATAAAATAAAATAAAATAAAATAAATAATACTTCTATCCAGCCACGGGGGTGGCACTGCCTGGCAGCTTCGTCATCATCAGACTCTCTTCTAGAAGTCACTGTGGAGGAAGATGGAGGCAAAACAAGAATTAGTTAGCTCTGCCTTTCATTGGTTCCAGCTCTGCCTATCATTGGCTTCTCTGCCTTCTGCCCTACCAATCTCAGTGGGGATCAAACATCAATGAGGAAAAGTTACACCAGCAGGTATAGTTGCAACTCAATAAACAAACAGCATTTTTATCTAGCATATATTCATAACCACAAAGGCAGGTAGACCACACTGAGATTAAATAGCTCAAGGCCAGCTAAGTGATCATTGTGGCTCTAAACAGGTTTGACCAAAAAGCGCCTTCTTCTAAAGCCAACGTTCAACCACTACAACGCACTGATCCCCAATGCTGTAATTGCTTAGCTTCAAATTACTGAGGATTGCCACCTCAGAGAGGTCTACTGCTGGTTCTCACCTTCCATTATCTTTGAAAACCTGACTTACTGATTTCAACAGGGCATTGAGAAGTATGTGGCGTCAGACCACTGTTTCCCCTAGCTCATTACAGGAGCTCACCAGATTCTTGATCAAAGGTCCCATCTCCAAACAACTCCATCTGGCTATCTTAACTGGGTATATCTGAGACTGATTGTTCAACTTCGTTCAACTGGCCATGTTGTGCGGATGCCTGATTATCAACTTCCAAAGCAACTACTCCGGTGACCATCACAAGAGAGCCAGTGTGGTGTAGTGGTTAAGAGCGGCAGTCACGTAATCTGGGGAACCGGGTTCGCGTCTCCGCTCCTCCACCTGCAGCTGCTGGGTGACCTTGGGCCAGTCACACTTCTCTGAAGTCTCTCCGCCCCACTCACCCCACAGAGTGTTTGTTGTGGGGGAGGAAGGGAAAGGAGATTGTGAGCCGCTTTGAGACTCCTGAAGGGGAGTGAAAGGCGGGATATCAAATCCAAACTCCTCCTCCTCCTCACAACATCCTGTGAGTGCAAAATTCCACACTTTAACTGTGTGCTGTGTTTGCAGAAGTACTTTTGTCCATCCTGAATCTTCAGTTTCATTTTGATAAGCCCTGATTCCAGTATTTTGAGAGGGGGGGGGGACAGAGCAGGAGAAAGAGATCTCTTTGCTTACTTTCTCCACACCATACATAATGTTACATATTTCTATCATGTTCCCCTCTTTCTGGTTTTATTTTCCAAACTAAAAGAAGACATCCCCCCATGAAATACACTTCACAGGTAAGATTCACCTTCTGTTGTGTGGGCAGGGCGGTCCCTCCCCTTACCTGGCCAATTCCCTGGCAACACCTACCCAGGTGGGATTGGGCGATTGTTTGAGGTAGGCAGAGGCCTCCAGGTATCCAGCCTGGGGATGGCGAAGCCAGACTGTACTACCAGGAGCCGCATGGGATTCATGGGGCTGCGCACAACCACACAAAAGGTGCCCCCATTTGATGTGGGGAGCAGTCATTATCAGTTAAGAAGCCCAAACACAAACCAGTAGCAATACCAGACATTTTTTTTTTAAAAAAAAATGAAAACTAGCCATGTCGTAGCTTGTAACAGATTCTTCTTCAAGATGATCACTACCAATAAATGTGAAGCGTGGGGCAGCACCCCATGCTTTAAATTAGACCACAAATTCTGTTCTGGAAGCCACATGCATTCGATACTCAAATGACACACAAGTTGCAGAGATAATCTATATAGAAACATGTGCAAGCAGGGACTCCACCTAATGGAAGCAGTTCCTAGTTCTGGAGTCCACGCTGCATTGGCTGTTGATATGCCCACACAATATCAATCTGAAGTATGTGGCATCAGGGCTTGCAAAACAAGAGCTGTGAGTGGGCTGGTTGCTAGTTGCTCTTTTCACATGGCCAAGTGTGATGCTAGCCATAGAAGAAGATGTGGATATCAGGTGATGTCACTAGACCAGGGGGTCAGCAAAATTTTTCGCGGGGGGGCGGTTCACTGTCCCTCAGAACTTGTGGTGGGCTGGACCACGTGCATGCACACACACATGCACACATGCCTTCCCTCCCTTGGAGACAGAGCGGCTGAGATACCTCCACTCACCACGTTCAGATGGAGCGGGCTGGGCTGGGGAGGGGGCACCCTGCCAGTGCTGGGTCTCAGCTTGCACGGAGGGGCCGCAGCCACTCTCCCGGGAAGGGCCCCTACCCCAGGGTGTCCATGACCATGCTGCTAATGTGCCATCACCGAGCAGCACAGAGGAGTCTTTCTTCTCCTCCTCCCCCCTCCTCACAGGCTCTCTGCTCTCACATTTTCCCGCCCCTTCGTTTCTCTTCCTCTCTTCTCAGAGCTAGACGTCAACAAGGCACCCTGCCCTGCACCTCGCTCCGATTGGAGCAGCGAGCTTCGGGAAGGGTCTGTTAGTTTCTTTTTCTCACTGAGCAGCTGCTTGCAGTCACAGGACTGTTTACATTCCACAGAGTCCAGATACTGTTGGATTCTCACGGGAAAGGGAGACGGGATGTGACGTTGCTGGTTTCCTGTTTCCTTTGTTCTGTTGTTTCCTTTGTTTGGTTGCTCTCTGCTTCTCATAGAGAGAACATGTATATTTCTTTGCTCTCTGCATAGCTTAGTAATAAAGTATAGCAATGTAGCCCATACCTGCCTCATCCTTCCGCTGTGGCGCTGCTTCGTTGTTTTAATGCTCTGCTGGGCTCAAAACAAGATGAGCCTTATCAGCTCGGACGACCAGAGCTGAAATTCCAATAGGGTCGCCATTGGCTGCCGGCTCACGTCAAACCGGCCAATGGAGGGGAGACCTGAGGTTGCTAAGGCTTTGGGTTGGCCAGCATCACAGAACTCTGAGCAACCTCGGAACATGCTGGGAGATGTAGTCCCAGGAAAACGCCTCTCCATAGAGCTAAACTGGAGTGGTGCGGCAACTGACCGAGCGGGTGGCAGGCTCCGTGGACTGGATTTATGACCCTGGTGGGCCTTAACTGGCCCCCAGGCCTTAGATTGGCAATGCATGCACTAGACCTTTTTATATTTGGACAAACCTCTGAACACTCAAAGTGCCATATGAAAGACAATGGGAAGTTATGCTGGAATGTATTAAATGGGGGGGGGGAATGTTTTTCATCTCTGATAGCTTGGTTAGAAATATTTGAGAGGGTCAAAATTTGATGGATGTTGCCATTCGAAAGGGGAGTATGTGCCATGTCTTGTGGCTGATTATGTGGGGCAGGGCTTACCTGACATCCCCCCCCCAAATATATATATATATATATATATATATTTTCTAGTTTTCAGTCCTGATTCAGAATCTGGTATGGCTAACGTAAGCTAAGAAGGAAGGGAAAGTCCAAATTATGGAAATTAGCTATTTATTTCCCAAGTCAAATCCCCAATACTATGAACTGCAGCTGGATAGCTCAGTTGGCTGGAGGGTTGATCCCCATATGGGGCAGATGCTTATTGCTGCATTGCAGGAGATTGGACCAGATGAAACTCAGGGTTCCTTCCAACTCTATGATTCTATGATCTGCAGAACCTCAGGCGTAAGGGCCGAATTTTGCCCTCCAGCCTTCACTATTTGGCTCTTGGGTCTCTCAAAGGCCAAACCTTCTCCCCAGGCCACACTTCTCACAGCCCCTGCTCAAGCGCATTTGCCTGGCTAGAGTGTGTCTTTGGAACCAATGATGTCTCCTGTTTGCCAAGACAGAGAACAGTTGTGTGTCGAAACCCCATACTTCTTTGTCTACTGTGCAAAGGTCAGAGTCAACTTCTTTGCCACACACTCTTCTGTTTTGGGTCCACCCCCCGCAAAGGTTCTGAGGGTCTGAGCCTTGTGATCTGAAAGAAGTTGCTTACCTGGATCTAAGGCCTCATAACCTCAGACCTTCGGATCTTCTGACAGCCATCTTGTCACATAATTACTAAACACAAACAGCATGAATGTGGCTCCACATATGCTTCATCCCACATTTCTGAAATGACTGATGCTTTTCAGATTTAATTTAGGGTTGCCATATTTCAAAAAGTAAAAACCAGGTCACCCCAAAAGTTGTTTTTTTGTGTGTTTTTTTTAGGAAATCACTGAAATTCTTGAGCTTTTTTAAAGGAAAACCTGAAGGTTGTTGAGCTTTTCTTTTTTTTACAAAAACACATTTTTAAAATATATATTTTTGTCTAAGATCCAGGACAAAGCACTGCCTTTTGCAAATTCCCCCTTACATCAATTCCGCCTTTAAAATCCAGACGTATGGCAGCCCTAGATTTATAGATCAATTTGATAAAGGATAGGAGCAAATAATTTAATTTCACTTCAGGTGCTTTCAAATCAAAAGCACTTTGGGTAGCTTGGTCTTGAGCAATGCGATTCAGCAAGCCTAAGCATCACCACAACATGCCCCAGATCATAATATTCACAAAATTAGTTTCCTGCCTTCTAAAGTTGTGAAATGCAATCTGGGTTTCTGTGCAACAGCAGTAAATTTCGATGACCAATTAACTGATGTACAGGTATGTCGGTTTACGACTACGTTCAAAAATAGCTGCTAATTTGGATTCAGTTAAAGAAAGAGAAACTTTCCTACTCAAGGCACCCTTGCATTATTCATGGCTGAAAAGTAACACAAGATTTACTGAGCAAAAAAACAAAGTGTTTTACACAGCAATTTCAATAATACATGCCCTGGTACTCAAAATTCTTCAGCAAGCCATTTCTTAGCAGATACATGGAAATTATTCAGCAAGGCCTGTCACTTAAATCTTATAAGATCCATGTTTGGATTCAGTATTCAGCGCTGCTAGTGACAGCTCTGCGTTAGTTTCCTTGCCAGCCAAGAGCACAGAAAAAGATAATTACGTATTAAGCATGTGGTTTCCATACAGCTTTGTTAATTAATCTGTAGCATTCTACTGGATCACAGTGCATTTTCTTCCCAAATAATTAAAACAGGCTGGCAAGATAAAGCTGGTTCTTTTCTGTGTGAATCTTTTCTAAGTTGGAATGTTGTGGGAAGGAGAGAGAGAGAGGGAGAGAGAGAGAGAGAGAGAGAGAGAGAGAGAGAGAGAGAGAGAAAGAAAGAAAGAAAGAAAGAAAGAAAGAAAGAAAGAAGACATCAGCGGAAAGTTTCAGAGAAGTTTCAAATTATCAACCTTGGCTGTGTACAGATGTAACATTTTCAGAGCAATTTCCCCTCTGCCGTGATCTGCCTCTAATCCTGCTGTGGTAGCTGAATAATCATACCAACACAATAAACGAAAGGTTGGCACCTGAGGAGCTCCAAAATAAGGAGCGCCTGGTGAAACTTTAAGAAAATGACATATTATGCGTGTCAGAACATTAGCGGTGCTTAAACTGAATACATTACCAGGGTGGCATTTTCTAATCAAGTTGCTTTCCAAAATGAACTTGAGAAAGGAATGCTAGGTTGCAGGGCTAAATAAAGAATAAAGAACAGGTGGCCTATAGAAAAGGGAGCATATTGGGATGGCAGTGTGTGGGGGGCACATAATGTCTAGTTGCTTTTTCAATGAAGGACTTAAAAACAAAGGAAGTGTTAGCGCTCATGCTCATTGGACAAGAGTTTAATCATGGATTGCACACTTAGCAGGTGCTTGGTAACTCATATTGCCACTTTGATTCATATCAGAGGTAAGCCACATTCAGTGACCTGTGGCCGTATATGGACACCAGCCTCATATTATGTGGCCTTCCAGAATCTCTTCCATGCCACCAGATTACCTTCCTTCCTGTTTGTTATTATTTTGTCTGTCTTTTAATAGCGTTTCATCCCTTTTTCCTGGATAGTTTCAGAATAATTGGAACGGGAAGGATTCTATCTCATGCCCTCCAACTTGTCTCCAGTGAAAATGGGGATGTCCTATTCCATCATCATCATCATCATCATCCTATTTATACCACACCCATCTGACTGGGTTGCCCCAACAACTCTGGGCGGCTTCCAACACAGATAAAAACATAATAAATAATTAAACATTAAAAAACTGCACTATATAGGGCTGCCTTCAGGTGGCTCGGGGGTTGGATAACTCCATACACTCCAACATTTCTCTGATGAAAATAGGGACGTCCTGAGGAAGAACAGGACATTCCGGGATCAAATCAGAAACCGGGACAGATTCTGTAAATCTGGGACTGTAGAAAATAGGGACATTTGGAGGATCTGCTATTTGCTAAAGGAAAATGATTTTTCTTAAATAAACAAACTTTCTCCCCTGATTGTATGGCTTCTGCAGTTGCCTGAGAACAAATTGGTAGGGCAAAACTACCAAACAGAAAGCCCTTGACAGAAACAATATTTGACCACCCCTGGTCTATGTGAACAGACTCTACTTTCAAGCTTCTTGCTGCATCATCAACCCAAATAGATCTTGTTTCCCATGCGTGGAAGAGTTAAAACCACACTTACAGAAAGCTTGCTTTGAGCAATACCAACGTAAACAGGTTTGCCCTCAGGAAGTATAGTATTTCAAAAGAGCTTTTATTTAAATTGTATCCAAATATATTTCTACAGTTGTAAGTCCATAGAAGGGTGAATGGGGAAATCATCCTTCTGTAGCACATATTGTAAGCGATTTGTTTTGAGTCCTCTGGTCCTATCTATACTATAATCCTACATCAGTTTTATCCCATGTGAAGTTTTCACTCCTTCACCCACAATTTGAGGCTGATTTCTTTTACTCCTGGGATCAGAAATATCAACACAGAAGTAGTTTGGAGATTAAGTTGGGTTGTTTTTTTTTTTTTAAGGTTGTGTTGCACTATGACATCAGAAGGATAAGTACCGAAGCTACAGTTCTACTGTGCTCTACCAGTTCTACTGGTGACAGCAGCCATGAAATTAAAAGACTCCTGCTTCTTGGGAGAAAAGCAATGACAAACCTAGACAGCATCTTAAAAAGCAGAGACATCACCTTGCCAACAAAGGTCCGTATAGTTAAAGCTATGGTTTTCTCAGTAGTGATGTATGGAAGTGAGAGCTGGACCATAAAGAAGGCTGATCGCCAAAGAATTGATGCTTTTGAATTATGGTGCTGGAGGAGACTCTTGAGAGTCCCATGGACTGCAAGAAGATCAAACCTATCCATTCTGAAGGAAATCAACCCTGAGTGTTCACTGGAAGGACAGATCCTGAAGCTGAGACTCCAATACTTTGGCCACCTTATGAGAAGAAAAGACTCCCTGGAAAAGACCCTGATGCTGGGAAAGATGGAGGGCACAAGGAGAAGGGGATGACAGAGGATGAGATGGTTGGACAGTGTTCTCAAAGCTACCAGCATGAGTTTGACTAAACTGCGGGAGGCAGTGAAAGACAGAAGTGCCTGGAGTGCTCTGGTCCATGGGGTCACGAAGAGTCAGACATGACTAAATGACTAAACAACAACACAGTTCTACATATGTTGTGTTGTTCCACCTGTACTATGCATTCAAAGTAGTACCATACTACTTTAAACATTCATGGCTTCCCACAAAGAGTCCTGGAAATTGTATTTCGCTAAAGGTGCTGAGAGTTGTTCAAAGACCCCTATTTCCCTCATAGGGCTACAGTTCCCAGAGTGATTGAACAGTCCATTTCTCTTCCTAGGGAACTCTGAGAATTGTAGCTCTGTGAAATGAATAGGGGTCTCCTAACAACTCTCCACAACGTTAACAAAATACGGTTTACACAGGGGAGCCATGGCTTACACAAAATAGATGGCTTCACAGGTTTTTAAAAGCAACACTGTGAAGTACTCTGCAGGCTTAAAAGCAATGCAATCTTCTTCATATGTTCCTTTTCTTTCAAAAAGTGGGGAAATTCTGTAAAAGATAAAGCTCCAAAGAGAATGTTTTGGTGACATCTTTGGAGCAACACAAGTCATTCAAATGCCATAAGTATGAATAAATGTTTAAGTATGGGCAAAAATGTCCATCATTTACGTCCTACGCAAAGAAAGAGAAAGTAGTGACAAAATTAAACAGCAAGCCACAAAATAAGCCAGTAACTAGGGGAGGAGAAACAACAGCCAGTGAATATTGTAAAGCTGTCCAAAGCTGTGCAGGGTTGCCATATGTTCTCTTTTTCCAGGACGTGTCCTCTTTTTCATGGGTATATGAAATGAGAATCGTCACAGAGATCCATAGTTAAAAGCAGAAGTTGGCAAATGTGTTCTCTTTTTTGCTCTTCAAAATATGGCAACCCTAGACTGCTATCCAGTTAGGAAATCAACAAAGATCCCCCACATTTATCGCTTGGCAAGCTGGTTGTCTGCATTCATCCCAGGGCAGAGTCATCATATCCTTTTCTCCATGTTTCATAGTACGTACATGAAATTATATTTCTTATAGGGAAACAGGATTTTTTTCCCCTTTACTTTTTCCTCCCATGTTGGGAGGAAAGGATACATTTGTGTGATCACAGTTCTTGAGCTGCAAGAGAGGCATGACACAGACTCGGCCCACGTACCTTTGACAAAGCTTTCAGGGCATTTCCCAGAGTAGTAGCTTTCAATATAGATCATAAAAACAAAACCTTGAAATGAATGAATTACTGAACTCGGGGGGGAAATAGCCAATGGTTATGTATATCCATTGTTTTATTTTTTAAAAAAAATAGAAGCAAAACATGACCTTTGCACATGAGACTGTAAGGGGCCATGTAGCCTCAGGAGCACATATGAGGACAATGTCTCTTGAGAAGGGTCACTCACAGTAGTCTAAAATCTGACACAACAGAGTCATACATATCACAAATGAGAACTGAGAAGTTGTTTGGAGAGAAGAGAGTAAACTGCCTTAAAAGAATGCACAATCCCAATGAAATGTTCAGCCTCTACCTAGCTTCCTCTCACAGTCTGTCTACTAAGGTCCCACGTCATGCTGTTCACTGGAGGAAGTCACACACACATTCATCCATCAATCCAATATGTTGCTCTCCTGATGTTGCAAGTCCCCAAAACCCTGATAATTGGCCGTGTTGGTTGGGGCTGTTGGAATCCAACAATTGGGAGGGGGATGAACTACTTTGGCTATCCCTGACAAAGACTGCAATAACAAGTGATTTCCTTGAGTAAATTTAGATCTAACGCCACAGGCAGAACTTTCCTAACACCTCGCTAGGTCTCAGACAATGCTTTTCAGTGAAGACAGCTCACATATTCAACAGAATGTATAATTAACCACAGAGAAATTAGCAATTAAGGAATGTATGTGCATGTATGAACCACCTCTCTGTCATTCAAGGGAACCAGCAAGGGAACATACAAACCAACAGCCTACGCCATACCCTCCAACATTTTTCTCTGACGAAAATAGGGATGCCCCATTCCATAACAATAATTTTACTACTTACACGTCACATATCTTACTGGGTTGCCCAAGCCACTCTGGGCAGCTTTCGACATTTATAAAAACACTTTTAAAATTAGACATTAAAAAAAAACCCTTCCGCATACAGGATTGCCTTCAGGCGGCTTGGGGGGGGATAGCTCCATACCCTCCAACATTTCTCCAATGAAAATTGGGACATTCCAAGATCAAATCAAAAACTGGGATTGCTTCTCTAAATCAGGGATGTCCCAGGAAAATAGGGACACTTGTAGGGTCCGGCCTACGCATGCTTGGGCTGTGAAGATCAGAAACATGGAAGGAGCACAACCAACCTCCAAAATGATAACTATCCTTAATAATGCTCCTGCTTTATGAAAGACGGGACGCGGGTGGCGCTGTGGGTTAAACCACAGAGCCTAGGACTTGCTGATCAGAAGGTCGGTGGTTTGAATCCCTGCGAAGGGGTGAGCTCCCGTTGCTCGGTCCCTGCTCCTGCCAACCTAGCAGTTCGAAAGCATGTCAAAGTGCAAGTAGATAAATAGGTATCGCTCCGGCGGGAAGGTAAATGGCGTTTCCATGCGCTGCTCTAGTTCGCCAGAAGCAGCTTAGTCATGCTGGCCACATGACCCAGAAGCTGTACACCGGATCCCTCGGCCAATAAAGCGAGATGAGCGCTGCAACCCCAGAGTCGGTCACGACTGGATCTAATGGTCAGGGGTCCCTTTACCTTTACCTTCTTATTAAAGACATGTTAGTTATCATTCCATCCTTGTGAAAATAGGATGGGTAGTGACAAGAGAATTCTACCATGCTTTGCTGTTTTGGATTTCAGATCTGGAGAAGGGACATTATAAATTCTCCTTCACCCAGGATATCGTAGATCATTGGTGCCTCATGGACTAGAGCTCAGTAGTAGGACACAAAAACTCCCAAGATTCAATTCCTGTGCTTGATCTCTTCACACAAGTAACACATGAAGAGGACAAGCATCAAACACTTACGTATTTCTATCAAGCCAGAACTCCCTAATGTGCCTCCTCCTCTAATTTATCTCCAGAGCACTACAAAAACCTATGAGGCCATTGTCCTGATGCAAACTTGCCTACACACCCTATTTGGTTTAAAGGGCATTTTTTGTCTAGCAATGACTCCTTTAAAATATATTGATAGGTGTCGTTGAGCTGCAGATAATGGGAGATTCTTTGATGCTTCCTCAGAGACTTTAAATGCACTTTAGGAGCAATTACATCTCTTAATTGAGAAACCAATTATTGCAGTGATTGATTTCTTGCTCTTCTCCCCTTGTTTCTCTTTTTAAAAATATGTTGAACAGACATCGCTGCCCTAAAGCTGTGGCATGCAGCTAAACCTATAAAAGACTTTTGTGTGCAAGTAAAGCATCTGAACTGGAAATTATTGGAACTGGATTGGTTGATTGATTGGACTCTTTGCAGAGAAATTCTTGCTGTTTTATGTGCTTGGCATAAGAGCATCAAACAGGGCCAGCCCTCTAGGTCTGAAATCCTAGGCAAAGTACTCTTGGGTGGGGCACCACTCATGTTGCTGCTGCCCCTTAGACTTTCTGGCAGTGGGGATGAAGGTAGCAGCTCTTCAAGAGCTTCCAATGTAGTGCCTGTCACTCCAGGGTATTTAAGGGAAATTAAAATGGAGACTCGCAGGTCTGGTTTCCTGAAGTGCAGAGCCCAGGGCAAGCACAGGCAACCTCGGCCCTCCAGATGTTTTGGGACTACAATTCCCATCATCCCTGACCACTGGTCCCGTTAGCTAGGGATTATGGGAGTTGTAGTCCCAAAATATCTGAAGGGGCGAGGTTGCCTATGCCTAGCCCAGAGCATGTGCCAATGCTAGCAGTTCTTGCTGTGCCACTGCGGGTCAGATTCTGACGTCAGGATTGCTACTACAGAGATGGCAAGATGGCCTCTATGGCAGAAGCAGGAGCTTATGCGGTGAGGTTGAAAGCAGTGTTTTTATAACTGACCAGCCAGTGGAGGGTACCATGTTGAACTTTCCCCTTGTCAGTGTAAATTCTGACCTCCACCGAGGGGTGCCAACTTGAATAAAATATTGGGGTGGGGACAGGTAAGCCCTGCCCCACATAAGTGATCACATGATGAGGTGTACATGCAGCATTTGAATGGCAATGCCCATTAACTTTGTCCCCCCCCCAGCCCTCTCAAATATTGGGGGCTAAGGGATCTCTGTTCCTAGGAATTGGGTCTTATTTATGCCTCTGCCTCATTCCTTGGTCTCTGATAAACTCCTAGCCGGCTCCTACCAGTGTTCAACACCTCACTGCATGAAATTCATTGTTTTGGTTCATTCATACATATATATTGCTTGCTTTCTGATCACTTGGTTATCACTCATCACTTGACTGCAAATGTTTCAACCAGCTTTGTAAAAAGATGGTGTTTTTGAGCTGACACCCAACAATATGAAAGTTCCATCTGCAGTGATAAATCTGTGACAGATGATGGCTGCATCACTTGTATGTCATGTATGCACTGGATCTATCGCAATGTTGTTCTGGCTTCAAAACTCCTGGGTTGAACTGACTTCACTGAAGACCTGACTGAAGCATTGGTGATACAGAGGTTTCTCTCTCTCTACTGTGTGAGATTCATAATGAGTCACTCAAACATGCATACTTCTTAATATCAAAAGTCAATGACTGATCAACATGTATTTGTGCAATCTTTAGGCATATCTACTTGGAAGCCAGCTCCTCTGAGATATAGATTTAGGACTTGGGACTTGGGTGTTAAAACTTAATCCCAGTAACTACACCAGCAAAGACGGAACCACAAAACTTTTGTCTTACTAGAAATTAGCCCTTAAGGGAAATAAAAGTTAATGTGTTTTTTCTCCTTAACTTGTTTTAATTGACTAAACAGAAAAGTAATCAATGCATAATCTAACATGTACTAATTAACAGAACTACAGACAATTACCTAACAAACAAAATGCTGGAAATGCAAACTCAGTGCACTTGAGTTAAATCAGACCTTATTAAAGCATAATTATTAGTTTAAGGTAATTTGGGCATGCATCCATATGTCTATTGGTTTGTGTGGGTAAAATAATTGACAACATCTTTTGCCTTTGTGAGAGGGGGCAGTTGGAGGGAGAACATGGTACTAACAAAAGTAGAGTGACATCTGAAACAAGCTTGTCGAGCTTGTTCTGAGGTAAAATACAGAAAATGTGCCTTTCTTTATGATGGAGGTGAAGAGCAACGACATAAAACCTCCAGGCCCTTTGGGAAATAAGTAAGACTGACAGATCTGGAGGTTATTAGTGAATCATTTGAGAAGCCAAAGCGATTGTTAAGATGAATTATAGAAAACTAAAGTTGGAGGTCACTCCCGAAGTTATCTAGTCTTGTCTTCTCCTCTGAGAAATGGAACCATATATCTAAAAATTTCTTCTCAGAAGCATTCCCAGTAGCAGAAACTTTACAGTTTCTACAAACAAGTTGCTCTACTGCTCAAAATATTATTGTTATGCGAAGGAATTTCCTAATATTTGATCTGCACTGTTCTTGCTCTTCCTTAGCCCCATTAGTACATAAAAGTCTTCCATCAATGTCCACTGTGAGCACCAAAGAATCATTCACATATTAAAAGCAAACATGTTTCTAAGTGGGCCCACAAGGGAGGGAGGGATCCAAATTCAGGTATGTTTGCATTAGAATTCAAACCAAACAAAATTTATTCCCTGTCCTATGTTTCTGGGAAACCTCAGGGTAATGGGATAAAGAAACATGCAATAGCTGATGTCTCATTTTTGAAAATATAGAATATTTCTCACACTATCTTATGACAGCAGTTGCTATGATGCCCACTGCATTTTCTCTAAACATGTACTCTCACCTCCAAACATGCACAACAAACTGATTTAAATTATGGTTGGATGTTCACGAAAAGTCGCCCGAATGACCCTGTGAGTGATGGTTTGGGGATGCAGTTGCACCTGATAATATGCTACAGATTCCCCACTCCCCTGAAAGTGACTCATTTGAGCACATTGGTAGAAAAGACAACTGTTCTGCACATACGAATTTCGGGAAGCAGTGGAAGTAACAATAGATGTAATAGATCAGAAATTATGTTCTCCATGAAGCTGAATCCCAGAGATTTACAGAAAGAGGTCTTTTGGGAGGTGTGGCGAGAAATAAACAAACAGGCTGCTCTTCTATAAGTACCACTGGAGCCGAAAGTGGGCAGAGTGACATGATTCATCACACTAGACAGAGAAACCAGACAGGTTGTTAATTTTAAAAATGGCCTATTAGCGTTGACCTACGGACCCTTTCATGGGTCTAGTGCAAACACCAGCAGACTATCTATAATTGTCGCTTGGAGCACATAGAGGCTGATGCTTGACTATCAGTGTGCAATGGCACACTTTCCATAAATAAATGAGGTACAAGTACCTGTTGTGATGAAAACAGCACTTTCAGCCCTATCAAGTCAACAGGCTGCCACCATCCATAGGCCTTTCTAACCATCTTCTGGACACATTTGAAAGATACCTCAGATGCTCAAACTTCAAAATCAAAAGCAACACCCCGTTATATTAAATCAGGCCAAATGCCTGACATTTAGATTGAGTCACCATAACATTTCTGTTCTCTGTGAAAGATGCATTTGTCACAAAAAAGAGCCGCAGCAAGCGAAAACAACAAAACATTACCTCATGCCCACAGTAAAAAATTTCAAACAGTAATGGCAACCCCACTTTCTTTGCAGAAATGTAACAACTAAAACATGTTGCTTTGTGATTCTCCAAGCATTTTGGTCTCTTTTGAGAGCAACTTGTGCCCTGTCCCTCCATCCCATCCCTTTGGGTGTTGGCAAGTGTGCCCCCCTTCCCCCCACAGAGTGAGAGTGGAACATCCAATTAATTTGAAACTGATTCTGACATTTTTATTTTTTTTAATGTTTTCTTTCTACTGAATTTTCGTCTTGAGGGAATAAAATAATGAATCTGGATTTCTCAGTTCCAGCACCGGGGGAGACCTCTGATAACCTCAGCTTGCAGAGACTAGTAATGATTCCTTGAGCAGTTTCGCTACATGGATTGCAATTGCTTGAATACTTTCCCCCTGTTTGGCCACATTTGTCGCTGGATATATATGCAAAGTTTTACTTGAAGCCTCTGGCCTTCCTTGTGAAAAAGTATTATTGCTGGCCTTCACTGTTGGCAAGTAAATTATTTTGTGTAGTCAGTTAGTTTAAGGCCTTTACCCGTGATTGTTTTCCCCCTTTTAGTTTTTGATCTGAATTTGGTAAGTGGAAAATTGACTTTGTGTGCTAATATAGCTGCCCAAGACTTGTTTCTCCTGTGGACGATAAATTTGCAGGTGAAACCCCATCAGTTTTCAAACATCATTAATTGGTCACATTGTATAGTAGGGGCAAGGAACCTGTGACCTCCCAGGCCTTCCTGGACTCTAGGTCCCTTCACCTCCAACCAGCATTGGCCATTAGTCAGATATTATGGGAGTTGTAGTCCAGCAATCTGTGGAGGGCCACAGGTCCCCCATACCTATTGTATGCTTTTATTACATAGATTTGGATGAATTTTTTTGAGATATCGAAACCTGTAAGCTGTAATCGAGCATCTGTAGGGAATAAATACTATATGTAGGAAAAGAACACCTCCAGAAAAGAAATTAAAAGCATCCTTTTTTTTTTTGCTGTACAGTAAGTGTGTATAGAATTTTTAATCTGTTTGCCAGTGCAGTTTTCTGGTTTTGTGCAGATTAGTCATGTCCAAAGCCCATTCATTTTGGGGGCCTAATCCAGCCCTCTGGCTAGTTTTATCTGGCTCCTGTGGCAGTTTATTTATTGGGGTCAAATCCTTAAAAAAAGCTCAACAACTTCACATTCACTTCAGATCAATGCTTCTGCACACACTTCTGAAGCACCCAAGAAATAGGAGCCAACAGCTAGGGGCTGAGGTCCTTCACACACACCTCAAATTGAGGGGGCCAGCCCCTCCCCCCAGTCGATGGGCATTGTCACTCAAATGGTGTGCATGTGATTAATTATGTGGGGCAGGGCTTACCTGCCCCCACCCCAATATTTTATTCAATCTGTGCACCCCTGAGTGGAGCAGTTTGGAGCTTGATTTCCCCCAGTTTAGCCAATTATCCCCATATCAGATAAACCCGAATTTAAAGGCAGAAAGCAGAAACTTTGGTGTTGTTTGAGGGTAATGGCATGCAAACTACATATATTAAATGGGAATGAAAATGGCTGCAGACACATAGTGAACTTCAATGTGGACAAGCCCTTACTATCTGAATCAAAGGCTGCAGTCCTAACCACACTTGCTAGGAAACAAGTCCCACTGAACGCAGGAGGGCCTACTTCTTTTCGAACATGCTCAGAACAGTGAAGACGCTCTGCTTATGTGGAAAGAAATGCCACTTTGCAAGTGAAACCTCTCCCGGTTCATAGTTCTGCCATGATACCAACGCCCACACTCGCATTCTCGACACACTGTTACGCTTCGAGGAAGATGTCAGATTTGTGGCTCCTCCCCACACCAGTATCACCATCGTTTCTGGAGAGTGGGTGGTGTTAATGAGGGGAGGAGCCAAAACACGAGTTCCATGAATTCACACGTTTTTTTCTAACAGTGCAAGAAACAGCAGATCGCTAGCTGTTTCCATGCTGCCAGCATAATGAGAGAACCCAGCCTTAGATTTGAAGGTTTCATTTCATTGAGAACAAAAATAACTTCTGTTTTGTTTTTCTCCAAGTTCCCCCCTCCCCATATCCTTCAGAATAGACTACAGTCCAGGTGGTATAACCTGAAGCCACTGTGCTTCTCCAAAGGTTCCATTTGTTCTATTTCTGCCACACACTGCTGCTGTGGGTGCAGATTTCATTTCCTTATACTGTACACTGCCTACCTAGCGCTCTGAAAGTGGGGCTTCTACGAAGACTTGTGTTCTCTTACCAGAAGTAGCTGCCATTGGTGCCACTTATAAGCACAGCACTACAACACGTCAGGGATTACAACTGCAAGGGGAAATTAAAGAGCCAGTTATTGGTTACCTTCTCCTCCGTTCTTTCGACGGGTGGATGCTTCTGCCGCCAGTGCATTAAAGCAAGTGGGTTATGCTAACATTTGGAAAGCAGTCAATTAGAAATCAAGCTGATCCTCTCTGTAGCACAGGGCACTGGGGGATTTCTGGAGAACAATTACGGCATTCTGCCTGTCTCTGTAAAAACCCAGGATTGCTTCAGTCCGACCCATGAAAACACTCACACTTCTACACCAGTTAAACATCCCAGAAGATGAGACCAGAGGGCAGCATCTATGGACCACTTATCACACTTTAGACAAAACCCTTCTCTCTATTGACAGGTAATCAATCACAGAGAGTCTTCTTTTGCAGGGGAAAAATATTCTCTAGTCAATGACTGGACAATCTCTGAGCTTTTGCAACAGACCTTTGGATCAAGACTGGAACAAGAATCGCTCATTGATAAGGCTACCAAATGCTGTCGGAATATCACTCTCTCCTTCCCAGAAATGACTATTTATTTTGCTTTCTATGAGAGATGGAGAAGTATTTTTCTTTTAGGAGCTTCAGGTGTTTTGCTTCTTTTTTAAGGGTGGGTGGGGGGAGTTAGGGTTAAAAAGGGGATAAAGGAGAAGAAGGTGAGATAATTTGCAGCAGCAGGAGGAGGAGCTGAGCTTTCCTAAGGTGGAGCTGCATGGATCTTGTATTAAATGACACTGGCAGATTAACGCTCCGCGATGGGGAAGGGCTTAAAGGCTGAGTCAAAAGCCAAGAAGTCTCTTTATTTACGCCTACTACCTCCCAGCCTCTGGCAATCTGACTAATAACAAACTGAGCTAACAAGAAAGACTCTCCGAAGGGAGAGAGAGAGGGGAGCGAAACACACAGAGAGAGCGTGCATCGCAGCAGTTTGGATCCTTAAAGCATCTAAAGATACATATTGCGTTTCTTGCAAAGCCAGGAGTGATCGCTGGAAGTCCTGCGGAGCGCTGGGTTTATTTACTGCATCCCGAAGCTCGCAAATGGTTAACTACGTGCAGAAAGTCAGCCTAGCTGGGAAGTCTGCTGTGAATTTTAATTGAGCAAAAGGGACAACTGTTTACAGGATGGTGTAGTGGGTTCTCTTGCTCCCTGGCGTCGTTCTCCCCCTCTCCCCCTCCTGCAAGATTTCTTTTTTTTTTTAATTCCCCCCTCCCTCTGTCACTCTGCTCTCAGTCAAATATGATCTGTCCTGCTTCGGATCTAGGATTTTAACTTCAAGGAACTGCAGCCAGCCACGCTTGAGATCCCTGCAAAGAGAGACCTTAACCTAGGTTGGTGGGGGACTGGAAAGGCTCCTTTTTGGAGATAACAAGGAAGGGGATTGTACACGAAGAGCGACTCTGTGCATCGCCGGCTGTGTCAGTGGGTGTAGCTGCTGTACAGGTAAGGAGACTTTCGTTTAGGAATTAACTTAACCATAGCCAGCTTTTTTTTGCATTGTAAAAATCACCTTGGCTACCTATTCTGTTTCTCTCTCTCCCGCCCCACCAAACACATACACACAGAGAGAGCGAGTTAGTTTGAGGTGCTTATTTCCTGTTAGAGCAAATATTTGCTCAAAACTTATAGAATGGCACCTCAAGTGTTGCATAGGTCCTGGGGATATTTTGTGCATGGAAGGATCTTAAAAGAAATTGGCTGGCAGGGAAGGAGCGATTTAAGGAGTGGCATTTGCAGTGGCACACACGAAAAGGACTTTACATACACCAAACCCTTAGATTCCTTCTGAGATCCTAGAGTAAACTGTAGTTGCCTGCAGAATTTGACAAAGGAGCACCTAGCCATATTCAAGTGATCGTTCCTTAACTTGAGGCTTTGTAGTCCGTCATAGCCACTTTCTAACAACTGTATAAGCATTAATTGAAACAAGAAATGTATTTGATTTCTGCTGTTGTTTAAAATAGATGGATTTATTGCCTTCAATCTGTATGGAAACTTTGCCTTAGGGACACTCATTAATCAGTGCTCCTGAAAATGCAAAAATGTGCAAAAATCTACCAAGAGGCAGTGGAGGCGAGTGGTGTGTGTGTGTGTGTGTGTGTGTGTGTGTGTGTGTGTGTGTGTGGAGAAAACCTCTGGTGTTCCTTAGGTTTTCCCCAAACTCCCTCCTCCTTCCATGCTCAAAACGGAACCATTTATTTAAGGTAGTTTTTGAAAGCATCTATGGAATTAGAGCATTGGGAATGTAATGCTTCAACTAAGCAAGTGAATTAATAGGTACAAGGGACACGTCTCTGAAATGGGCAATATTAAGTAAGTTATACTCTTATGCCACTTTGGATATTTTGAAGTTTATATTTATAATATAAGGTTAGCAACCCCAAGGGGGCCATCTATGCATGGATAAAGCCATGTTTGATGGGGTAGAAGTTTTAAAATGTAAATAATATGTTAGCCAAAAATAGGCTTTTGTTTACAGTTGTGTTACTAGCAATGGCTTTTGAAGGCTGGGGATGAAGCAGACAGATGGAAGGACAAAATCTAAGATAGTGAGTTGATGTCTTCCAGGACTAGACAGAAGCTCCAAGAATCTATCTGCAGAGGGAGAAAAAACTGTGTGTGTGTGTGTGTGTGTGTGTGTGTGTGTGTGTGTGTATGAAAGAGAAAGAGACTTATTGCAATTTTACCCAGCCAAAGTATGACAATGATTAAGAGGCGAATGCCTTTCTAGCCGATTGCAAATTCTTTTAAACATTTGTGTTTCAGAAAAAAAAAAACGTGGAAGGCTTTCATCTTTAGAAATGTATGTAAAGCGTCCTTCGATGCAACATGCACTTTAAATTAATGCATGTTGATTTACTTCTCTTAATTTTGCCCAAGGACATCGTAACAAGTATGTTCAGCGTGCTCTGCCTGCTTAGCAGAAGAACAGTTAAGAGAAAATAAAAGTTGAATTAATGACCCAATTGCTTTGCTGAAGACAAGTGTTTACAAGAAGCTTTATTTGTGAAGTTAGGTTATCAAAAACAAAGCCTTGGGTACTAAAAGTGGAGAATACTTTGTTTTAATGGCTGGTAGTAAACCAACTCCTTTGGTAAAACAGGATCTGCGTGCTGGGTCTTGTTCATCAGTCAGCAAGGTTGGTTGGGGTGAGGGTACTAAAGTTAAGGAGAAGCAGATATTTAGATTCTAGAGTGGGGCAAGAAACTTTTTTTGTTTGATCCAAAATATGTGTATTTATACCTTTATGGACAACACACACTCACACCCACAAACAAGAAAAAACCCACATCGTTACTTGTAGGCCCATTCAAAATATTGGCATACTAGGATAGTTGCCTTTAAGACTGAAGCTGCAATGCTATATACAGTTTGGAATAAGCCCCATTGAACTCAATGGGACTTACATCTGAGTAGGCTTATATAGGATTTCACTGCGAGTTCCACTAGTTATGGGGACAATCTGATGGTCACCCATGCTCTCTGGCTTAATGCTTCTGAAATGAAGCTTATAGTCATGTTTAACAACAAATCAGAATTGCTACCTGTAGTTGAACAGACTGATCCTGCATATGTTTACTTGGAAGTGAATCCCTCCAAGCTAAATAATACTGCAGCCCTAAGAAAGACTCTAATGTTGGTAGCCTAATATAAGAGGATCAGAAAGGTCCATCAGCAGGGGACTTCTATTTGAGTAGGTTTCATTGAGTTCAATGGGGCTTACACCCAGGTAATTAGGTTTGGGATTTTGGTCCAACATCCTCTTCTCCACAGTAGCCAACCAGATGCCTTGAGGACACCCACAAGCTAGGACTTGAAGGCAATATTCCTCTCCTATTACATCCTCATGGCACTTTACAGCAATATGCTGTAAAGCACAATCAGGTTAAAATCTGTTGCAAAATCTCCTTTATTGAATGGCACTAATTGCCCAAATGAGTGCAGGGAGGCAACACACGACTTCACAGTGGTTGAAGACATGACCTCAATCCTGGACTTGTGCATATAGATGTCAACACACAAATGCTTTGTAGAAGAAAATGAAGAAAAAGTTCAACTTCCGCATAAAGCACCTTTCTGGGTGGTTGCATGTTGAACTGAGTCTCCGAGCCAAATTGGATGTCATCTGTCAAAACTGCAACCCTTTTAGCCCCTTATTATAGGCTAGATTCATGGGCATCAATAGCACCACTTCAGAGAAGTCGAAGCTGCAATTGCATGCACACTTGTTTGGAAGGAAGCCCCACTGAAGTAACTGGAGTTTGCTTCTAAGTAAACATGCACAGAATTGCACTGGAAGGTGACTATTGCTCCCTGCCTTATAATAAGCAGTGTACCAAAACAGAGCTTGCCTAAATGTGTTTTGAAACATCCTTTCTGAAGCAGAAATTATTTACTTGGGAAATATGGAACTATTTACTTTGTTAATACATTGCGAACAGATGACCCCATGTGAAACAAAAGGAGATACTCAAACATGACTAAGTAAACACATACAGATAAGTAAAGAATACGTCGTCACAAGTCAAACTATATTAAAAGAACTGTGTTAGTACAACAGTTAATTTTCCACATTTAAACTTGTTTAATAGAACATATTGCTCAGCAGGACCACATTTCCAAAAATTGGTTCCTTTAAAGGCAATGTACATTTTGAATTCCATAGGAGGCAGTATCATCCATGTATATATAGCAATTCTGTGCCATATTTACCTTCGAGTGAAATTAATAATGTAGATGAAAATGTCTAATATATCCAGATCAGCATCTTGTTCACAGCTTGCTTGTCCCGTCTTTTCCCACTTTCTTCTTATACTTATTTTCCTAGATGTACCTAAAATGCAAATACACACAAACAGCTGGAGGGCCAAAGTAAGAGATGATGCTTTAAAGTAAGGACAAGTTATGCCTTGCAACAAAATGTTGCAGCGTGCCCCAGGTGTGTGTGTGTTACCTGTGGTGGGTGAGACCGCTGTCCTCGCTCTTTCTTCATGTGCAAAATTTAGGTAACTTCAAAAACATTTGACAGCACAGCCAATCAGCATGCACGCATGCCAATGAAGCCTGGAGGTTGTGCAAGCAGTTTGGCCTGGGAGGGGGACTTGAGGGGGCAGGTGAGGTTGGTTGATCTTTGGTGCATCTTCAGACATATAGGAGAATGCTGACCAGGAATCCACACCAGCCCCAGCCCCACTTCTACCTCTGGCATACATTGTTAACCAGGGGCTATGTTTTGGGACTGCAGTGACTGTCTCTCAACACAGTCCACAGCCACACCCATCTGCATTAGGGATTTAATTGCAGGTTTTTGTTTCCGCCCTCAGCCCAGACTGGATCATGAGGATCAAAACAATGGAAAGCTGCTCTCTCAGCTGGTAATCTGTAGCAAGGGGTCTAGTGCCTCTGGACACCCCTGGATGGTTCTTGTAGACAACTTGGAGCCTGGCCTGTAGTATTCATCATATACCCTTGCCTGTACTACACTGTCTCTTAGTCATAGGTTCTCCTAATCTGCAGTATGATAACAATAAACTGCATTTGCTTAGGAATTTGCATTAGCAGGACTACTGACACACACACACCTGCTCTCTTCTTTTTCCTGCTATCTTTTTGAGGGGTATAGGAAATCCTTGGTTGAGGGCCAGTTTCAGCTTTGATCTTTTTCCTATTGATGGGCAGCCTAGAGACATTTTAAATAAGACTTCTCAACATGAACTAGGAAATAATCTGGCCCTACTGTTAGTCAAAGGGTAGCAACTGGTTCAGGCAGCAGGTGCTGGTTCTTCCTCTGAAAGTCCTAATCAGAGGGCAGTTTACAGTGTGAAAATGCAAAATACATAGCATAACAACTGCCACCACCGTACCCCCATGTATGTGCGACATGCCCCAACTTGGCCACATCTAAACTAGGATGATGCCCCGGATGCTGTGGAGAATGTGACCAGCATTTAAATAAGATCCAGCTGCCGCTCCACTTGGCTTTTGTGTGTGGGCACCATATTGTCCTTTGCTTCAGGCAGCAAAACATGCTTGGCTGGCCTTGCCAGGAAACAATTTATCCAAATATAAGTTACAGTTCTCTCTGATCATTTTGCATCTGAATGCCCCTTCCTCCTTCCTCTCTTGCTCATAGAAGAGAGGAATGGGGAAAAGGGAATGGAGGAAGAGACACAGGGATATAATTGCACACCTTCCACTCTCCCTCTTTATTCCTTCTATGCTCCTTGCCTTGTCTCTCAGCCAGCAGCTCCTGCCTGTTTGCTAGTTTTGAAGTCTCTTGAGCTGCTACAACCCCACCTTTTCCACTAGCCATGTTCTTCCAGCCTGCCAGCCTATTCTGTTTTCTCCTCTCCTGGTTTTCTTTCCCACCTGATCCATTGTTCCATGGATACTGGAACAGCTTCAGTCCTCACTGGGCTATTTTGGAGTCCCTCATTTTGGTGTGTTTCCCTAAGTCTCTTGATACCTCCGTCTTGTTTGTGGGTGATGCCATCTTCACCCCTGAACGTCACAAATGAAAGGGAGCATCACAAATAGGGAATGAATCAATTGACAGTTACTTCTGTGTAGACGTGTATAGGATTGCGCTGGGAGTGTCAGACACACAGCTGTAGCTGTATATGTGTAACTTCTAAGTGACTTGTGTTTTGTATTTAAGGAATTTGAATTATTCAATAAATGATTTCTGATATGCACAGCTCACCATGGTAGAACCATGTGGTGTATTTCAGATGAGATGCTGGATTATGACTGTCATTGTCCCTGTCCATTGGCCATGCTGGTGGGGCCGAAGAGAGTGGTAATCTAACTCTATAGAAAGTACCATGTTAGCTGCCACAGAAGTCAACAGAATGGGAAAGTAACACTGGTAATGGACACAATTTAACTAGTTCTTTAGCCAAGACCAGACAAGACAGTCACCCTGCCATGTTGCAATGCTGGCATGGCAAGGAATCATGTCACAGGCTTCTCTCATATCAGTTTAGACTCTGACATTACTGGAACATGCTGCAACTGTCTTCATGCTGTAGAATGTAATGGACCCTTATAACCTTGCAGTGGCGTAGCGTGGGTTGTCAGCACCCGGGGCAAGGCAAGTAATTTGCGCCCCCTAACCCGTGGATTTGCGCCCCCTAACCCATGGATTTGCGCCCCCTAACCCTAACCCCCAGATGTTGCGCCCGGTGCAGCCGGCCCCCCCCTGCACCCCCCATGCTACGCCACTGTAACCTTGCCAGGTGAATATTGGAGCTGTAGCAGGATTTACAATCCTTGAATCATTGTTAATCTCCACTGAGAGATGATTGGAGATGAAGAGTCACTTTGTAGTGGAAAGGGAGTCCTATGAATCCACGCAAGACTGAGGTGTTTATATGCAACTTTTTCTCTTTTCTGTGACTTCTTTTTCTTCTTGACCTAAATTCTACAAATAAAACATTGCTACTCAACTGTTGGACGTGGGTGGCTCTGTGGGTTAAACCCCAGAGCCTAGGACATGCCTATCAGAAGGTCGGCGGTTCAAATCCCTGTGATGGGGTGAGCTCCCATTGCTTGGTCCCTGCTCCTGCCAACCTAGCAGTTCGAAAACACATCAAAGTGCAAGTAGATAAATAGGTACCACTCCGGCAGGAAGGTAAACGGCATTTCCGTGCACTGCTCTGGTTCGCCAGAAGCAGCTTAGTCATGCTGGCCACATGACCCGGAAGCTGTACGCCAGCTCCCTTGGCCAATAAAGCGAGATGAGTGCTGCAACCTCAGAGTCTTCCGCGGCTGGACCTAATGGTCAGGGGTCCCTTTACCTTTACTTTTACTCAACTATTACTATGCTAAATGTTTAAATTGTTTGATCATTCGGATGTTTGGCATTCACTGTGACAATGCTGGGGGACAGCATTCTTCCTTTGTTGTTTTCATCCAATTTCTAATAAATAGACAATTCAGTTTTTTTGTGGTCCATCTATGGTACAAGATATCAATTATCAGACATATACTTCTGGCAAATGGCGACTTGTAACTCTTCCTTTCCATGGAGCAGAGGTGTAGCCAATTTCTTAAGCCTGAAGGACATATACTATACCACTCCACTGTTTGGGTCATTCACACTCCTCAAGGAAGAACTATGGTAGTTATGAAGAAAAGAGGGTAATATAATACTTATTAACACCAACACTCATTCAGAAAAGTTGGGTGAAGTTTAGTCACCCCACCTTAGGAAAAGAAAGTTGCTTATCCAATAAGCAGAGAACACAGTGGTGTCCAGAAATGTTACTCTGCAGAACTGGGCAAATTTAACTTGGGAATTGGATGCACTCAATGGTCTACCAGTTGACCATTTTCATCTTAGAGAATTACTATAATGTTTCAATTGATAGGAGTTGCTACTTCAGTGGGTGGTTTGTATATTGGAGCATGTGGGCAGGCAAGTGGGGGGGGGAGGTCCTCCAATGTTGTGATGATCACCTTTTAAAAAATAAATAAAAATGAGGTATATATCTGTATTGTATTTTGCAGAAGCTGTTGGATGACCATGAAGCTCTGGATAATTACGTTAAGTTTGATGGGGGTTGCTTGTGATGTACTACAGTCCAAACCAGCTTTACCTTCAACTATTGGCTCTTGTGATATGCTGTGTTCCTGTGAGGAAAAGGATGGTGTCTTTAATATAAACTGCGAAGAAAGAGGCATCAAGGAGTTATCTCAAGTACATGTTCCACCATCCCGGCCTTTCCACCTTAGTCTTCTCAACAACAGTTTGACCATGTTACATGTGAATGACTTCTCCAGCTTCATCAACGCGCTCTCACTCCATCTTGGATTTAACTACATTGTAGACATTGAACCAGGAGCATTTAATGGACTAAGTCTCCTTAAGCAACTTCATATCAATCACAACTCGTTAGAAGTACTTAAAGAAGACACATTCCATGGGCTGGAGAACTTGGAATTCCTTCAAGCTGACAACAATTTCATCACAATAATTGAATCAAGTGCCTTCAGCAAGCTCAACAGGCTAAAGGTGCTTATTTTAAATGACAATGCCATTGAGTTTCTTCCTTCCAACGTATTTCGCTTTGTGCCATTAACTCACTTGGATCTTCGTGGGAACCAGCTGCAGACTCTACCTTATGTTGGTTTTTTAGAACATATTGGTAGAATTCTAGACCTTCAGTTGGAAGATAACAAATGGGTCTGCAATTGTGACCTGGTGGAGTTGAAAGCTTGGTTAGAAAACATGCCTCCTCAGTCCATAATAGGTGATGTTGTATGCCACAGCCCTCCTATTTTGAAAGGCAGCATTTTAAGCAGATTAAAAAAAGAATCCCTATGTCCCACTCACCCTACAAATGATCTTGATGCCCCATCAGGGTCCTTACCATTGGTGGTTACCACGTCAATAAGTGATAGTCACTACTCAACCAAGGTAATACCTATTTTTAGGGTTCCTACCAGGGAAACTGCTTTAACACTTCATGTAACAAAGCCAGCTACTCTGCTTCCTGGTGTATATTGTCCGATCCCTTGTCAGTGCACTAGCAATATCCTTTCAGGGATTTTAATGCAATGCCAAGAACAAAACATTGAAAGCCTGTCAGATTTAGGACCTCCTCCTCCAAATCCTAAAAAGCTAATACTAGCTGGAAATATAATTCAGACATTACTGAAATCAGACCTTGTAGACTATGGCAGCCTAGACTTGCTTCACTTGGGAAGCAACCGTATTGAAATACTAGAAGAAGGATCCTTCCTCAATCTCACCAGATTGCAAAAATTATATCTCAATGGGAATCATCTCACCAAGCTGAATCGGAATTTATTTTTAGGCCTGCAGCGCCTTGAGTATTTGTATCTTGAATATAATTTCATCAAGGAGGTTTTACCAGGGACATTTCATCCCATGCCTAAACTAAAGGTCCTTTATTTAAATAATAACCTTCTTCAGACTTTGCCAGCCCACATTTTTTCTGGAGTTCCTCTAGCCAGGCTAAATCTGAAAACCAACCAGTTTGCACATTTGCCTGTAGGGAATGTCTTAGATGATCTGGATTTACTTGTACAACTTGAGCTGGAAGACAACCCTTGGGATTGTACTTGTGACTCAGTTGGGCTGCAGCAATGGATACAAAAGCTGAACAGAAACACAATGACGGGCGACATTTTCTGTACATCTCCAAGGCATTTAGCTAAAAAGAAACTGAAATCTCTGAATAGTGACATACTATGTCCCGGAATAAACAGCCCACCTTCTGCAACTCATGCTAGCTTCATAGTTGTCACCACATCACCAACCACCACCAATACGGCAGACACTATTCTGCGATCACTTACCGATGCAATTCCTCTTTCAGTTTTAATCCTGGGGCTTTTGATAGTTTTTGTAACCATCATTTTTTGCGCAGCTGGTATTGTCGTCCTTGTCCTACACCGGCGGAGAAGGTACAAAAAGAAGCACGCAGACGAACAGATGCGGGACAACAGCCCAGTGCAGCTTCAGTACAGCATGTATGGTCACAAAACAACACATCACACCACTGAGCGCCCGGCCACAAGCTTGTATGAGCAACGTATGCTCAGCCCCATGGTGCAAGTTTATCGAAGCCCATCTTTCAGCCCCAAATTTACAGACCATCAACAGGAGATGAATGACAAGGAGATGAATGATTCCAAACATCTCCGCAGAGGCCTCTTGGAGAGGGAGCACTCTTCCCCTCTGACGGGGTCAAATGTCAAATATAAAGCTACAGACCAATCGGCTGAGTTCCTTTCCTTCCAGGATGCCAGCTCCTTGTACAGGAACATTCTTGAGAAAGAAAGAGAACTTCAGCAACTGGGGATAACTGAGTATCTACGGAAAAACATAGCCCAGTTACACCCTGATATGGAGGTACACTATCCAGGAGCTCACGAGGAGCTAAAGCTAATGGAGACACTCATGTACTCCAGGCCAAGGAAAGTTTTACTAGAACAGACTAAAAACGAATATTTTGAACTCAAAGCCAACCTGCATGCTGAACCTGATTATCTGGAGGTCTTGGAACAGCAAACATAAAAGGGACCCTTTTTGAAGGATTAAGTCAAAAACTCTTCTATCTTAACTCGGAACTTGTAAATAAAAGTGCCTTATAATAACGTGTCGTCAATCAGAACTTTAAGCACAGTAGTAATCCGAGTTGAAAGAAACTCTCAGGGATAACTGTGTGAAGCCATGGGGAAGTTTGCAGGCTCTGTGTCTCATTCTCACATTAAATGTGAACTTTGGGCAACTGGATTCTGGGAGGAAGTTCAGCTGGCCATATTCCTCGAGACCTGCATGGCAATCCCTCATTCATTTTTTTCGCTTAGAAAAGAAAGAAAAAAGCTTGAAGCATTGGTTACTTTTGTTCCCCGGACCTAGACACTAAATTTTCTTTAAAGTGCACCTATATACCTGGTTCCAAGAGGCTGGTGTATATTGGTTAGGAATTAGTTCACATGTATGAGTATTGTCTATGGATCGCACATGAGATTGCCACATAATAAATACAAGATAAATTATATGATTTTAAACAGATATTTAACTGTACAACCCCAAGGTCCGCCAATATTTAAGTACCTTTTATTTGGAATGTTATTTATATTAAAAAAACCTGTTAGAATATTCAGAAGGATGGGGAAAGCTGTGTACATGTTTTATCTAGGCATCCTAAAAGACATACACAAAACTCTCTTTTTTGGTTACTTTCCCTAGTAGGCAATTTTAATTGTTTTTTTGGACAGTCTTCAATATAATGCTGCTATAGAGTTCTGGGCACCATTGGTTGACACTCATACCTGAGGAAATTTGGAAAGCTACTGAGAATTTATTGTAAATATATTAGTAAATCAATGAGCTGGGTTATTATTATTATTATTATTATTATTATTATTATTATTATTTATATGATTGACTCCCGTTATGTTTGTGGATATAACAGTGGAATTTGCTGCCAAGGAGTGTGGTGGAGTCTCCTACTTTGGAGGTCTTTAAGCAGAGGCTTGACAACCATATGTCAGGAGTGCTCTGATGGTGTTTCCTGCTTGGCAGGGGGTTGGACTCGATGGCCCTTGTGGTCTCTTCCATCTCTATGATTCTATGATTCTATGAAACATCAATTCACTGTGGTCAGTTAAATGTCACATGCAAATAAGTACACCAATGAGCAACAAGATCTTATTTGTGTATCTGTGTAAATACTCCATATTTGATACAATTACTCAGCAAAAGAGCTTTTATCAGGTCCGGTTTGAAAATGATACCAGGCACTTTAAGAAAGAAAGAAAAGTACATGTGCACGGTTTGCAACTTGTTTTAAAGCAAATCGCTGGAATCTTTATTTTCAACGTTAGCACGCCAGAATCTTGGGTCTGTGTCATGTTAACGCTGAACATATAGTTGCCAGTGGGCCCCAGTCATTGATTTGTCCGCATGCTTAATCATGCTTACATGAAAGCAAGTTCTGTCAGGCTGTTTCGGCTATTACACTGCAACTGTCCTGGGTTTTCTGCTGAGTATGCACTCGGCAAGGAGGTACGATCAAGTCTAGCTCTCGGACGGCTACATCTGTGTTTTCACACACCCGTTTGTTGAATACGCAAGCCACATTTTCCGTGCACACTTATCCCCCGCCCAACAACTTAGATGTAAACCTAAAAAAGCAAAAATAATACGAGCAGCCTGACAGATGTTCTGTGGAAATCAATGGGATGTACTTCACAAAGATGCTCTCCAGATGAAGGTGACATGAAGCACGACAGCTTTATTTTACTACAAAGCTTAGTTAGGTTTATATGAACTATTTATTCTGTACAGTTTGTATCTATTTCAGTTCACAGTTACTATTATTATTCTTGGGTGCCTTTCAAGCAAATCAAAGAACTTCTAGCTATAAATAAAAAGATGACAATAAATGTTTTTTTTTTTTAAAAAAAGAAAATGCACCCCCCCCCCGAAAAGTTCCTGTTTTAAAATAAAAAGACATTGGCAAGACCTGCACGCACAAGTTCAGATCTGTTCGGAAATCAAATGGGAGGCTTCAGTCCGTCGTCATGCATACAGAAGCATCTTGTTCTGGGTGCAAAAAGGCAGTTTAGTGCCCATGCATGACTGACACAGTGCCAAATTGTTACTCTGACCTGCATTTCCCCTCCTGTTTAAGCTCGTCTTTTGTGAACCAGCTACACTTTGATGGATTCATTCGCCCCCACTTCTGGCTCTATTTAAGGCTGAATGGTTACATACTATAAAAAATGCATTGTTAAATCAATTCAGCCGTAAGTAGTCTAAAAGTCGTTAGAAAACAGGAAGAGGAAAATATATACCAAGTGTTGCCTACACGATTCGGATCTATTTATCATCAAGAAATAAAACATCTTAATTAAGCTTCCAGAGGTTTGC
Organism: Podarcis bocagei; assembly: GCF_964188305.1. Taxonomy (NCBI): domain Eukaryota; kingdom Metazoa; phylum Chordata; class Lepidosauria; order Squamata; family Lacertidae; genus Podarcis; species Podarcis bocagei. The sequence goes on from NC_138130.1 coordinate 17,348,707, forward strand.
TTATGTAGCAGCTGACATAAATGTTAATTTCTCTGCAATGTCTTGACCTTCTGAAGAAACAGCCTCTCTGGGGGAAAGAAAAGGAAATATTTGTACCAGATACTTTATTCATGCCAATTGGCACAATGCTGCAATGTCTTTCACAAAACTCAGCCTGTGGCCCTGCAGCTTGATTGAACTACCACCTTATTTCTTATATTAGATCATTGATTTCACAACCAAAACTATAGGCTCCTAGTAATGAACAGGGAGATGTGGTAATGTGAACAGGTAATGTGATAGGCAGTGAAAACACCTGCTGAATTTATCATGGGGCTGCCATGGAAATAATCTCCACCCACCCCTGCCTGTGGGTTCTGTATAGAGAATTATTATTTCGCAAGACACTGTCAATACAGGATATTCAAACTGAGAAACGTGGAGATGCAGATGGGATGTCACACTACATGATGAGTACTTTGATTTTTTTTTCCCACTAGGAGAAAGAAGAACATGCTGGTTTTGGTGGTGTTTCCTTATTTTTAGTAATTCGCTTTAGCAAAAGAAACTGACTACTAATAAATATATTACTACTATTATTAATAAGTTGTAGTTCGAGAAGGGGAGTAAATTTGATGCAGTTCAGATTTAAAGGTGACCTTACCAAATCTTCACTTGTTGAAACAATATGTGAACGGAAATGCAGCCATCTTTCGAAACTCACACTTCTCCAAATTTTGCAGTGCAGTTCTCCTGCCAAGTGATGTGTACAAAAATACATATATTAGGGTAAAGTGTGCCTATAAATGCATGTATTAGAAAACAACATGCAAAAATACATTGCATGGAGGAAATTCCTTTATAAATATATATACAAAATTCAAAATGTGAAAATTCACACTAAAATGCTGATGAATTTTCATGAGTACCTTAAAAATAAAAACCACAAACTTATGTGGAAATGTGGAGAACTGAATTTAAGGTTGGGAAAATAAGAAACAGAGAGAAAACCAAATATACCTGTTGTTGATAATGCACATGCATTCTTTGAGTAAGACCTATTGAATTCAATGCAAATTTCTTCTGAGTTCACATCTATTGTATTGTTTTGCATTGCTGCAAGCTTGAATGTATTGACCTGGAGGTAAGTGACATTGAATGCTTGCTTCTGCTAAAACAAATGTAGGATTGTGCTATAAATATTAAGGCTGGGCCAATAAACTCCCTCCAGTTTCTGAAAATGTCTGCCCCTATCACATCATTTTAGAGGTGTTCAACTTAGCAGTGTGATAAGCAAGAAGCTGTGAAGAGATGCTGCTCTCCCCACGCCCTCACTACGTGGATGTTTTATTGCATTTACTACATTTATGCACATATGGGCACACTCTCTGTTTTTCATGTTTTGCAGACCTCACTTGTTTTATGGACTGCACAGATATTCCTGATTAATACAATGCTCACTTTGATTTCTCCCTCCCTCCCCCCCAACTAAATATAGTCATTCCTATTTCACTACTGATACATAAGGAGTTCCTAAAGAAAGTGTCTGAACTGATTTTTACTTATTTTGTGATATTTTTTGCAGCCTTATAAAGCAAGGTTAAGACTGACTCTCACACAGAATATCTTCTAAGGCAATGGTTCTCAACCTGTGGGTCTCTAGATGTTGTTGGACTACAACTCCCATCATCCCTGAGCTCTGGCCTTGCTAGCTAGGGGTGATGGGAGTTGTAGTTCAACAACATCTGGGGACCCACAGGTTGAGAAAGGCTGTTCTAAGGGCTTGCAGAGGTAACAGGTGGTGTTGAACACCAGTCCTATTCAGGTTAGATCCATTGAAATTAATGGCCACGACTAACTTAAGTTCATTGATTTCAGTGGGTGGTATTCAACCAAGCAGGGGTGGCTTGTCCCATTTCATCGCCTGTGGTGAATTGAGACTCTGCCCCTTGTCCCAACTGAAGTCTCACTCACTGGGGTCATGCAGTTGTGTGAGGTGGCTTCTGAGTTCCAGTGAGATCTTGCCCTGCAAAATCGCATGGGGCTCTTGCAAGGACTTGCTGGAACCTGGAAGCCAACTGCATGACCCCAGTAAGTCAGGCTTCAGTGGGGGTGGAGGTGCCCACAGTGGCGTCTCTTGGATTCTGCCACCTGAGCTTCAGTCCACATCATGGATGGGCCAGCCTTGCAATGTTTCACTCAAAACATACCCGATGAAATCAATAGACTTAGTCATATTCATTCATTTTAGTACGTCTGCTGAGGAGGACTTAACAACAACATGAAAGTGCTCTGGGCCTGTTGCTACTATGTGTACCACATACATTTATTTTCTGCCCTGGTCAACACCAAACCAAGGTGCCAGGCGAAAATGTTTCTCTTCAACCGGGCATTTGGCTGATTAACATTCTACGGCCAGCCATAAATAAATAAATAAATACATAAATACATAAATTTTAATAAGGTTTATAGAGAAAAATACAAAACTTTATATATTTCCCCATGTTTTCACCAAATCAAGACTTTTCTATAGATGCAATAAAAACACAGAAAGGGGCAAGGGAGAGAAATAGAGAAGGAAAAAGAAATAATAAAAAAAAATAGAAGAGAGGTTAAAAGAAAAGATAGAAAAATAAGATTCAGAAAGCAATGATTCTTCATCTGTCTGCTATATTATATGGCCTTCAAAATGTGTCTGTGGGAGGGAGATGATTGATTTTGTTCTATTATATATTCTATTTGTTTTCGTTTTGCATTTTTAGGTGGTGAACCGCCCTGTGATCTTTGGATGTAGTGTGGTATACAAATTTTAATAATAATAATAATAATAATAATAATAATAATAATAATAATAATAATAATCCAGGTAATATTACCCCTCAAGGGAGGGGAAGACTTTTGCCATGTAGCCACTGTATATGCCTATATGCATGAAATACAGTATATTTCATGGAGAATAGGGCTATGGATTACTGCTAGCTACTGTTGGAGGCAATGCACCTGTCAATACTGGTTTCTGGGAATCACAAGTGGGGACACTATTATGGCACTTGGCTTCTGCTTGTGGGCTTCCTATAGGCATCAGGTTGGCCACTGTGAGAAGAGGATGCTGGGCTAAATGCCTTCGGTCTGACCCAGCTGGGATCTTGTGCAAGAAGGAGAGCCAAAGACACACACCATCAGCAGCATCCTCAGGGCTGGATGTTGAGCAGAAGCAGGTAGGAGTTCGAGTCACATGAGTGGGAAGAGGGAATACCCCTTACTCAGTTTTTGCCTGGCTGAAAAGTCATGTCAGGGCCATAATGCATTTATTTATTAAGTTTGTAAGGTCCCTCATAACCGCCCCCCCCCTGAAATTAATGTTCATTTGATTTTACATATATAAAATTATAACAATACAACCATACACAGTTAAGAGATTCCTCTTAATCTCTGGACTTCCCACCTTCCCCTTGATGGGTCCCAGTACCAAGCCTTTTCTGCTACATCTTTTTCAATAGTCCATATTTTGTATAACTCCGTTGTCTCCATAGTTCCTTGCTACATTTCAAGTGTTATTGCAATCCTGCTAGCGTTTTCATCTCCATACAATGGCCTCCAAGATAGATTATAAATTTTCCCCATTCTTTGTTGAAGTTTTGGTCTTCTTGGTTCCTGAGCTTTCTGGTCAATTTTGCCATTTTGGCATAGTCCAACAGTTTAATTTGCCATTCCATTCCTCTCTGGTGGGGACTTTATCTTCTTTCCATCTCTGGGCTAATAGCTAATAGCATCCTTGCGGCTGTCGTTGCATACATAAAAAGTCATTTTTGCTCCCTCAGAATATCAGCACCTACAATTCCTAGTAAGAAAGCCTCTGTTTTTTTATTTTATAAAGGTTAATTTGAACATTTTTTCCCCAATTCATTATATATTGTTTCCCATAATTATTTTATTACTTTACAGGGCCACAACATATGAAAATGGTACCATCTTTTCCCTTACATTTCCAGCAGATATCCTCATAAAATAAATTTTTGAGGCATCATAGATATAAAAAGAATGAACCATTAAAAATGAGTCAGCCGGCATAAAGCCTAGATACAAAACTAGTATAATAAATTTTGACTATGTACAGCTCAGAACTAAAAGAGCCATCAAATGCACACATGTTAAACATCATGGGGACTTAAACCCAGAAGAGTATTAACCTGGCACTTCCCTAAAGAATGCCATCCCATATCTGGGAAAGGGAAGGGGCACTATTGAAAAGACTTTGGTCCAATTTGCACAATACATTTAAAGCAGTGCTATACCAGTTTAAACAACCATGACTTTCCTCCAAAGAATCGTGGGAACTGTAGCTTGTTAAGGGTACTGGGAGTTGTTAGGTGACCCCCTTCCCCCTCATAGAGCTATGATTTCCAAAGTTCCTCGGGAAGAGGGATTGACTGTTAAACTACTCTGAGAATTGTAGCTTTGTGAAGGGGGCAGGGGTCTCCTAACAACTTGGGTAGCATAGGATGTGGTTGAACTCAGCACTCAGTTACAGCACACCATCACTAGCATATTAATTCCACAATGGATGGTCATAATTCAGAAGGCTGGGTGCACGGTATGCATAGCTGTCAACTGTCTCTTATTTGGCAGGAAAGTCCCTTATCCCAGCGCTGTGTCCTGCTGCAGTCCCTTATTGATGATGTCTCTTAAATTTCCCGGGTTTCAAAGGAAGCAGCTCCTCTCCCTCCCTCCCTGCCGGCCAGGGAGGAGGGAGGCTCCAACTGTGTTGCTTGGCTGCGTTGCTCACCCAATAAGGAGTCTAAGAATGACTGGGGGGTGGAGCTTGCATGCCTTGTGCAGATCAAATCGGCCTCGTTGCCTGGGGACTCGCCTTTGCTCAGCGCTTCCCAGCGGAGAGGTGACTGTGGTTTTCCTTGCTGCATCCCCTTTGTCGGGTTGCTGCGCTGTGGGAACCACCGCTTGAGGCTTCGTTTGGCTGCTGGCTGGGCTTTCCGCCTTTGGCTTGGAGGGGCTCAGAAGCTGAACATACCTGTGCTGGGAAAATCCCTTATTTTGGCTGCTGATCCCTTATTTTTGAGGCTCCTGGTCCCTTATTTTCAAATCTGTAAGTTGACAGCTATGGCAGTATGAGGTTACTTCTCTCTCACCCCACCTCATATCCTATGGACCCTGCCGGAGTTAGTGGATCATAAATATAGAATTGCTTATCAATAAAATCATAGAATTGTAGAGTTGGAAGGGACCACAAGGATCATCTAGTGCAACCCCCTGCAATGCCAGAATATTTTTTTCCCAACGTGGGGCTTGAATCCACAACCCTGAGATCAAGGATTTCATGCTCTGCCGACTGAGCTATCCAGTTTAAATCACTTTTCAAGCTAAAGATGTGTTAAGCCTGGGAAGGGGGATACAGTGCTGTTTTATTGATATAGTACAAATGTAATATATGATGTTAGACATTGGTAAACAGGAAAAATGTGTAATGTCTGGGCCCAATCACATTAGACCAATTTTCTCCTATTTCTGTCAAAAGGGAAGTAGAATATATCCAACCACATAGTTTAAAAACTTCTTTGCTTGTTGTTGTTTTTAAAATGATGTGTCTGGCTATTTTTGGTCTGACTGGCAAGACATATTTCTGTTTCTTACAGAATGAGCTATATCTTAACAAATGCTTTTGAGCTATGATTAAAGCTGAGAGTATGTGACAGTTTTAAGATGATGATCTCAAATTTCTCCACAGTTTTCATTTCAGTGCAAAAAAGGAGACTATCAAGCCACACCCAATGAAATTAACCCAAAATAAATGCAGATATGTGAAGTTAACATATAGACAATGCCTCTTTTATTAATATACAGTGGCAAGGGCAGGGGATAGAACAGAATATGGCTACCCATGTGGAGCAAGCTTTGAGGTAAATTTGGTCAACTTGAAACCTGCAGGCTCAAGGTGAAAGGAATATTATCTGGCATTAGGCACCCTAAATCAAATTCAAATCAGTATGTGGGAAAAAGTTTGTCTGCCATCCTATTTATGCAGAGAAGAAAGCAGGGGTGGAGGAGGGAAAATAAAATTGAAGAGAAATGTTTATTTCTCATATTCTATTTTCCCCTTCCTCCAATGACCTCAGGTTGGAATATATGAATACAAGACCAATGCTCTTTCTCAATAAACTCTATCTATATTGAATAGAACACAAATAACTATGGGAAAATATACATCTAGCACTAGAACAGGTGTGGAAAAACTTTGGACATCCAGACGTTACTGAACTATCCATTATCCATTACAACTCCATGGGCATTGGCCATGTTTGCAGGGGTTGATGGGTGCAACAGGTCAGCAACATCTGGAGGATCAAAGGTTCTCCACACCTGCATTAGAGGAAACTTTCCCTCTCATCAGCCCTGGCTGTATTCTCACAAAGGATAGGCTTCTTCTTCTGAAAGTCTGGATAGGGCTGGGTCAGAAACTGGCACATTTACCAAAATGCACTTAAATCCAGGACATGTAACTTCAATCTGGGTCACTGTCCTTGTAAGTTACCCAAGAGGGAGTAACAGATGCAAAGCCCACACTTTTCCAAAAAAGGAGTGGTTTTCTGATAAAAGTAAAATTAAGGGGAAGTTGCAAGGTAAATCACTGAAGGAAGTAGGAGAGTGTTTTGTTTTGTTTTGTTTTGTTTTTTTGTTTTGTTTTGTTTTGGGTGTTTGATTTTATTTGTTATTTTATGGTATTACTAGCAGTCTCATTCCTGGCATTGCTCAGGAACACTGTATACCTGAAGGAGCGTCTCCACCCTCATCGTTCAGCCCGGACACTGAGATCCAGCGCTGAGGGCCTTCTGGTGGTTCCCTCATTGCAAGAAGTGAGGTTACAGGGAACCAGACAGAGGGCCTTCTTGGTAGTGGTACCAACCCTGCGGAACACCCTCCCACCAGATGTGAAGGAAATAAACAGCTATCCTATCTTTAAAAGACATCTGAAGGCAGCCCTGTTCAGGGAAGTTTTAAATTTTTAATGCTGTACTATTTTTAACATTTGATTGGGAGCCGCCCAGGGTGGCTGGGGAAACTCAGCCAGATGGACGGGGTATAAATAATAAATTTTTATTATTATCATCATTAAAAAACAAAAGAAGTGTAGTTTTGAAAAATTCAGTCTGCCATCTTGATTCAAAATGCTGTCCAGTTGTATCAAAACATAAATGAAAACCTGCTCCTTGATAACAGAAATCATCATGCAAATTTTCTTTATGGCCATGTAAGTGGAAGCCGTAGAGCAGCATGTACAAATAACTTTCCCAAACATATAGAAATGTGTACTAGCCTGATATCTTTTTGGATGAAGCAAAAATAATAAAATAAAAAAGGAAGTGGGAGAGCTGTGAATAAAAGGATACAAGGTGGCAGCTAGCTGAGAGATTTTAGCATTCAAAGGAATGAATTTAGTCTACAGTGGTCAAAGCTGACTTGAGCACTGGTATTCTGGGCCAGCATCTGCCACAAACAGAGATGGATGCCATTTGCATTAAGAAGAACCCCTGAGAGTGGTGGGAACTGGAAAGAGCAAGAGAAGAGATCAGGTGAATGGTGTCGGAATCTCCACTCGGCCAAGCTGATAAAGCTCATCTTCCGGCCGAGTCCTTCGGAATCACCCTCCGACAAATAATTAACGGCCTGAGCCTTTGATAAGGCCTCAGGCACGTTCCCCCATTCAGCAGAGTTTCAAAGCAGCAGAAGCGATGAGATTTATGGCTACATGCTATGTTTTATTACTAAGCTACGCAGAAAGCAAAGAAAAATACATCCTCTCTCTATGAGAGCAGAGAGCAACTGAAACAAAGGAACAAGGGAACAGGAAACCACTAACGTCACATCCCGTCTCTGCTCCCGTGAGACTTCCAACAGTCTGGAAGGTGTCTGGAATGTAAACAAGAGTCCTGTGACTCCAAGCAGCTGCTCAGTGGCAAACAGAAACTAACAAATGGAAGATGAACAAGTTATTGATGAGCTTGCCCAATGATCTGCCTGAAAAGACATCAAAAGGAGGTGGCGCTAGAGTCATCAGCAATAAGGCGAATCCAAAGTAAGGAACAAAGAAGAGGTATTCCCAAGCCACAGTGATTCTTTACTTTGGGGAGGGGAGTGCCAACAGGAGAAATTCCAAGTCAGTCAGACTGAATATTTGCCAGCAGAATTGCTTTCCTGAAATCACACTGAGTTTAGAGGTGCAAGACCAAGTAAAAAGAGAGTAGCACTAGCAAAAAAAAAAACTAGGGTAGCAACTGGGAGTGAGATTTCCAAGTGAAGAGTTAGGGATCATCAACGAAGATGATGCTTGACTCTAGTTGGGGATTGCCAGGAGTAAGTGGTCACACCAGAGCTCAGAGCTCAATGAATCAAAGTGTTAATGATTCATTTACACATATTTACACTAGAAGCATTCAGTGGAGAGAGATTTCACAGCATTCCTCCTTCACAGCAGTCCAGCACTGGATTACCAGACATCTCCATGCCTCTCTCCCAGCCTGCCTCCAGCCAGCCCATTAAGTTGGTTCTAGCCTTCACAATAGCTCATCAAGTTTCCCCTCTTCTTCCCTAAATTCCAAATTTTGAAAGAACTATTTTTTCCAGTGTAGCATTGTGCCTTCTGTAACCTCCCATTCCCAACTCTCCTATTTACCCAGAACTCAGGCAGAAGGTCAATGGCTGGCCATAATTACACCCAAGCAATTTTCTGGTTTAGCCTTCATTTTAAACCTAGCACCTGGTATCTTCATTTCACTTTTTTTTCCAATTTCACTTTTAATTTGTATATACCTTTCTATTTTACTATACAGAAACTGAAGAAACAACAAATATCACACACTTTATTACAATATGATCCAATACAAAAATGGCATGATAAAAAAACCTAACTTTAAAATAAAAAACTTATATCAAATAAAGTAATTTTCAATAATTCATTAGAATGTAACAGTACACAATACAATCAAATATCAGCAAATAGTAATTAAACAGAAATTCATGCTTAACAATCACAATAAAAGATTTCTAAACTATAATCAATAAAAATAACAGCAGATCACAGTGCATAAAATAGCACAATAAAAACTGAGAAGCAGAGACACACAACTTATAAAATTATTTTATAAAACAAATATCCCTGAACTCCTCTTTTCCCTTCCCAGCTGCTTCTGCTGTTCCTGAAGTCATGGTCTGGGAAAGGCTCGTAGGGCAAGACAGGTGGAAAAAGCCATTGCCTGATGACCAGCAAAAAATCTCTCCCCTCAATACCCCTAATATTATCAAAATTCTACCATCTATTAATGTCTAACATCCCCCTTGCATCCCCAAACACTGTTGCCATAATGCTCCATTATGGAAGTGGGATGGAAACTTTGGAAAAGATAGTACCAACATTCATTGGGCATACTTCGAAAATATCTGGTTTAACGTGATGGAGAGTGAAAGATTCTACAGAATAAAAATGTATTCACTGTTGACCTAGCCTCCTATATCAACATGTCATGGACCAGAGCTGTCAGATCCAGACCAAGGGTTTCTGTCTGTAGCTTCAAGAGATGACTTCTAACTCAAGCAGATACACCCCACAACTGACATCAAGTCATGGCCAACCAGCCACCACAATCAAGACTAGTGCAATGTACCACAGACACAAACTAAAAAAACTATGATCTCACCCACAGGCTGCACATCGAATCACAAAGCATATGGCGTTGAGATATGTAGCACATTATCAAGGAATTAAGCATTTATGAAAGTGCAGCTGTGGTTGGTTCTAAGGAGAATGAGTGAATTATTAATAGAAAATTCAGTTATAGAACTGAATTTCCTGCACTCAGTCAGGAAACAAAGCACAAACATGAATACAGTGGTAGGAATCATAGGGACTAGTGAATCTGCCCAAACTTTTATATTTAACTGGGGGGGTCCAAACAGGCAACAGATCCTGGAGCCAAAGCTTTGTAGTTGTCCTACCCTTCTACCGTTAAGTTCTTTTAATGTATTTTTAATCTTTTGTTTGAAGCTTCCCAGAGTGGCTGGGGAAACCCAGCCAGATGGGTGGTGTATAAATAAATTATTATTATTATTATTATTATTATTATTATTATTATTATTATTATTATTATTATTATTATTCAGGACCACTAGGAAAGGACACAGGGCAGGCTGTGTACCACACACTGTTCTGTCTGCTCCAGTTCTTTCCTGGAAGGTTCCCGTGCTTCTCTAAGAGGCCAGACCCATCTTGGAGAATAGCCAGTCAAATGCAACATATTTTTCCAGGAAATAAGCACGGAAGCAAGTGGCTGGCAGTCGACAAAAGAAGAAGACAGCATTCAAATAGTTAAAATAAACAAAGAGAGTCAACTCATAAAAAGTTAATATAACATCTGTTCCGTAGGGTTAAATGCAGACACAAGCAAAGAGCAACATTTTCAAGAACTAAAAGAGACTAGTGCTGATGCTATCATTTTGAAAGCAGAACATTTTGGATTTTTTAAAACCATGGAGGTCCCATCATTTATCCTATAAAGCAACATCACTATAAAAGTTCTTTGAAACGCCAAACTCATTTCCTTTTGGCATTTTGAAGCCATCTAGTAGCATCAGACACCTATTTTTCAAACTTCTGCAATGTAAAGTTGTTTCATACAACTTTCCTCTACCCAGTGTAGCAACCTGTTTAACTATTCCCAATGCAAAGTAACCTGGAACATTTGACCTTGTGAATTGGTTTAGCACAGGTTCTGGAAATAGTGAAAGAAAGAATAATTTGCACCCGATTCTTCCCCAGTTTTGGAAAGAATTGTATTCAGGGGAACATGTGTGAATGAGCAGGCCTACAAGTAACATCAAAAAGAAAAGTCGACCAACAGAAGTGTAGCATGCATTAATGGCGAAGGATTTTTCTGAAGTGTAGACAGCGATGCTTCTTTCTAATGAACATTTCTCTTCCCATTTTAGTCCCTAACCACATGCCAAGCTGTAATTCTGCGGAATATTTACTGCAGTTAAAGCAACAAATCATCCACACATCCAGCACAGCTGGAAAGGAGGGTTTGAGGCAAGGAATTGCTTCCTGTTCCATATCTCTGTGTGCCTGTCTATCCAGTCAAGCATTAATCTTGCTGATGTTCGTAGTATCCTGGCCGGCAAACTATTACACCCCAGCAGCCTTTGCCTGTGTGTTCATCAATCATACTGAGGACAGAGTCTGTTGGGGTCTGCAAACCAGCTGGTATGCCAGCTTTTAAGATACAAAATGAAGCGGTTGCAGAGAAGCACCCTTTTCTGGCACTGGATCTGAAGAGTATTTAAGGAGAGACCACCAAAGAGGGCCCATAGCTCAGTGTTGGAGCTCATGGGTCGATATCAGATCCAATCCCTGATAGTTCTGGGCTACAAGGGTCAATGATCTGATAGTCAGAATAAGATGGCTTTTCGTGTGTGTGTGTTTGTACAAGAGAGCACAGATCCTCCTTACTTACTTCCAGATGCTACTCCAAGCAAGCATTTTGACTGGCATTAGATGTTTAAATATTGAGTCTCATAAAACGACTTATGTTCTGCTCACCATATGGACGCGTTTCTCAGCCGGCAGCCTGCCAAGTTTCTTGAGTTAGACAGCCCAGCTTCTGCCTTTTCCCTGTTGCTGTTGCCCTTCTACACACCCCTTTTTCTGCTCCCCTTGATGGCTCCCAGCATTCCAGTTCTTTTTGCAGTGTTTCCTTATGACATTGCAGGGTGGGGAGGAGAGAGAAAGCTCAATGGTAACCACATGTGTGTGTTTTCCCAGTCAGTCCTCTTTTTGTGTGTGTTGGCCATTAACAGTATCATAAGGAAATGGGGTAGCCATGGATGGGAGCAGAAGCTGGTGATCAGTAGCTTAGATGATGAGCAATTCAACTGAAGGCATGTGTGAATGATCACACCACATGTGAAAAAAACAGGTAAAATGTAAAGGACCCCTGTACGGTTAAGTCCAGAGAAAGGTGAGTATGGTGTTGCAGCGCTCATGTCGCTTTCAGGCCAAGGGAGCCAGTGTTTGTCCATAGACAGCTTTCTGGGTCATGTGGCCAGCATGACTAAACTGCTTCTGATGCAACAGAACACCATGACAGAAACCAGAGCACACGGAAATGCCGTTTACCTTCCTGCCGCAGGGGTACCTATTTATCTACTTGCACTGGTGTGCTTTCAAACTGCGAGGTTGGCAGGAGCTGGGACAGAGCAACGGGAGCTCACTGCATCCCGGGAATTCAAACCAACAACCTTCTGATCGGCAACCCCAAGAGGCTCAGTGGTTTAGACCACAGCACCACCCGCACCCCTCCAGTGGGAGTGGGAGCAGGGAGGCATTGGTTAGGTCAGTGCGATGGAACCATCCTCACAAAGCAAATACATCATGCTGACCTTGCTGTCACCTCATCCCTCCTCTTCTCTGCCCTGATGTGCATCAGCCAGAGGGAGGTCAGGTAAATGGTGCAGCCCCCCCCCCACGCCATCCGCTACAGGCAGAATGCCAAGTAAGTCCTTTTTGGGTAGCTAGCTAGATTTTTTAAAAATAAAATAAATCACTTTATTGATCATAAAAAGTCAACAATGAAAAAACCAAAGGATAATACAAATTACAAAAAAAATACAACTTCTGTTATGACTTGCAGTCACCCCATTGAGAGTCACAGGTTTCTTTTGAGTAGCGCACTTTTCATTATCACTCCAAACTTCTCCCAAATTTTTGTTTTAAGAAGGTTTTAATAAGGTCTATTTTCATACGGGGTCATTCTAATCCAGCCAGAGAATTCACATTTTTACAATGCTCTTTAAGACATTTTCTGTAAATGTCTCACTCTCTAGTAAACATTTGTTCTGTGTTATCTCTAATTCTTCCTGTCATCCTTGCTAATTCTGTGTATTCTAATAATGTCGTCTGCCAGTCCATTTTGTTCGGAGTGGAATATCCTTTCCATTTTTTGACTGTTAAGATTCTTGCTGTCACTGTTGCATACAAGATCTTACTCATATTTTGGGGGGATGTCTATACCTATTATGATGGGATGCGGGTGGCGCTGTGGGTTAAACCACAGGGCTTGCCGGTCAGAAGGTCAGTGATTCGGATCCCCACGACGGGGTTATCTCCCATTGCTCAGTCCCAGCTCCTGCCAACCTAGCAGTTCGAAGTAGATAAATAGGTACCGCTCTGGCAGGAAGGTAAACGGTGTTTCCATGCACTGCCAGAAGCGACTTAGTCATGCTGGCCATATGACCCAGAAGCTGTAAGTGAGATGAATGCTGCAACCCCAGAGTTGTCCGCAACTGGACCTAATGGTCCCTTTACCTTTACCTTTATACCTATTATACCCAGTAGAAAGGCTTCAAGATTTTTTTTTGGGGGGGGGGGGGTTTGCCAAGCAGATTTTAAACATATTTTTGAGCTGCTTGTATATTATATCCCAAAATTCCCTTTCTTTCCTTACAACTCTACCACATGTGTATCATCGTACCTTCCGCCTCTCTACATCGCCAACAAATGCCTGACCCAGTTCTACACATTTTTGCCAGTTTTGATGGTGTTAAATACTACCGGTAAAGCGTTTTCATAAAGTTCTCTTTCAGGGTATAACATGCAGTAAACTTCAAGTCTTTCCTCCATAATCTTTCCCAGGCTTCCACTAGCTAGATTTTTAACAATAACATGGCACTAGAATCAAAGTTACAGTTTCAGAGTTGGAATGCAGCTGAAATTAGCCATTTTGCAGAGTCGGCTGGCATCTCCAGCATTTCTGTCCCCTTCCCACAAGGGATTTTGTCTTCTGTGGACAGCACATATCTGAACAGAATTCTAAAGCTTTGATGTAAACTCACATTAGAAAGTGTGTGTGTTGTGGGGGGGGGGAGAGGCTTAACCAGACACAGTGGTTTGTACAGGCTGTATGCTTCAAAATCTTTTTGACATGCTGTCCAGAGGAATCAAGCCGGGAAACAAGGGGATTGAGAGAAGACTTCCTAAGTGATTTTAAAAAGTAATACAGTTTCTTAATTCATCAACTGTTATTAAATTAGTTTGCTCCTTCAGCTGTCACTGCAGGTTTCTTTCAGAAGAGAATTCAGCAATTCTGTTAGACCGCAGGGCATATATTCACAAAACCATTTAAAATGCATCTTTCTTTTGCAGATGTTCTCTGTGGATTCTTACTGCCTTCCTCTACACATACATTTTTTAAAAAATAATAATAACAAAAAGCACTTCTTAAGAAAATAAAGTAGTGGCCTTGAAATTGCCCAGATCTGTGAACAAATTTCTCTTCATCTAAAATTAAATCTACTATTAGAAATGGAGCACTTGCATTTGGAAAGAAAGGAAATTAAACATCTTTGCTATAAGAAGATGCAAATCTAGGCAAATTCGTGGAGAGGAAAGGAATGAAATGGTTTCACTTTCCATATCCCTTTCTTTAATTGTTTCAGAAGTGAATGTAGAAATGAGTTTGCGTTTAGCAAAAGATGCTCAATAAAATTCTTTGTACTTTTATTCAAAAAGGCAAGCCTTGATATAGTTATGATGTTATGTCTTCCTATTTTTGACATCACTATATAATGGGCTTGTAGTCCATTGGTTTGTCTTAAGTAAATTGTTCTTCCTAAGCCTATTCTACCTCCAAATATTGTTGGAAAGACAGGTAAGGGTCTGTAAATTATTGTGCACCTTGAACAATATTATAAGATATAATGGATTGGATCCAGAAAGGCAATACTTCTGCAGTTCCTTACACAAGTGGCAGTATGAGATCTATGGAACAAGCTTATTACACGGCACTGCATGAATTCTTGCACAGCCATTTGTGAAGCAGCACAAGCCACTCACAGTTCTTGGGCTCCAACTCTATACATTAAAATATTGTTTTAAATTCCTCCCCAGGTCAAAAGCCAGTTCTTTCCACTGGTAGTGAGAAGCTAATGAATTTTCACATCATTATTCACACCAGCAAAAATCACCCATATATAGGAAGGAAAGTATAGATTCAGTTTCCTGGGGAGTTATTTTCCCTTTGTATCTGTGAGTGTGTTGAATGACTTTCAATCACACATACAGTTCTTAGAAACAAATGTGATGGCTTTCAGCAAACCTAGACTGTACAGTAATGACATCCAAAATATACCATCACATATACGTGCATTGCAGGGGGTTGGGCTCGATGACCCTTGTTGTGGTCCCTTCCAACTCTACCATTCCATGCTTCTATGCTTCTATAAACCAGCAGCCAGCTTTCTGAAGTTCTGAGTCACGCGGAATAAAGTTGAGTGCATGCCTCGACGGAATGTCATTCTGTCTTGTTCTTGGAGAGTACATTTTTCAGTAGCAGATAGACATGACTGACCTCATAAGCAGGAACTAGATTAGAAGGAGTTTTCTTGTTGAAAACATTAAGGGGCCTCCGGGGAAAGAAATAATAATAATTTCATTCGATCTCTTGTTTCCCCCCATAAATCTAAGAAGCATGCTCCGGGGAGGTGATAGGGATGTTGTTGCTTGGCTCAATTAATTAGTTTGTTGTAGACAAACATTTCCATGTGACTGAATAGTTACTGTCACCCTTCTTTGACTATGAGCCTAATTAATCTGAGGACAATGTTTTTCCCTCCTTACTGTTTACCTCTCAGAGGAAAATATTTTTTTAAAAAATAAAAATAAAAAAGTAGTTATGAAACTTAAAAGAAGTGGCAAATACTGCTTTTCCCTATGGCACTTTTTGCTTTGGGAATGTTTTCTACATCAGTGGTATTGTTTTATTGTTTCCCTGTTCAAAGCACTAGACCTGACTTACAGCAACAGAGACCTTCATTCCATCTGTAAATTGCTGCCCAAATAATTATTGCCAGGATGGATGTAAAAGACCCTAAAAGAACAATTAAATGTATGAGGGTGAGTGGCTATGGAAAATAATGATGATATAAAAATTAGTTCAGCAGATCAGAGAAGTGAAGAGAAAAGAGAAGTGAATAGTTCTAAACTCTTGCCTTCTATTTGTGGGCCCAGTCACAGAGGCATCCTCCCCCTCTGCTGGCAACTAGATACCCTGTGGCAGAACAGACTCAGGCAGACAACCAATTGGATTGAAAAAATGGCTACAAATTTATTGATTACAGGTTTAGGTGCATCTTTGGCTCAGGCATTTGGTGTACATTCATTTCAGCCTCCTGCACTGTGGGGCCATGCGCAGCCAGCTGTGGCCAATGCCCAACCAACCAGCAAAGGAATTCCCTAAGCCCTGGGCCCTGATTGACCAATTGGAACTTGGCTGCTGGCTGGAACATCCCCATGATCCCAAGGGTCGAGGGGGATTCCCTCTCGGCTGGCGACCATGTTAGTCTGGCTGGGAAGGAGGTGGAGAGCAAAGGTCTGCAACCAACTCACATTGGAGAAGCAATATGTGTCCATCATTATGTACCCTGTTGTGATACATTGACAAAGGGTTGAGAGCTGCTACCCTATTGTGAGATTCCAATGACATGCACCCGAGTGTTTGTTCAGGTCATTCTCATGCAATCAGCACTCTCCTTTCAAATCAGGTTCTGATTGAGTGGAAAGGATACATTCAGCTGGTTCCATGCACAAAGCCATGTGCAACATTTCCCCGAAGCAACATAGCTTCCACATAGCTTTGGGTACATCAGGCTTCAGCAATAAACAAACTAATGTATAATAAATATGAGTATTTCCTTCTTCTTTAGGAATTCACTAAGCTAAATAAAGCAGGTCTTTACTGACACAGAAAGAAGCTTTGTAGAAGCAGTCATCCTTTCTGCAGTGAACCATGAGTTGGGGTGGAGAGGGCTCTGCTCATTATGTGGGAGCAGTTCCACAGAGGAGGTGTCTTGCTTTTTCAGCATTCTGTCATTACAAATGCCTGAAAAAATATATTTGTCATCGATTCAGGATGATTTGTTCTTTAAGCATGACATTCGGATTGGATTAGATTGTTCTGAAAGACCAAGGGAAAGTGTGGATGATCGAGATGGCTAAATCATAAGCAAGCACAATATGTAACAGTAAGAGCTGTTCAGCAGTGGAATTTGCTGCCAAGGAGTGTGGTGGAGTCTCCTTCTTTGGAGGTCTTTAAGCAGAGGCTTGACAACCATATGTCAGGAGTGCTCTGATGGTGTTTCCTGCTTGGCAGGGGGTTGGACTCGAAGGCCCTTGTGGTCTCTTCCAACTCTATGATTCTATGATTCTATGTATGACTATACTGTGTTTACTTCTTATATGGTGCAGAAGTCAATCGTGGGTGCCTTAACTTACAATGTGCATTCTCTTTGGTGCATAAGTAGATTTATAAGAGGCTTAAACTGAAGCTTTATTGATCCAATAATATAATTTTGAGTGCCATAGAAACAATCCAGTCAAAGGTAAGCACCATTGCATCCACTGATTTTAACATGAGTGAATTAAGCATTTGCTCAAGCATATGCTCTTTGACTGAAAATCAACTGGACCTAAAAGTCATTATATTCTTGTTCCTTTCACATGAAAAGAAGTATTACCTGTGTATTTGATCCAGTGTGGTGTAGTGGGTAAGAGTGGTAGTCTTGTAATCTGGGGAACCAGGTTCGTGTCTCCGCTCCTCCACATGCAGCTGCTGGGTGACCTTGGGCTAGTCACACTTCTCTGAAGTCTCTCAGCCCCACTCACCTCACAGAGTGTTTGTTGTGGGGGAGGAAGGGAAAGGAGATTGTTAGCCGCTTTGAGACTCCTTCGGGTAGTGATAAAGTGGGATATCAAATCCAAACTCTTCTTCTCCTCACCCATCCTCTTTGTCAAAGTAGAGTTGACTGCTCATTTTTGACCCCTTGAAACATTCACTTTAGAAATTAAATAAAATTTATAATTATCCCCCCCCCCAAGTTTGTTTGACTTAGAACTAATCTGCCCTTCCATGATGCTTGAGTTTGGGAAATGAGGTAGAATGACAAGTTTATGCTGAATTGTGAAATCAAGGTTGTGAGAATGACTGCAATCCTAACTGCAAATACCTTGGAGTCAGCCCCACCAAATTCACTGGGACTTACCATACTTTAGTATGCAGCAATCATACTTCAGTACACAGCAAGTTGGGTTGTGATATGACCAGAGGAACTTTCTGAGTTGCAATAAAAACTTGATTTCAATAGTGCTTGTAACTCTGAGAATTTAATGTGCAAAGGGCAAGACTAAGGAGTCATAGCCTTGCAGCATTTAAAGCTCTCTGATCTCCTATGCCTATAATTTTGAAAATTGAACTTGTGCATTATTGCTGCTATAATTTTCTTTGTAGTGTTTGGTTTTTGCTGTTGACAGAGAGAGGAAATCACCTGTTTGGGGTTAAATATAGTCTTTGCTAGGACAATAACAATGTTCTAATGTACAAAATGCAGCAATGCGGAGAAGACTATGCAGACATATCTACTTAATTTACCGTATATGAAGACTGGGAGAAACAAGGCTCAATAGTTATTTCTATTTAGGGAAAACAAATTATGAGCAAACCTCAGCTTCCTTACGGTAGCAAAGATAAAACAATTGCATACTCACTACCATATTAAATCAAGAAATAGATCTTTGGGGATGTTGAAGTGCTTTATGTTAAATTTAGCAATGCCTCTCTTTGTTTCTATTAAAGTGGCTGTACTTGCCTCAGGGCCGGTGGGGTGGGGAGGGGAGAAGCAGTACCTAAGCTTGTTCTTTCATAATAGTTTCCCGTAAAAAATTTTTAGTCCTTGGTTTGTGTGCCCAGGACTACAAAAGCCATAATATGCTGTAACCTTAAGCAAAACAAAAACAAAAACAAAAAAACCATTAACGTTAATTAAGTACATCTTCACAATTGTTGAAGTAATGAAGAATGCAAGTATTCAGTGGAAACCTATGGTCAATTATTGCATCACAGGCATATCTGAATCTTTGCATTCACCCAACAAGTATAACAATTTAAACCTATGCTGTTATTTCAAGTAAGCATGGACCAGATGTATGGAGTGTCACCATGTTCTTAATGTGCATGAACGTTATGTAATGATGCTAATGTTTGACAATTTAATTTCAGATGTCCATAGCAGTAGAAGGATGTGATGCTGTCTTCTGGGGACTGTTCCACAATGGGGGGAGTGAGCAAGCTGCCGGTTTGAATTCTCCCCCTTGTTAATTTTCCAATAACAGGGAAATTGAATCTGTTAGAAAGAAGCAGGGTAAATAACCATTCTAGTAAGAGTTCCGGTTGTGTGGAACTGGAAGCCCCCATGCGACAGCTAGACTGGTGACTGGGAGTGACCGCCGAGACCATATAAAACCGGTCCTGAAACACCTACATTGGCTCCCAGTACCTTTCCAAGCACAATTCAAAGTGTTGGTACTGACCTTTAAAGCCCTAAATGGCCTCGGTCCAGTACAGTGGTGCCCCGCAAGACGAATGCCTCGCAAGACAAAAAACTCGCTAGACGAAAGGTTTTTCCGTTTTCGATTTGCCTCGCAAGACGAATTTCCCTATGGGTTTGCTTCGCAAGACGAAAACGTCTCGCGACTTTGTTAAACCGTTAAAACTGTGCTTCGCAAGACGAAAAATTCGCTAGACGGCAAAACTTGCGGAACGAATTAATTTCGTCTTGCGAGGCACCACTGTATATCTGAAGGAGCGTCACTACCCCCATCGTTCAGCCTGAACACTGAGGTCCAGCTCTGAGGGCCTTCTGGTGGTTCCCTCACTGCGAGAAGTGAGGTTACAGGGAACCAGGCAGAGGGCCTTCTTGGTAGTGGCACCCTCCCTGTGGAACGCCCTCCCATCAGATGTCAAGGAAATAAACAACTTCAGAAGACATCTGAAGGCAGCCCTGTTTAGGGAAGTTATCAATGTTTGATGTTTTATCATGTTTTTAGTATTCTCTTGGGAGCCATCCAGAGTGGCTGGGGAAACCCAACCAGATGGGCGGGGCATAAATAAATAAATAAATAATAATTAGTGCACAGGATTGTGAGGATATGAATTGATCTAAGCTACTTAAAACGTAATCCTAGGAGGCATAGGATATATTGAATCTCCCTCTCTACTTTGAAGGTATAATCTGATGAATCCAAAGTTTTCTGTATCCTCTGGTTCACCCCCAAAGTGTAGCACAAATTTAGACCACTGTTCTCAGTGGGAGAAAATCTGTTTAATGGCCCCATCTTCAACATACATTAAAAGTAGTATCATGACACTTTAAACAGTCAGGGTTCCCCTCAAATAATCCTGGGTAACATGGTGTGCTGAAGGTACTGAGAATTGTTAGGAGATGGGTTGCCATGTGTCCTCTTTTTCCAGGTCATGTCCTCTTTTTCAGGGGTAAAGTTTCTGTCTGGGTAGATTTTTGAAATCTGTCAAAATGTCTCTGGTTGTACTTTCTGGATGAGACATAGATGTAACTGGTACTTGAAGACTTGCTTTCCTCTTCTCTTCTCCTGCCCCCCCCCTCAGCAATATATCACATTTTCTATATAGTAGGGGTATTTAAAATGAGAATTGTCTTAGTGTCCTCTTTTTTTTTTTGATCATCAAAATATGGTAACCATAGCTGAGAAACCCTAATCCTCTCAAAAATCTACAGTTTCTGGAGTTACTTGGGAAGATGGGGTGATCATTAAGGCACTCTGGGAATTGTAACTTTGTGAGGGGAATAGAGTACTCCCAACAATTCTCTGCACCTCTGACAAAAATGACAGTTCCCAGAATTCTTTGGGGTAAGCCAATGACAACTGTTTAAAGTTATAGGATACTTTAATGTATGTTGTGGATGGGGTCAAATAATTAAAAGGACAGAGGGGTGCAAGAGTTTTTGTCCAACCACATTTTCAGTGGGGGCAAAAGCAGTTAAATGCCTTTGAAATACATGTCACTAGCCTTAGGACTGTGCATTTAACTAACTGTATTTATTTTCTTAAAGGTAAAGGGACCCCTGACCGTTAGGTCCATTTGTGGCCGACTCTGGGGTTGCGGCGCTCATCTCGCTTTATTGGCCAAGGGACCCGGCGTACAGCTTCCGGGTCATGTGGCCAGCATGACTAAGCCACTTCTGGTGAACCAGACCAGCGCACGGAAACACCGTTTAGCTTCCCACCGGAATGGTACCTATTTATCTACTTGTACTTTGACGTGCTTTTGAACTGCTAGGTTGGCAGGAGCAGGGACTGAGCAACAGGAACTCACCCCGTCACGGGCATTCGAACCGCTGACCTTCTGATCAGCAAATCCTAGGCTCTGTGGTTTAACCCACAGCACCACCCGCGTCCCTATATATTTCCTTAGGCCAGACCTATTAATTGTAGTCTTATTATATGTTTGTAGCTTTCTTAAACTTTTGAGCATTATATATTTAAGGTAATGTGCTGGTTTTACCATTTGATGTGACATCTTGGGTGAGCATATCACACAACCCCACAAAATAGAGTTCTGAAGTTGCATAGTCAGTCCCAAGAGGACTGTGCCAAATAATCTCCCCCCCAAAAAAAAAAACGATAAGGTGTAGGTGGATGGCAATAAATGATCTCTTGTTCAACCATACAATACATCATATTTTCAGGGACATTATGCTGGTACTCCAGGAAAATACATCAGTACAGGATAATGGTTTACTCCAGCTTATATTTTTGTTTTATTTATTTTTTAAAAAGAAACATCTTTTCCTCCTCATTTTGCTGTATAGCCAGAGGGAAACATGAGTTAACCATGGATAAATACTTCGACCAGAATAAATCTAACACATCACTGTAAAAGAGCAGATAAAGCCATTTCCAGAGAGAGTTGGTTTTCTTTTCTTCTCCCCCACATTTATTTGCTGCCTTATTTTGTCATGGGGGGGGGCTTTATTTGAAAAGATCTGGGGGTGGGTGGAGAGCAAGGGATGCCATGTAAAAGCAGCTATAGAGCTCAAAATATGTCAAACAATGTGTCAAAGAATAAAATCAGTTTTCTACCATACCTTTGGGGAGGGGAACTTTCTCCTGAGGTTGGTAATCCACAACATGAGGATAGTTATGTTGGCTATGTATTAAAATACCTGCATCAGGATTTGCCATTTGCTACCTTAATCATCTAAGTTGCATTGCACATTGCAGCAAATTCTCTCATGCCAAGCAGCAGTAGACCTACATTTTGGGGTGCCCTAATGCTTGAACTATTATAGAGCCCCAACAAGGAATGGGGAAGATTTAGAGCTTATCCTGAGGACCACAGTAAGCAGTTGAAAACATTAGCAGGACTGCAATAGCACTTGTAACGTAACAAGAACTATAGAGATAATGGAGTTATAAAAATTTGGATTTTTTTTTTTTAAAGATGCAGGAGAAGAGGTTTGACAACAGAACCCACAGAGGGGAAGGTGGGAAGTCCAGAGATTCATTGGAATCTTGTAGCTTTGGATGTGTTGTGGCATGATTATGAATTTAAATATGTAAAACCAAATATATATATATATATATATATATAGAGAGAGAGAGAGAGAGAGAGAGAGAATTAATCATGAAAAGCAGAACCAGAATTAAACTTCATGTACGGTCACATGAGATATAGAAACAGAAAGATCTGTGCAAGGAAGGAGGTGGTTAGGCAAGAAGAATTTAGAAGGTGGAAATTGTGACCTAGGGAACCATCATGGCATAGTGTTGCATATAGATCTGCTTAGAGAAGTTTGTTGTTAAGAAGTATATAAATGGTATAGATAGATCATTCTAACTTCTATAGTGTCTGATTCTTTGCAACTGAAAAAGGGCAATAAGGGCTACAAAGGAGGTTGTATTTATTGACTTGAAGTAATCAGATGATTCTTTGGCTGTGGATTTTTATTTTACTACATAATGGAAAAACTCCCCCACCCACCTCCTGAACTCCCAAGTTTTGTATTTGCCGTTAGACAAAGAAATAAACAAGATGTAGTTAATTTGGATTTGAAAACCTGGGAGAGAATAAAATACCATGTTTGCAACAAAGCGAGCCTTCACATAAGATCAATTTTATCTTCCCCTTAGGTTATAACAAAGCAGCCTTTTTAATCAGAACACAACTTCTTTTTTAAAAGTGACTACAGAAAACAATTTTGTTAAGTGGCAAACCCTACAACTTTCTCTTCTACTGAGTTCTTCAGAAACATTGCAAAATATTTGGCAAAAGATTAGCCCGCAATCAGACCATGAACAAATTTGGGATAACAAAGTTTATTTCTCGCCCTCAAAAATGATAACTGGGCTTGACAAGCCTGCCTTTAATGATTAACACATGAAATGGCAGGAAACATATAAGATGGGCTCTTTTATGCAAATGTACCAGCCATATGCATTCCAGACAACACACCTCCATTCAGAAACAGTTGTGACAACATGCCTAAACTCTTAAAAGTTAGAGAGAGATCAAACATTGAAAACCTTATTAGCAGAGACAGAGTTAGAATTACAGATAATTATTGCCTTGTTATGGAAGTTTCACAGCATGTCGGTTCCCACTGAGACAAGCAAATCAAAGGTCATTTGCGAAATAACATGCTGGGAATTGGGAATGGTCAAAT
The DNA here is from genome assembly GCF_964188305.1 of Podarcis bocagei. Lineage (NCBI taxonomy): Eukaryota > Metazoa > Chordata > Lepidosauria > Squamata > Lacertidae > Podarcis > Podarcis bocagei. The sequence continues at coordinate 17,372,281 of NC_138130.1, forward strand.
TCAGGCTCCAGAAACACACCACAATTGCAGCTGTGAATATAACAGCAGTAGACAAACCTCACCCTGGTACACATTAGGACAAATTAGTGTTTTAACGATGGGATCCTTTGGTCCAACTACTTTGGCTAGGGAGCCTTAGGATCCAAAGTCCCAAAGCTATGCTGTCATTGGGGACCCCATCCTGGTGCGTTGCTAGGGTTGCGTTGTTGTAACATGATACTGGTACACGTCTACCACTGACACAGTTGTGCTGCCGCAGAGACCAAAGTTAGGCAGTGTTGAGACATGAGGTGGGGTGAGTTTAGATTGCTCCCCCAATTATCATTGACATCCAAATACTATGCATAAAGGTAAAGGTAAAGGGACCCCTGACCATTAGGTCCAGTCGTGACTGACTCTGGGGTTGTGATGCTCATCTTGCATTATTGGCCAAGGGAGCCAGCGTACAGCTTCCAGGTCATGTGGCCAGCATGACTAAGCTGCTTCTGGCAAACCAGAGCAGTGCACAGAAACGCCATTTACCTTCCCGCCGGAGCGGTACCTATTTATCTACTTGCACTTCATGCTTTCAAACTGCTAGGTTGGCAGGAGCAGGGACCAAGCAACGGGAGCTCACCCTGTCGTGGGGATTCGAACCGCCAACCTTCTGATCAGCAAGTCCTAGGCTCTGTGGTTTAACCCACAGTGCCACCCATACTTGCTCACAAATAGCTTCCATTGAGTTTAGTGGGGATTACTCCCAGCAGATATGTACACAAAAGACTGTAACTCCAGTAAAGTGGGGTAAACTCAGTATTATAAAAGTGGCTTTTCTTCATATCCCCCAAAGGCCCATATTGTTCGGCAAACGCTTCAACGGCGGGAAAACAGCAACAACAACCCTTTACCTAATACATTCACAAGTGAATGGTCTAAGTTTGGCATCTTTCCTCTTGAAAGAGGTGCCAAATAGAAAGATTCCGGATGGGCAATTGTTACTTTACGCCTGGGATTATCTCTCCCAAAAGATAGAGAAATTATAGCTGTGAGTGTTGTGAAGAATGCTGAAGTGTCTCTGTCTCGCAAATTTTTCTGTGGAGTGACATTCTAGGTCTTAAGTCCAGAGGTGAATAATGAAGCTGAATAATGAAGCTGACTGTGAAATGCAGTCAAGTGTCTGGAAATGTGTTATTTGCTCAAAAGCAACACCATATCTGAGATTAGAGACACAAACAATAACAGAACCCTAATGTGATGATCCTCCTGCTTGACAAAGCTGCCCTCCTACAGTGACTAAACATACTTGGGGAGCCAGGAATGTTAGCCTTAGTGGATATACCTGTATTCCCACTAAGCATTTAGTACAGTCTCTCTCATTCACCCCTCCAGATGGTCTGCTTATTGAGCGTTCATCCTGATTTCCTTGTACAGTGGTACCTCGGGTTACAGACACTTCAGGTTACAGACGCTTCAGGTTACAGACTCCGCTAACCCAGAAATAGTACCTTGGGTTAAGAACTTTGCCTCAGGATGAGAACAGAAATCGTGTGGCAGTGGTGCGGCGGCAGCAGGAGGCCCCATTAGGTAAAGGTAACAGTACCCCTGACCGTTAGGTCCAGTTACGAATGACTCTGGGGTTGCGGCACTCATCTTGCTCTATAGGCCAAGGGAGCTGGCATACAGCTTCCGGGTCATGTGGCCAGCATGACTAAGCCATTTCTGGTGAACCAGAGCAGCGCGCGGAAACGCCGTTTACCTTCCCACCGGAACGGTACCTATTTATCTACTTGCACTTTGACGTGCTTTCAAACTGCTAGGTGGGCAGGAGCTGAGGCCGAACAATGGGAGCTCCCCCCATCGCGGGGATTTGAACCACCGACCTTCTGATCAGCAAACCCTAGGCTCTGTGGTTTAGACCATAGCGCCACCCGTGTCCCTTGTCACCATTGGCCTCATATAATATTACATGGCTTGGTGATAAGGCACATGCTTTGCATGCAGAAGGTCCTTTGTTCAACCCATGGCAGCTTCAGTTAGGGCTGGGATCATCCCTTCCCTGAAACCCTGTAGTGACACTGATACCCAGCAGACAATACAGAGCTAATGGGAGCAATGGTCTAACTCAATGTAAGCTTCCTATGTTCTGTCAACTAATTAAATCTGTTTTGGTTTTTAATAGTGTCTTATAGCAGGCATGAATATCATAAAGCATTCACCATGAGAATTTCCAGACACAAGGTGTGACTAAAGATTTCATGGAAAATTTCACTCACTTTGGAAGCAGGAAGAGAGGGGGGGGAGCATCAAGTTTTAATTCAGCATATCACGAAAAGCACAGGGAGCACAGGGCAAGGAGATCAGGGTCAGTGATGACAGAAAGACTCTGCTATATTTCTGTACCTTCCCCGCCTACACTCAGTCTTACATACCTGCTGAGAAGCTTTGATTGGCATATCAAAAATTCACAGCTTGGTTTCAGATTCTGTGAAGCCACCAGGCGGGAGCCGAAGCTCAAAATTTTTGGAGCCATCCTTAATCTTCAGTTGCTTTCTCTTATGTCTTTGAATTGCACTAATGAGCAGACTTCCACCTAGTTTGTGTCCTAATCATCATCATCATCATCATCATAGTTCAAAGACTGGGGTAGGGTGGAAAGCAGACTTAGAGAAAGATGGGGGAAACTGTATATCTTCAACATATGCAATACACAGTTCTGTGAACTAAAATAAGAAGTACAAATGCTTTTGCCGTCCTAAATGGACAGATTTCAGTGAAAGGAACCATTTCTGTTGATCTTTTTTAAGGTCATAAAATTGGATTTATATACTAAAAAGGGATACCCGGATCCAAAATCCATGGAGGAGTGAGAGAAGGGCTTAGATAATTTTCTGAAAAGGCCTGATAACTAATGATATGGCATCAGATGATCATGTAACAAAATTAATCCTGTTAAAATATGGCAGGGGAGGTGAATACAACCTACTTGCTTCTTCCTGAAGACTTCTTAATTAAAGGTGACATTGTTCAGAATCCGGGAAGTGATGCTAATCTTCCTTGTGTATTGCCAAGTGAGAGTTCTTATATTTGCTCCCAAGGATAGCTTAGATATATGTTTCCAGAGAGGTATAAAATCATTCTGTGGCATATCTGTGTAAATGTCACAAAGCTGTTTCAGACAGTTTTCATATGCTCCAGCTCCAAGTCTATTTTTTTCCACCCCAGTCAAAGGATTCTTTTTCAACCTTTTGAGCTTGGCTCCAATAAACTTATCTGATGTTCCGCTCTCCCTTCCCACCTGTCGAGAGCTGACACTTGAAGATCTAACATGTTCTCCCTTGGGGGTTTGAAACATCGTCGGAATAAAATAGCACACCCTCTTTGAATGTTTGGGGAAGCAAGGGAGAAATCCATTGTGGATATATAGGTAGCATTCAGGTCCCTTCTATCCTGGCTGATGGAAATGAATGAGTGCTGTTGTGCTCATATTCTGTTCCCCATGGGCTTCCCTTAGGCATCTTGTTGACCACTGTGAGAATAGGATGCTGGATTGGGTAGGCCTTTGGTCTGATCCAGCAGAAATCTTTTTATGTTCTTGGGAGGAGTGAAGGAATGGAAGGAAAAAGGCTTCAGGATCCTCTTTTCTCTGGGTTTTGTTGCCCATCTCTAGACTTCATCCTACAGTTTGTAAGGCATGAGTTTAAACCCATATATATAAGAGCAGATGACATGCATGCTATGTATCTTACAGTAAGGGACCTTCTCCTAGCACATGAGTCCAAATCAGCAGGTTAAGTCGCATCAATGTAAACAGTAGGACTCAAATATTTGTACAGCGATGTGGTCCTAGCCAAATGAATTTGCTTACTAAGCTCCCCCTATTTTACATCTGTTATTAGCTTGATATCTGCTAGACATATGAAACAGTCTTAACCTAATATCCTGGTCTATGACAGGCAGCCGCCCTCCCAGGATCTCAGACAGATGTCTTCCCAAGCCCTCCTCTCTGAGAACCTGGGAGTGAATGATGCCTGGGATGGTTTTTCTGCAAGCAAAACATGTGCTCTGTCACTTTGTTACAGCTCCACCCCATCTGCATTTCATATCCTTCCCTTCCTCCCAGGAGCTCAGAGTAGTGAATTTAATCTCTCAAGAACCCTGCGTTGAAAGGCATTGGAACAGATCCAAAGGTGCCATTCTGATCAGAAAAAGTCTTCCATTTGCAAAGGGCCATTTTGCACCTCACACTAGAGAAAGCTTAAACTAAATCTAATGATGATGTTCTGCTAGCAGAAAGCACAGGAACAGCTATGGAGAAATCTATTTTCCCTAGGAGGACTATCAAACATGGTGCCCATCACTCCCTGTCAGGATGGCCAATAGTCTGGGATGGTGAGAGCTGTAGTCCACAATACCTCTGGAGAGCACCACTTTGGCTATCCCTGCTCTATAGCATTGCATAAACTAGGAATGGCCAATTCCCATCATTCCTAACTGCTGGCTCAAGCTGATGGGTGTTGGAATCCAACACAAACAGGGCCACTTTTACCCCTGGCATAGATTTTTTAAAGTTGCAATCACACACCTTTTTTTTTCTTTCCATTTTCTTCACAGCAACCATGGGCAGCATATATAAACCAGGTTTCACACACACATATTTCCCTTTGCAAAAAAAAGTTTTCTCTAAATAGTTTTTGCATTTTGATTCCAAACATCTGACTTGGAATTAGTATCAATGGAGCTTACGTCTAAATATGTGTGTTTAGGGCTGTAACCTTAATATACAGCAGATGTCAGAGAGAATTATATACTAAACTGCCAAATGTAAGATTTCACCGTTTCATTTGCTAAAAGGCATTTAAGAAATTTCTTTTAACAGCTTCCCTCCTCCCCTTTCTAAAAATAAATCTATCCCCGTGTCCTTTGTGAATGGAAATGTTCGCTGAAAACTAATATTATACAGCCTTTGGGTAGCTCTCTGAACAATGTGATGGCTGTAACTTCACTACTAAATTATACATGTTAGGCAGACTCCGTAATAAGCAAGTGTTGTTTGTCTTTTTCCAAAAGCCTTCAATCAATCTAACCAACAAGAGATCATTCAAAAGCCAGGCACTGAGTACTGATCTTCATTTAACAAATTTTTCTTTTGGAGGGACCTTGACATCCAATTCTAAGGTCTTCTTCATCTCTCGGGGCTCTCAGCAGTCCTGGGTTCTCTGAGACATCAGAAAAGACCAGCCAATGGACAGGTGAGGCAGAAAAGTTAGAATCAGAGGATAAACATGGGAGTACAGGGAGTATTGTTGTAAATGCACCTAAAGTAGCATTGGAGAACTTCAGGCCTGGAGCCCAAATGTGGACTTCCAGGCCTGACTGTCTGGTTCTCCAGACTTTCCCCAGATCCCACTACAGACCACACTCATCTCTTACCATGCTTTGCACCTTCCTGGCCTCAACATGTCCTTGATCTTGGATGGTGCCTGTTGTTTGCCTGGGTGGATGGAATTGCCTGGGTGGAGGGAGAGGGAATTGTGAACATGTGTAGAAACTAGCATACATCAATTGCTTTTACCACTTTTGCCTCTAGCTTTTCACACTAGCCATATGGACCCCATAAAGCTTGCCCAGAAGTGGATGTTGACCCCGCAGCAGGAAGAATTTTTTTGCCTAAAGATTCTTGAGTGCACAGTTTCTACAATTTGTCACATGGAGATATCATAAACAGGGTTCAGATCTAGCTCTTTATTCATGCTGTGCTGAATCCTGTCCTCCAGTATCTTGAGAGATTTCTGCCTCTGCAAAAGAAGCTTCATTTTTCCTCACCTCTTTTTCCGGGTACAGTGCTACCTCGGGTTAAGTACTTAATTCGTTCCGGAGGTCTGTACTTAACCTGAAACTGTTCTTAACCTGAAGCACCACTTTAGCTAATGGGGCCTCCTGCTGCCGCCACACCGCCGGAGCATGATTTCTGTTCTCATCCTGAAGCAAAGTTCTTAACCCGAGGTAATATTTCTGGGTTAGCGGAGTCTGTAACCTGAAGCGTATGTAACCTGAAGCGTATGTAACCCAAAGTACCACTGTACTGTGGAATTTCTTCACAACTTCTTTATAGTTTATCTGAATGCAAGATTGAATTTATCTATTCTTTGAAACGTGGCCATGGGTCATACATTAGCTTTCCCACTCAACATTTGTCCTGCTGCCTAAACATCCTAATCTGAAGAAGCTTAATGGGAGATATTACTGACATCTCACCTTGAGCTTTAACTAAAACACTGGAATGCAGAGAGGCTGGCTACCAATAGTTCCAGGGAAGGTGAAGTGGAGCTACATTTCTCTCAGGTCACAGTGTTAATAACACAATGCCAGACCCTCCTGGTGTCCCTATTTTCAAGGGACAGTCCCAGATTTACAGAAGCTATGATATTTACAGAAGTTTCTGATTTGATTCCAGAATGTCCCACTTTTCCTTAGGACATCCCAATTTTCATTGGAGAAATCTTGGAGAGTATGGAATTATGCAACTCCTGAGTCAATGAGATAAGTAACTATACAACCTTTAGAAGACATCTGAAGGAAGCCCAGTATAGGGAAGTTTTTTTAAAAAAATGTTTGATGTTTTATTATGTTTTTATATATGTTGGAAGCTGCCCAGAGTGGCGGGACATCATCATCATCATCATCATCATCATCATCATCATTATTTTAGACATCCTTATGTTTATCGAATAAATGTTGGAGGGTATGCAGTCCTATGTTTGTCCAATCAAAACAATTTCCTCTTGAGTTCAGTGGGATTCCAGGTCACTGCGTATAGGACTGCAACTTAAGCTCATCTTAACTTATGCTCACTACCCAAATGGCCATCTGTGCCTTAAGGGATTGATCTCTCGTCTCCGACAGCTGAAGTGTGCAGGGGAGCAGGTGCAGGTCTGAAAAGTTACCATGCACCTGCAGTTGTAGCGTACGGACTATAAACAGATGTGACAATTCCATTAAAACATCCAATTCCAAAACCAGAACTGAGTTCCAACAAGCCTGGCTATACTCTGTTTTAGATCTAAGTAGAAGGTAATCTTGTATCTTAGGGGAGATAGCTTCCATCTTTATTTGCCCTTCCCTATCAGAATTCAAGGGCATAGGTCAAAGATAGGCAAGGAAAGTGTAAAACACGATAGCTGAGTGGGTATGGTCAGTGCAGAGTCCTGAAGGTCACATAGAAAGCTTTGCATCCCAGCTGCTGTAACAGCAGCCATGCTCCCTATTCCATCAGAATAGACACCAATTGTTTTCCCAAATTACATTCTCCCTGATATTATTTGTTATGAAATCTAGTGATCCTATTACAAGACGAAATGTTGAATACGATCTCCTAAGGGTGAGAAAAATAACAATTGTGTCTTTATGCATCATGGCATGCGGCTTCCACATCATAAACTTTTTATCACCAGACAACAGCCCTCCCTGCAAAAAAACAAAAACCTTGAAATAATAACAACAGATGACTCCCCTGTCCAGAATGCCAAAATTCTCTAAGTACCACTGTTGGAATAAGTGTTAAAGTATAACATAATCAGAGGAGAACCCTGAGAGCTAGGAGTCTTCTAGTGATGCTAATACTATCTCCGTGAGAAAATAAATCTCAACCAAAAGAGAAATTGGCTCTTGAAACAGATCTCATCTAACAATATTGCACTTGAGAGGCAAATACATTATGTCTGCTGATCAATTCAAGACATCTGTTTCAGTTTCAAGTGGCAAAAATGGGAGATCCCAGGAGCTCAGATAGTGCTAAGCAGCTACGGTGGCGCTGTTTGCTTCGCAGTTCATGGGTAATGACTTCTCTCTCTTTCTTGGTGAAACTAATCATGATAGCATGCCGTATGACAGGCAAATCTAAACGCGACTAAAATTAGGTAAGTGGTAAAAATGTTTCCATGAACTCTAGTGAACCTGTCAAGGAGGGACTACCATAAAGCATAGTGAGATAGAAATGAAAGAACAGTTTCCACAGAAGTGCTTAAGCTATGTTCCAGTTTTTGGGGTAAGGAAAATAAGACCATGTAGCCCAGGCACAATGAGATATTCTTCTCTCCCCTTCCCCACTCCAGCAAGGTCTAGCAATACAAAACATGCATTGTGATGAGGATCTTTTAGGGATGTACAGTGGTACCTTGGGTTAAGTACTTAATTCGTTCCGGAGGTCCGTTCTTAACCTGAAACTGTTTTTAACCTGAAGCACCACTTTAGCTAATGGGGCCTCCTGCTGCCACCAGAGCACGATTTCCGTTCTTATCCTGAAGCAAAGTTCTTAACCTGAAGCACTATTTCTGGGTTAGCGGAGTCTGTAACCTGAAGCGTATGTAACCCGAGGTACCACTGTATGTGTCACAGTGTGATGTCATGACAGCACATCATGCATTTCACCCGGGGGCAAGGAATGATCTTCTGTTAGTTGTAGTTGATGGGAAGCTCCAAAAATCTCTCAGCACCTTTACCAAGCTCCATGTAACAATTTTTTGGGAGGAAGCCATGAGCATTTAAACTGGTATAATACTACTGTAAATGTCTAGTGCAGATGGGTCAATAGTCTTTCAGCTGAAAGTGTGGTGCAGTGATAAGGGTTTCAGACTGGGGAGATCTGGGTTCATATCCCTATAGACCTTGGGTCAGTCACCATCTCTCAACCATAAAATATGGAAGGCAGAAGAACCATGTACATCACCAATGTTGAGATGTAATAAATGATGATCTGTGGGACTTGAGAAAAACCTCAAAGGTCATCTCCAAAGGAAATACCGTATTTTTCGCTCTATAACACGCACCAGACCATAACACACACATAGTTTTTAGAGGAGGAAAACAAAAAAATATTCTAAATGAAATAGTGGATATATGATTTTTGTGGTTCATGCTGTGGCCACAGACATGTGATCTGACAGTGAGTTTGGAGTAGCCCAATGCAAAAATCCTGAGGATCCATGTGGATCCATGCTTTGTAACCACGGAGGAGGGAAGGAAGGGGAACCATGGATCCTCTGCTCACGACTGCAGCAAATCCCCACCACCACCCGTAGGCATTCACTCCATAACACGCACAGACATTTCCCCTTACTTTCTAGGAGGAAAAAAGTGAGTGTTATGGTGCAAAAAATACGGTAGTTCCTATCAGCCTCAGCCAGCATGGGCAATAGACAGGGTTGGTATGATATGTAGTCCAACAACATCTGGAGGGCCACATGTTCCACTTAAAAGCAGTCTCACACTGGGCTGTCTGATACTATGTACACCAGAGGAAAGAGTAAGATGTATCATTTGTTCTAACACAAATATTTGGAGTATGAACCCCGCCCCCCCAGAATCCTTGTACTTTCCCCAACTCAGTAAATATACAATACACTGGTACCTCTGGTTGTGGGTGGGATCCGTTCCGGAAGTCCAGTCAGATCCCAAGGTTTCCACAACCTGAGGACCGCTTCTGTGCATGTGCAGACCGCTTCTGTGCATGTGCACACGCGAAACCCGGTATACTACTTCTGGGTTTGCTGCGCACGCATCCCGAAGTTTACGTAACAAAGCGTGTTCTCATAAAAGAGAGAGCACGTGTTGCGGATGGGGCCGAACAAAACCCCCAGTTAGTGACCAGGCCATTGATGGCAATGGGCTGGAGCAGATTAGATGAAGTTGTTACTGGGGTAAATTTGATGTTGCCAATTTAGGGGTGGGACTAATGCCCTATATAAGCAGGGTCCACAGCTTTCTCTTTCTCTTTCGCTGTGGACATCGGATCTCCCGCCCGCCCTCCCTTGATTTGGGCTTGCGCTTTGACCTTGCTCTGCCTGTCATGGGGTCGTTCGCATTGGTGCGGGGGCCCAGTGGGAATTTGTCCAATTGGCTGATTAGTGTGTGCCTTTTGGGTTTTGCCTACTGCTTAGCAAATCGTCACAACTTGTAAGGTTGGCGGTTAGGCATTGGTTAAAATTGGTTGGTGGAGGGGTATGGATTGGCTGTGCCTGCCCCTCCAATGCTGCTGCTGACGGGTATTCCGTTAAAGGAATTCTGAAGCTTACCATCCCCTTCGTCCAAACCCTGACGGCAGGGTGCGGGCCGCGTAAGCTTCAAGGAACATGCGCGGAGCAGTTGAGGGCCTGTGACGCAGCTCCATCTGCCTCTGACCTTGTTTCCTCCGGGACTGACTAGGGAGTCAGTGCTGTCCCCCCAAGGCGGGGGGGGGGGGACAGGTAGTCATAACCAATGCCTAAGCAACCACTCTCAATTTGTATAAAAATAAAGTTGTGGCCAAAATTATGCCAAAAACCTCAAACAAAAATCACGTGTGATGTCTGAGTTATTGGGGTAGAGGTTTTGGGGGACCTCAGCACACAAGAGGGTTACCTAAACGGAGGTACGACTGTAATAGTTTTCAAAACAAAACGAATACAGCCATATAGAATAATCCAAATATTGTGGAGCCAGATGTACAGAAATGCACAGTTGCACCATCTATAATTTGACTGTTTTGCACAGATCATAACTATGTGCTTAAATCTTACAGATCTTGCTACATAGGCAAGATAATCCTCTGCAGAGTTAGGAATAATAATAATAAAGTGCAAAATTGATTTAGCACATCAATTTACCGGGAGGATTAAAAGATGACTAGAGGGAACGCTTACAACAGATTCACGATATATGAAATGTATGATTAAAATGTAAGGGGGAAAATATCAGTAGAGTATAATGTTTGGTGGTGGGGAGTTATCATTGGAAATACAGCCAGAAATGCAACAGAACACTTCAGGCATGCTTTCATTTTAAGAAAGAGAAAGAGAGCATAAAAATGGTGCTTAAAAAGAGAATGACACACAAAGGTTCCCTTTGATATCAGTGTAAATCGCACATCAAAAATGTGGCTAGTAATGTGATGATTAAATGGAAAGATTGGAGAAAGGGAGAAGCAGAAAAAGAGGGTCATTCATTTATAGTACATGAATGACTCATGGCTTCATGCAAGCTCTATCGTTTTGAAGGTTTGCTGAGCGCTGAAATCTAAAGAGAAACAGAGAGATCAAAATTGGAGCATCTTCAAGGTGGCAAGAATATGGCTATTTAAAGATATCTGGAAGAACAAAAGTTTCCTCTAAAAGGCAACAGTTAGTGCCCTTCTCCACTCCACCAAAGAACATAATCTGAGAATGTAGATTTAAACAACGCCAAACTACAGCCAAGGTTACATATGGAGTTAAATGAATGTTTGCATCTAACATGCAGGTTTGTTTGTTTTAATACAAATTGCATGTGCTGTGGGGGCCAATGATGATTAATGGAATGACAGCTGACGTGGCATGGGGATTTAACCCTTTCATCCCTTGCTGGGGTTCTCAGGACGTGGGTGGCACTGTGGTCTAAACCACTGAGCCTCTTGGGCTTGCCAATTGTAAGGTCAGCAGTTCAAATCTGTGTGATGGGGTGAGCTTCTGTGGCTTTGTCCCAGTTCCTACCAACCTAGCAGTTTGAAAGGATACCAGCGTGAACAGATAAGTAGGTACTGCTGTGCTGGGAAGGTAAACAGCATTTCCATGCACTCTGGCTTCTGTCAAGGTGTTCTACTGTACCAGAAGCAGTTTAGTCATGCTGGCCACATGACCCAGAAAGCTGTCTGCAGACAAACGCTGTCTCCCTCAGCCTGAAAGCAAAGATGAGCATCACACCCCATAGATGAATTCAAGTGGACTTAACCATCCAGGGGTCCTTTACCTTCAACCTTTACCTTACTCGGGAAAATGCATTTTCTGAAATAAGAAATCTCGCGTTGACATCTTTGGAAGATTTCCTCCCACTGTATATATTTGATTCAGAAGAGTGATGTTCCCCAGGACTGCAGCATCTGAGTTCCCTACACACACACACACACACACACACACACACACACACACACACGATGCAATTTGCAAGTTATAAACTTGCAGATATAGAAGCAAATACACATTTGACCTGAAGGGTAGCTTCCTATAGGCCAGCAGGTCTGATTGGTATCTACCATCAGGGAAAACTTCCCACAGAACCCTTGCTTATTGAAAAGATTATGGGTAATACATGTGTGTCAGAGCTGCCCTAGGTCCCAGCTCACAAAGGACCAACGCCACTTCGTTGTTATATACAAAAGTCTTTATTGAAGTTCAGTTTGTCTTTCACATCAGCAGCGTGCAGCTCTACGTCTGAAACTCTAGACCTCCGAAGCTCCGTCTGAATCTCCTCCCCCCATACACCAGTTTAAGACTCTAGCCCTGCTCCACCTTTTCCGCTGCTCTTTCCGCCTCTGGCTCCACCTGTCAGCTGGGGTCTCGCCCTTCCTAGACTCTTCTGACGCTGAATCCCCTGATTCTTCTCCTTGCCTCCGGCGGGCTTTAGGACCTGGTTCCCAATCTGGGTTTTCTGCTGTCCCGCGCGCCTGTACATTTGAACTTGGTGCGCGCGCCCAGCCGGCAACCTTCCTCCTGACAGTTACACTGCTCCTGTCACTGCTTCCCCCTTCGGGGGGGCTAGCTGGACCCGACCTCCCTTCCGTTCCCTCACTCTCCGATGGAGGCGTGGTCAGCCCTGACTCATCTTCTCTCCCTGCTGGAGGAGACGCTGGCCCTGCCCCATGGGACTCTTCCCCCCCACTACGCTCTGGTGGGGAAGCTGGTCCTGATTTCCAGCTGCTGCTTTGGGAGTCCCCGCTGGCCCCTTGTTTCTGGTGTGTCCCCCCTGGCACCCCCCCTTGCCCTGACCATGGGCGCCTCCTTCTGGGAATCTTCTGATTCGCTGGAGAAGCTCATGGAATCTCTCGGGTCACTGTCGTATTCCCCTACGCTGCCCTCAGATTCTTCCCCTTCGCTTTCCATTTCCTCTCTCCCCTGTACCTCTGCTCCTGAGCCCCTGACAATGTGGTTTGCAAAAAAAGCTGGCTGTAGACATGTTGTATCTCACCACTGCCCCATATGAATTGAACATGCACCCTACAAACTATTACACACTACCTGCAGCTACATATTACAGAAGACTATGAATAGCAGTGGCCAATATTCAGCTTGTCTTCCATTGCTTAACTTCTCATTTAGAGACTTCAAACAAGCTGCCAAGGAATCCCAGAGTTCCAAAAAGATATTTCCAAACTTAGTGAATTACATATGGCAAATGTAATTCAATGCACACAAGAGTAAAATCACACACAATGGGCCAAAACACATATATACCAGTGGGGTCAGAACCGGCAATGACTGACCAAGAAAGTTATCTTTGTGTTGTGGTGCATGGATCAGTGAAATCCCATTCAGGGGTGTGTTAGCTGTGAAAAAGGCAGGTTTCATTTTAGGGTATCACTATGAATGGGATTGAAAATAATCCATCACTAATGGTCCATCAAGTGGTCCATCAAAAGCAGCATCCAAACACCAAATGCCTATGGGAATCTCATAAGCATGGCATGAATGCGACAGCTATGTCCCAGAAAACTAAGAATGTAAATATCATAATACACTTGTAATGCAGCTGTAATCACTGTTTCTCAAAAAGGACACTGCAGAGCTGAAGAAGGTGAAGAAAAGACCAACCAAAATGATAAGAGGCTTGGAGCAACTCCCCTATGAATCACAGGAATATGCAGTTGTCTGATACAGGGATCAAACCTGCATCCTTGGTGTTATCAGCATCATGCTCTAACCAACTGAGCTAACCATCTGGGGCTATTTAATATAGGGGGGGGGGACAATGTGAGTAGAAGTAGAGAGATAGAGTTTTTCCCCTCCTTCCCTTGTAATATTACAGCCTGGAGTCATCCAATGAAGTGGACCATAGGAGCCAACTCCAGAGGACCATGGGTACTCGGGCACCCACAATAATATAATTGTGGGAGACAGGCACCCACAAAGTCAATGAAAAAAGCCAGCAGGAGGCAGGGATGCTGCCTCTGAGAGAGAAGCAGTTCAGATCCGCCCTCTGTAGCCAGCAAGTGAGGCCTCTTTTTCCAGGGGGTGGTGCTCAGATGCAGCTCTGCCTCATGAGTTTGAGCTCCTCCCCATGGAAAAGGGTGCCTCATTGGTTGTGGGAGGAGGAAGAGGAGTTGCTGGCAGTGATGGCTGCAGTAACGTGGACGTGAAACAGCACACGCACACATGTAGTGCATGTGTGACGTCGCACATCCGTGTTGCAGCGGTGGGCACACCATCCGGAGGATGCCCCTGAAGTGGACTGATGGGAGATTCAGAACATAAGGAAAGGAAGCATTCTTCACACTGCTAAACTGCAGGATCCCCCCCCTCTTGCAATATGTGGTGATGGCCTTGCATTAGGATGGAGAGCCAGTGTGGTGTAGTGGTTAAGCGCGGTAGTCTCGCAATCTGGGGAACCGGGTTCGCGTCTCCGCTCCTCCATATGCAGCTGCTGGGTGACCTTGAGCTAGTCACACTTCTTTGAAGTCTCTCAGCCTACTCACCTCACAGAGTGTTTGTTGTGGGGGAGGAAGGGAAAGGAGAATGTTAGCTGCTTTGAGACTCCTTAAAGGGAGTGAAAGGCGGGATATCAAATCCAAATTCTTCTTCTTCTCTTCATTAGCAGGGAATTAGACAAATTCATCGAGGATAAGTCTTACAATGGCCACAGGTCATAATGGCTGTGTGCTGCTTCCAGGATCACTGGGGAGCAACACCCAGGAGAGGACTATTGAGTTTATAATTCCTGCTTGTGGGCAGCATCTGGTTGGCTAGTATGGGAAACAGGATGTCAGATGAGACAGGCCTTTGTCTCATCATCAGCTCTCTTTGGATGTTCACATGTTATGTTCTTAGAATGCGCTCTCTTTGGGCATACTTGCATTGCAAATTTATATCATCACTTCCTGCTCCCTCAGAATCTGGAAATTACATTTTGATGATGATAATTGCCTGTTTCTAGTTCCCATCTCCTTCACAGAACAAAGAGTTCCCAGGGTTCCTTGGGGTGTGACAGGATGACTGCTAACCAGATCTAAGACTTCGATATAGATTTGCCTTCACTGAAAGTATAATTCCTCACCAAGGAAAGGATGCTCAGTTGCAAATCTCTGGATTGGCCCTTATTTTACAGTGGGTAACATGTTTGCCAGTTCGCTATGGCTTCATCAAGACCACTCCAGTCAATTCTGAAATGGATAAATTGCACTGGGGCAGATGACAAGGACATAATTAGAAGTGTTATGGATTTTTGTGGCCTACTCCAGCAGCTCAGCCAAGCAAATTGGTTTTTTTTAGGGATATCAGCAATTCTATTATTCTAGAAAAAGAGGTGCTGGAACTCACCACAAACACCTCCCTTGTTTTCTTATAGTCATACCTTGGGTTACAGATGCTTCAGGTTGTGTGTTTGCGTGTTGAGGTCCACCAAAACCCCCCTTCCCAATAACTCACACATCACACATAATTTTTGTTTAAGGTTTTTGGCATAATTTTGGCCACAACTTTATTTGAATACAAATTGAGAGTGGTTGCTTAGGCATTGGTTATGACTATCTGTCACCCCCCGCCATGGGTGACAGCACTGACTCCCTAGTCAGTCCCGGAAGAACAAGGGACAGAGTCAGCTGGAGCTGCGTCACAGGCCCTCAGCTACTCCGCGCTTGATCCTTGAAGCTTACGCGGCCCGCACCCTGCCGTCAGGGTTTGGACGAAGGGGATGGTAAGCTTCAGAATTCCTTTAACGGAATACCCGTCAGCAGCAGCATTGGAGGGGCAGGCACAGCCAATCCATACCCCTCCACCAACCAATTTTAAACCAATGCCTAACCGCTAACCTTACAAGTTGTGACGATTTGCTAAGCAGTAGGCAAAACCCAAAAGGCACGCACTAATCAGCCAAATGGTAAATTCCTACTGGGCCCCCGCACCAAGGCGAACGACCCCATGACAGGCAGAGCAAGGTCAAGGCGCAAGCCCAAGCAAGGGAGGGCGGGCGGGAGATCCGGTGTCCACAGCGAAAGAGAAAGAAAAAGCTGTGGACCCTGCTTATAAAGCCATTGATCCCACCCCTAAATTGGCAACATCCAAATTGCCCCAGTAACAACATCCTCCAATCTGCTCCCAGGCCTCTAGCCATCTATGGCCTGGTCACTAACATGGGGGTTTTGTTCGGCCCCAACCGCAACACGTGCTCTCTTTTGATGTGAACACGCTTTGCGTGTTGAGGTCCACCAAAACCCCCCTTCCCAATAACTCACACATCACACATAATTTTTGTTTAAGGTTTTTGGCATAATTTTGGCCACAACTTTATTTGAATACAAATTGAGAGTGGTTGCTTAGGCATTGGTTATGACTATCTGTCACCCCCCGCCATGGGTGACAGCACTGACTCCCTAGTCAGTCCCGGAAGAACAAGGGACAGAGTCAGCTGGAGCTGCGTCACAGGCCCTCAGCTACTCCGCGCTTGATCCTTGAAGCTTACGCGGCCCGCACCCTGCCGTCAGGGTTTGGACGAAGGGGATGGTAAGCTTCAGAATTCCTTTAACGGAATACCCGTCAGCAGCAGCATTGGAGGGGCAGGCACAGCCAATCCATACCCCTCCACCAACCAATTTTAAACCAATGCCTAACCGCCATTCGAGCCCTTACGCTCGCCGCCAACCACTCACAAATCAAGCCACACCCTCAACCTGGACGCCAAAGCATCCAACCACGCATCATTCCCCACTGGCGAGAGATGAACCCCGTCATCCCTATAAAATTCAATCGCCTTGAATGAGATAAGAGGGTGAGGGATAACAAACCCGCCCAGATTCACCACCAGCTTACTTGCTGCGGAATTAATCCGCTTCCTTGCGCGTTCGGTGGCAGCAGGGCAAGGACTACCACGCCAAATGCGGCGTTGCAGAAGCTGTGACCAAATTAACTTGGAAGTTGGCACCAGTGCCGCCAGCTCCCCCAGGTCCTGCAAAATGGCCGCACGCAGCCCGTAGCAGGAAGAGGAAACCATATCGTTCTCCCCGAGCTGCACCACGATCGCCGAAGGAGGGCCAAACTGGAGGACACGCCTTCGCATGAGAGGTAAAAATTCCCTCCACAGCATCCCCCTTCTGGAGATCCAGGACACATGTACGTGCTGCGGGAATCCCAGGCCTTCACCCAGTCCGGACTGGCGAGCTCTGTCCGCAGCCCAGTGCACAATACTGTGCCCTACTACCCAGATATGGATAGCAGCCTGACCTAGGGTTAAAACACACACGTGTAAGTACAACAACAAATCATTTCCGCACATAGCCCTTGAATGCGTCCGATCTCCATCGGCCCAGGTCCTTAATCCTTTTTACCGACAAACCCCAGTGGGCAGCGGTTGTGGCAGCTCCAATCCTAAAGGAGTGAGGGGCAAACTCCTGAGCCGGCAGGCCGCAAGCCGCAACAGCTTTTCGTAACACACTGGTAAACTGGTGTCTCACCAGCGGGCGGCCATTTTCGTGAACGAAAAGGGGCCCTTCACCGCCGGGACGCAAGGCTAGGTACTTGGTCAGGTCTTTTACTGGGCAAGGGCCCGTTTCACCAGTTGCAGGGAGCGTAATAATGGCGCCCCTCCCTAATTGGTCTGTCTTTGAATTCCTGACATTAACCTGCAGGTCACGTGCAGACACACTAACGTCCTGTATCAGCAAACCCCTTGAGCCTCCGTCCTGCTTAGGCTCAAGAACCACCTCACCGACTCTTAGGGCCCCAAAGAAGGCTAATGAAAAGGCTGCTGAAAATAGCCGAGCCTCGAATTTGGACCAACAGATGCTCCGCAGTTTGGAGCGCATTTTCGCCAGCAATTCAAATGTAATGGGGCGTCTGGGAATGGACCTGGAAGGAGTGAGACGCCCCCAACCCTCCAAGGCCCTACGGACCACAAACTTCTGACATGGGTCTTTGTTAAAATAAGCCTTGTTAAAAAAGGAAATTGCTGCTGAGTGCAAACGAAGGGTCCTAGCCGCCCGACGCATCTGGAATAAATGCGCCAGATACCGGAGCACCTGAGAGGTGGAATGGGAGGTGGTAATTTCCCCATTAGGTTGCCCATTAAATAATAAGAAGTCAGCCCAGGCCTTCTCATAGGACCTCAAGGTAGAGGGTGCCACAGATGCAGCTACTCCCTGTAAAACTAAGTTCTGCCAAGGTTCCAGAGATGATCCGGGAAAATTTCCGGACGGTCTCGAGCCACTGGCACCAGG
This sequence comes from Podarcis bocagei, assembly GCF_964188305.1. Classification (NCBI taxonomy): domain Eukaryota; kingdom Metazoa; phylum Chordata; class Lepidosauria; order Squamata; family Lacertidae; genus Podarcis; species Podarcis bocagei. Next base: position 17,390,468 of record NC_138130.1, read on the forward strand.
GACCTGAATCGCTGCATCTGAAAACGGGACAGAGCATCAGCAATTTCGTTAGAAATTCCCGGGACAAAACGGGCAGAAAACACAATATTAAAACGCAAGCAATGCAGCACGAAGGCCCGTAGGAGGGCCGACACCCTAGGGGAGCGTGAAGACTGCTTGGCCAGTACATTCACCACTGCCTGGTTATCAGTCCAGAAACAAACACGATGGTCCCTGAAATGCTCAACCCACAAGTGCACTGCCACTACAATGGGAAAAAACTCGAGAAACGTTAGGTCCCGAGTAATAGCCTGCCCCTGCCAAGCGGGCGGCCAGCGCTCAGCACACCACCTACCGTCCCAATACAAGCCAAACCCCAAAGACCCAGCAGCGTCAGAATGTACCTGGAAGTCGTTGTGCAGGTTCAAAGTGTCCTGCCACAAGGACACCCCGTTGAAGTCCTCCAGAAACTCCAACCAAATATCAAGGTCCGCCCGTACCTGACTAGGAAGGCGTACCCTGTGATGCGGGGCTCGCAACCCTGAGGTAAGTTTGGCCAATCGGGAGCAAAACGGTCGTCCGGGGGAGACCACCCTACATGCAAAATTTAGATGGCCCAGCAACGACTGAAGCTGCCGCAAGGTCACCTTTTTCAATGGCAGAAGATCCTTAATAACCTTTTTCAAATTGATTATCTTCTCGGACGGTAAGCTAGAAGTTTGGGCCACAGTATCTAACAAGATACCCAAATAAGTCAACTGTGTAGAAGGACCCTCGGTCTTACCAGCCGCTAAAGGGACGCCCAGATCTTCCGTTAAGGAAGCAAAGGCCTGCAATAACGCCACGCAGTCCCCTGTATTTCCTGCCGAGGCGACCAAAAAATCATCAAGATAATGCGTGACACCGCTCAGCCCGGACTTCTCACGCAAGGCCCACTCTAAAAACGAACTGAAACACTCAAAAGCCGCACAGGCAACCGAGCAGCCCATGGGCATAGCCTTATCAAAATAGAAACCTCCTTCGAACTGAAATCCCAGCAACCAAAAATCGTCAGGGTGAATTGGAAGCAGCCGAAAAGCCGATTCTATGTCGCATTTTGCCAGTAAAGCGCCCGCCCCAAATTTCCGAATCATCTTGATCGCGTGATCAAGAGAAGCATATTTCACAGAACAAAGCTCCGGGGGAATCACGTCATTTACTGACGTGCCTGTAGGATGAGAGAGGTTATGGATTAGGCGGAATTCCCCTGGAGCTTTTTTGGGAACTATACCCAAAGGGGAAATGTGGAAATTGGGAAAAGGAGGGGCGGAGAAAGGCCCGGCCATGCGACGTAAAGCCAATTCCTTTTCAATTTTCTTGCGTGCTATTTCTGGCATGTCCCTGATCGATTTTTGATTCGCTGGGTTCCTGGCTACTGGGGTGGAAACTATCGGGATTCTGAAACCTACTGAAAAACCCTCACGTAAATAGGACGCCGATTTGGAATCAGGGTAGGATTCCAACAATGATAGCAACGGTTGTAGCCTTACCGGGGTGTAAGCTAAGGAGGATAATACTCTATTTTCCTGCTCCAGCAGCAGGGGCCTGGGCAGCGGTTTTTGGAGGCTGCTGAGAGCCCCCCCCTCTCCGAAAGGGCCGGCGACCCCCTGCACACGTGGATGCAGGATGGTTCCCAGAGCACTTGTCGCACACATGCGCGTATTTACAAGGCTGCCGCGAGCAAGCACCCTTATTAAAATCCCAGCAGAACTGCTTGCGGCCCGACCTAGCTGGGGCGGGCCTGAACTTCTGCGGATCGGGCAGCTTTTTCTCAATACGGGGGGCCACATAAGTGGTCCATACATCCAAATCTTTCCGATCCCAGCGGGCTGAGGGGATCTTGGCGGCCCTACGTCTGAAGTTCTGGTCGTAGGCCAGCGCAGCGGTCTCCCCGGCCATCGTAAAGGCCGAACGGACAATGGACAGATATACCCACAGATGCAGGGATCGCCTAGGATAAGCTGCGGACACAACTCCAGCAAAAACCTGGAAGCTATCTAACCACCTTTCAAAAGTCCTGTCTGCTTTTGACACAACCGTCCGTTTTTTAGATACCGGCAGACCCTTGTCTAAGGGCTCTTGACCTTCGAGCGGGGGGGCAAGGCAGAAAATATCAACATAGCGGCCATCCAGGATCCTGGACCGCAATTTTGCGGACAGGTGGGCCCCGGGGATAATGTCCCTGGCCGAATTGGTGGAGACTTTTACGTCAGGCACCAATGCCCCATCAAGACAATCCTGGACCGCCCCATACTTGGCCCTATGGGAGTTGGCCCTCCGCTCCCACACCCATTTTGGGAGCCCCGAGGACTCCCCAAACCCCCAGTAAAGCTTAAGCGACGCTTCCTCGTCACTACTTGAACTCTGTGAGGAGGTACCTGAAGAAGAAGACGAAGTGCCTCTACGTCTCCTCTTGGCGCGCCTCTTGGAGCTTCTCTTGCGGCGGCGGAGCCCACCAGAAGATGACCTCGGCGGTAGGGGAAGACTATCCTCCACTGAAGATTCCGATAAATCCGCCTGCTGCACCGCACCTGGGATCGACTGACAAGAAATTGACAGTGAATGACCCGGCGCCTGAACCCCTGCCGAAGACCGCGGAGGTGAACCCCCCATGTGGTCACGTGCTGGTGCCCTCCTGCTGGCCCCAACCCTGGTACGGCCACGACCCCTTGCCACAGTAACCTGCGACGCAGGTAAGACCGGGTTGCGTGCTGTTTGACTATCATGCAGCAGCCCCCCTGCTAATGATGTTCCTCCCTCATCTTCGCTAGATGACGCCACCGGAGATAATGCGCCTAAAGTCGGACTCAATATTGCGGAGGATGACGGCGGGGTAGAGGAGCGGCGGAGCAGACCATCCATCTCGGACTCCACCCTTGCCAAGGCCACTGGGTCACCCGCCAGGCTGTCGACCATGGACCGGATGCGTTGTAGAGACTGGGCAGGTTGCGGGGAACGCAGAGCCTGCGATGGGCCTTTTATGGGCCGCTTTGCAGTAACAGCGGGACCAGACTTCCTTGCTGCCTTCTTTGGCGCCATTCCTGCTATAAGCTTAAACAGAAAATCAATTAAAGGAAGAGATTAAATTTCGTACCAAAATTAATTAAATTAATTAAAATTCAACAAATGTAAAAATAATAAAATAATAATAATAATAATAAAATAAACGATAGCTAAATTCACGAATACACAATAAAATTAAGGAGGAACAGCAGATACGGGAATAACCCGACCGCCGGCGTAACAGGAGGCCTGGTCAACCAGTATGAGCAACAGGGCTCATGAGGAAGCACCAATAGCAGGTAATATCAGCCCCCTGCAATACCAAAACGGCCACTAGAGGCCACTGTGGAGTGAAATCAACAGGTAGATCCAGTAATTACCCAGTCTGGCCACCAGAGGCCGCTGTTTCAGAAGCAGCCACCAGAGCACAGCCCACTCAGAGCCTCAAGGCTCTATCTCCCACTCGGCCCCCTCCGGCACCCCCACGGGGTGAAGCAGGAGGGGCGTGGGGAGTATGGGGGGGCAAGCCGGCCTCCCGGGGCACGGGCCGAACCGGCAGCCACCGGCCCTGAAGCTGGGCAGGCGGCCGAGGCCGCGCAGGCCCGAACCGGGCCGCAGCGGACCTTAAAGATCCCCCGGGCCGCCCAAGAAGAAGCGGCGCGAAGCGGCAAGCCCGGCCGGGCCCAAAGGAAGGAGCCGGGGCGGCGGGTGGAGAATCGGCACCCGCAGGCCCCAGGCTGGGAAGGCGGCCGAGGCTGCGCAGGCCCGAACCAGGCCGCAGCAGGCCGCGGATGATCCCCCCGCGCCGCCAAAGAAGAAGCGGCGCGATGCAGCAGGCCCGTTCGGGCCCGAAGGTAAGAGCCGGGACGGCGGGGGGTAGTAGGCGAGCGCGGCCAGGCCAAACCCAGCCGCGGAATGGGGGCTCCTCCGCACCGCCGCCAAACGCAGGCCACGCAGCGGCGGCAGCCGCAGCGGGCCGCAGGAAGCGGCAGGCCGCGGATCGGGGCCGCGTGCCGATTCGGCACCCGTAGGCCCCGGGGCTGAGAAGGCGGCAGAGGCCGCGCAGGCCCCAACCGGGCCGCAGCGGGCCGCGGGGTGCTCCAAGCAACGGCGCGGCTGTTCAGGCCGCAGCCGGGCCGAGCCCAGCCGTGGGATGGGGCTCCCCCGCGCCGCCGCCGCTCACGGGCCGCGCTCAGTGGCTGCCGAATCGGGGCTGGGAGCCTTTTGGGTGAGGGGGGGTGGCCGGGTCCAATCGACACTTAAACTAAATCCCCCCCAGCCCGGACCAACGGCTCGGCCGAGAGCGGGCCGTGAGCCAGCCGGGACCGGGATGTCCTACAGCCCCCCCCCCCTTTGCAGGCGGCCGAGGGGCCGAAAGGAGAAGGTAAGAGACGATAATAGAAAACTAAGAATAGAAATAATTTTAACAGGGAAAATTTAGCAATAGAGTAATAAATAGAAAGGAAAAAGAAAAGGGAAAATGGGGTTTATACAACCAAAATCTCTCGCTGATCGTTCCGGTGCTAAAGATAGATCCGGTGTCCACAGCGAAAGAGAAAGAAAAAGCTGTGGACCCTGCTTATAAAGCCATTGATCCCACCCCTAAATTGGCAACATCCAAATTGCCCCAGTAACAACATCCTCCAATCTGCTCCCAGGCCTCTAGCCATCTATGGCCTGGTCACTAACATGGGGGTTTTGTTCGGCCCCAACCGCAACACGTGCTCTCTTTTGATGTGAACACGCTTTTCAGGTTGCACACCACACTGAACCTGGAAGTATCGGAATGGGTTACTTCCAGGTTTCGGTGCTCGCACATGCACAGAAGCACTAAATCGTGCTTTGCACATGCACAGAAGCACTGAATCGCGACCCACGCATGCACAGACGTGGCGTTGTGGGTTGCGAACGTGCCTCCCACACAGATCACGTTTGCAACCCGAGCGTCCACTGTAACGGAACTGGCACCAACTGAGAGGTGCCGGAACTGAGTTCTGAGTGTGGGGGGGGGGGAGCCCTGGATGACAGTAATTCAGTTTATGAGAAAAGCTGAAATTTTGTTTATCAACCAGGGACACAAAGGCACCAGGCCACTATCTCAATAGCTCTTATCACAAGGCATAGTCTTCAGAATCAATCCCCCAATACACAAACACACTAGAGGTCTCAGGATACAGTCATACCTTGGTTGTCAAATGCCTTGGTACTTGGACATTTTGGCTCCTGAACGCTGCAAACCCGGAAGTGAGTGTTCCAGTTAGCAAATGTTTTTCGGAAGCCGAACGTCCAATGCAGCTTCCGCAGCTTCCGATTGAGCGCAGAAGGTCCTTCAGCCATCCAGAAGCAGCACCTTGGTTTTCGAACCACTTCAAGAGTCAAACAGACTCCCGGAATGGATTGAGTTTGACAACCAAGGTACGACTGTACTAGAATTCTCTGAGTTTCAGGGAAGGTGGGGACGGATGTCATGGTTAAATCAGGTATGCCCTCTAGCCTTTTATTACAACTGGGGGGGCAGAATCTCTCCTTCTATAAAGGCCTGTTGACCCAGCGGAGCTGGAAAAAGAGATGGGCAGAGTCAGAGCCAAAATTGTGTGGGGCCAGAACTAAAAGTGGGCAAAATCAAGTGGACAGTAGCAGAATAAAATAAAATAAAATAAAATTGTAAAAGGGGGCTGATCAATAAATATTCTGTCAGTTAGAAGACAAAGGAGAAAGTATATAAAATGGATATAAAAGAACTCCTATGTGTGATTTTGATGGCATCCAGACATTAGGCAGTCAAAGGGTTGGAATGGAGGGTTTCAAGTTTTTAAAGTGAGTTCTAAAGAACGAGCCAAAGCAACTAAGGGCCAGGGGTGGATGGAGGTGGACAATTATAAACTGCAAAAGAAGAGAATGAGTTTATTTTTGTACTTTGGTCGTTCACCTGTATTGTAACATCTCTTCCCGAATTTATGTTGTGGAAATCATTATATTGAATTTGTTCTACTTGTCCTGCTTACGATCAATCATTCTCAGTGCTGCCTAAAAAGCACAAAGGTCTCCCTGCCTTATTAAATGACTTGCAAAGCTAACATGGTGCAAGAATCAGAAGTGAGAAGGGGCTACATTTTTAAAAAAACTTTTCCTGCTGTGCCTCATACGTTTCCCAGAGAAATAAAATGGATGAAGCAGCTTGCATTTAATGTAACCTGAATGTGCCTTTTGACCTTGTCAAGTCGTTACCTTTGTAAGATAAATGGAGGGGCTTGTTTCGCTTCTTTGCATAGTAACCCCAGATGCATTCTCTGGAAATGCTGCCATCAAATGAGGTTTGATCGAGGATACAATTTCTGATTTGTGGCAATTACTAAGAAGGGACTATGGAGGAGCAGAGAGACCTATGTATGGACAGACTGGGAGACAGTTGCAAAACAGCAGAGAGAGGCCATGAGGGGAATTTTGTTCCCTGCTCCTTTTCTGCTGTAGCCCAACTAGGGATGGGCAGATCTGTTCATTCTGGTTTCTCTCAGTTCCTCACGTTTCAAATCTTAAGCTCAGTTTTCCACATCACTTTGTAAATTCTTCTTTATGAAAGCATCCTTGTGAACATCTGACAGCATTATTCTGAGAAGATTTCCTAATACACACATATTCTAACTCAGTATTGCTTGCTATGCACATTTTTCCCCCAGGCGTTGTTTTCTAATATAATGCATGTCTGCTTTTATATAGCACAGGCTACCTTCACAAGCATATGCATTTTATGTAGGTAAAGGTAAAGGTAAAGGGACCCCTGACCATTAGGTCCAGTCGTGACTGACTCTGGGGTTGCGGCGCTCATCTCGCTTTATTGGCCGAGGGGGCTGGCGTACAGCTTCTGGGTCATGTGGCCAGCATGACTAAGCCGCTTCTGGCGAACCAGAGCAGCGCACGGAAACACCGTTTACCTTCCCGCCGGAGCGGTACCTATTTATCTACTTGCACTTTGATGTGCTTTTGAACTGCTAGGTTGGCAGGAGCAGGAACCGAGCAACGGGAGCTCACCCCGTAGCGGGGATTTGAACTGCCGACCTTCTGATCGCCAAGTCCTAGGCTCTGTGGTTTAACCCACAGCGCCACCCGCGTCCCATGCATTTTATGTACACACACAAAAATGGCTGGAGAACTGCAGCGCAAAATTTGGAGAAGAGCAAAGAAGGATTACTGTGTTTCAGGTTGGCTACTGAAGTACCAGTCAGCGGCAGAGGAAGCCGCTTGGGCGCCTGAGGCGGCATGCCCAGAGGTGGGACGAGCTGTCCATAGGGGCAGGCCCAGGGCGGGCATAGCCACACATAGGGGCGGGTGCACCGCGGGTCCTCCGAAGTCTGCCTGCCTCCTCCCACTCAGCCACAGTACAGCTGGGGGGGGAGGAGGTAGCGGGTCAACTGTTTGGACAGTGCGGAGCCTGTTCGCGTCCAAGCCACCACGGTGAGTGCCACCCGGCATTTTGTCACACACACCCTTAGTGGTGACACCCGGGGCAGACTGCACCCACCACACCCCCTTCCTTCGCCCCTGGTACCAGTTAGGTAGATTCATCTCAAAATGTGAACTGAATCAATTCCCTCCGCACACTCTAAGCTGAGCTGCCACTAAACTGCCACAATGTGACAGACATACATCTTGAATCATACCTTGTGCACGAAAGGGTTTGCAGTAAAAGTTGTAGGCAGGGGAGGGAGTTTTCTGTATTAGCACATTGATGTCATTTTGTTCTTATGCAGAGGTCTTCAGATGTTTCTTCACCTAACCTGCTGCTTTGTCCTCCTAAATGGTTCCCTGAACATTGGCCTCAAGCTCCTTCCCTGACAGCATCACTGGTTAAACGTACCTCCTCCTCTCATTTCTTGACTCTTGCATCTATTTGGCAGCTAGGTAAGTGCAGGCAAGCACAATACATTTTGCTCCCGGAGGTGAAGGACAAGACAGGGCCTTCCTTCTCATTCCATGTACAGAAGCCAGCTGGCAGCTGAATCATCACCAACAACAGAATAGTCCTTCCAACTGCACTGAGGGCAGTAGAATAGTTTAGGAGGTCCAGGACAGGTTGTGTGGCATATGCAGCTCTGCCCTCCAGCAGACAGGATGGCTGGGCACCTCAGGAGGAGCACCCAGGGGAATATAACTGTTGCCCTCTCCAAGCATCTGCCGCCCAAGGCAGTTGCTTCCCTCTGCCTAAAGGTCTGGACAACCCTGTCTAGATGCAGTTATCGAATGAGAGGTTGATCAGATTCTGGATGCAGAAATACATCATGCACAATTGGGTCCTGAGTGATATGAAACTGGGACTCTAGTAATGAACAATCCTAGTATGGTCTGCTTTTTCTCTCTCTTAGCAGGAAAGCAGGATAATCTGAAGGCAGAAAACTGTCCCTAATGAGATCATGTAGCAAAGTGCATGCATTTGAAAGAAAGCTGTTCTAAAGTGCCTGAACCGCTACCCTTAATAATTTCATAGGGATAAAAGCTCAGGGAGAAGAGCAGTGAGAGAATAGCCTCACACACACTTATTATTATTATTTTATTTTTTAAAGCATTGCAGATCCCAGTGCAATAAATCAGGAAGTCTATTGGAGTTGACAAAGCGGCCCATTGTAAGTCAGAAGCATCCCATTCTCAGAGAAGTGGTTTGGCTGTGGGAATCAGTAAATATGACTATGCCGTATCATCCAAATTCTCTAAGGCCATAACTTTGTATACTGTCAGAAAAGAAAGGCACGCGAGATGCCAGGAATAATTAACCCACACCCCTCCTTCTTTCCCAGGAGCTTTTTTCGCAGAGAATCGTACAGCTAACAATAGCAGAGGCTATACGTTGCAGAAAGCATGTTGAATACGCTGTCGTTAAATTGTTTACTGAATGACTGCCATTCCAAGGCTGCATTCACATCAGCATCTTGCAGTACTGTGCAGCAATCCCACAGAAGGAAGGCCCTGCCATGCCATGGGACTGAATGGTCTCCTGTCAACCTCATGAACTTTGCTTCTATTTTCAGAGAGACGGAGTATGGGAGATTATTAGGACAAAGGCAAGATGTGGGTTACTTAATTCTCACTCTCGTTTACTTCCGAAAACAAACATGGGATTGTATAGAAGCCATCATAATGAAGAAGGCTGAAGCCCATGCCACTTCCTGCTTTTGAGAACATTTTTGGCTAAAGAGACCTCACTCCCCCCCCCCTTTTGCTTTTCTGCACTCTGTGCTAGGCATAGGGAAATGTGTCAGTTATGATTCTCCCCATTTGTCATTTTTGCACTCTTCAGTTTTCCACATCAGTTTGCAATTTTTTAAAACAAACAAACGAAACCAAGTTCTTGTGAAAATTCACCAGTATTTATTGCAAATTTCTCCTAATCTCATGCAATTCTGTCTAATTTACACATTTTTTGTGAAGCAGCATCCCCTTATTGAATGTGTTTTGTTTTATATTTGCACTAATAAATGCATTTATATGCATACATTACTCCAGTGTGTGTATTTTTTTGTACACAATGCTTGCCTGGAGAATGGCATTTTGAAGTTCGTAGAACTGTGAATTTAATAGTGTAACTATATTTCAGTTCAAGTAATTTTTTTCCGGGGGGGGGGAGTGTGAATTGGTTCGATTCACCTATAAATGCAAAGTGAATCAAATTTCTCCCATATCTCTAGTCTGTATCCCTCCCTGCATGAATAAGTTTGTTTCATTGTTTATATTTTCACCACCGATCCTCACTCTAATCTATACTCAATGTAGTCCAAACTGATTATCTCAACCTGCACAATTTAATTTACTGAAATCCAGGGATATCATCACATCAGATATGGCACTATGAAATTGTCCTATTCCCATTATACCCTGGAAGGAGCTCTATGGGATCAAGGGGCAGTGAAGTCGTATGCTGTTGCCCCAACCTCCAAGGTAGCATCACTTCCCATTACTCTTCTCCCAACTTCTAAATGTTAGATATGAATGTCTGCAGGAAGAAAGCCTATGTGCACAGGGAACTATAGGCATAGACATTCACCCTGCAGATAAAGGTAAAGGTAAAGGGACCCCTGACCATTAGGTCCAGTCATGGCCAACTCTGGGGTTGCGGCGCTCATCTCGCTTTATTGGCCGAGGGAGCTGGCGTACAGCTTCCGGGTCATGTGGCCAGCATGACTAAGCCGCTTCTAGCAAACCAGAGCAGTGCATGGAAACACTGTTTACCTTCCCGTCGGAGCAGTACCTATTTATCTACTTGCACTTTGACGTGCTTCCAAATTGCTCGGTTGGCAGGAGCAGGGACCGAGCAACAGGAGCTCACCCCGTCGCGGGGATTCGAACCGCCGACCTTATGATCGGCAAGCCCAAGAGGCTCAGTGGTTTAATCCACAGCGCCACCCACGTCCCTCACCCTGCAGATATTTAAGCCTTATTTGTGGGCACCAGGAGAAGAACTAGCGAGAAACTGTGCAGCCTCAAGGAATCGCTATTGGTGGCCCCACAACCTCTTGACTGCATTATGTGTTCCCTGATTGCATGGAATCTCACAAATGATGAGTAGAAGAAAGAAAGAAATGCAGTAGCCACTGGAAACAAGCATGGTTGTCAGAGAAGCTCAGATGCTGACAGGAGAAGGAGTAGGCATAGGGAGAGAACAGTTAACAGTGGAAGGCAGAGAGGAGGGGGAGAATTCTGTTCCACCTTAAGGAACAGGCATGGGATTTTACATGTCACATGTCTGTTTACATTCCAGCACAGTATGCTGGGAACTTCATTTTGTGTATAGCTTTTGCTTTTCCCATTCTCTCCGTGACGACATGAGAGAGAGACAACATGTTTCTTTGTCCTGATTTATGATTAATAAATCTGTAGTTATAGTATGACTTCACAAGCCTCACGCCTATTCTGTGTGCACAGTACACTCTGCTAATAGCATGCCCTGGCTTTTGAAGTCCAGGTTGCTGATTTACGTCGGAGCACGGGCCGATGGAAGGAGACTGGACAGCTAGAGCTTGCCAGCTGGCCTCCCGGCCCTCTGCATGCCCACAGAGCAGGTGTAATCTGAGCTCTGAACAAAGGGGAGAAGAAAAACAGGGTCAGAGTGACAGGCTGCTGTGTGAGAGCTCCAATAGTGAGTCAGACGTCGGAATGCAGGAAGCATTCTCTTCCAAGTCTCGTAGACTCTCAAAAGTGGCCGAGACGCGCTAAAGATACCGGAAAAGAAGGTGGGGGCTTCTGTGCTGGGGAAAGGGGAGGAGCTCAGTCCAGGCAGCTCCCCGTCTTCGGGGGAGGACGATGAATAGAGGAGCTCTGTCCTTGTTTGTTGTTTTAGCAAAAAATCTGAAATAATTAACAGCCAGAGTCGTCTCGAGTTTGTGGGAGAGACTAAGCCATAACAATGGTGGACACTCTAACTTTACACTTTTCTGTAAAAACATGTCTAACCCACCAAAGTTGCTATATTCAACCCGCAATCAACACTGGCAGATGCTTGGCACTGTCCTAATAATACAAGTAGTCTAGGAAGAATGGGTACAAAAACTTATGGAATATGCAGAAATGGCAAAACTTACAGGAAGAATAAGAAATCAAGATAACAAACTTGAAATGGTTTATTGAATATTTACAGATAAATTGTAAGCCGATAAGAACATTAGCAGGATTATTGTAATAACCTGCAGTTTCATAAGAGTATATATTTAAAGAAGATGAATAAATGAGCAAATTAAGTTAATTTAGATATGCAGAAGATATTAAAAATATGAGAAATATGGCATCCAGGAGCTTTTCCCAGTGGAATTTCCTCCCTCCCCCCCCGAAAGAAAGAATGCCCTGCCCACAATGTATCTCCAATGACTTTTGCAATTGCTCTAAATTTCAGAAGTCTTTTGACATGCAGAATTCTTTGTGTTGGGTGGAAAATATCCTACTCATTAAAGAAAGCCAACAGAGTCCTTTGGTGCATAGAGCTACTTGGTAGGGTTTTTTTATTTTTAATCCTGACCAATTATATTTGGTGCAAGTGTGCCAATTGGCATGTTTATCTGGGTATTGATGCAGAATTTGGCATATGTGGTGAAATAATTTTGATTCCTTTAGCACAGAAGAGATACTGCCTTGTCTGTCACGGACATGTCAAAAGAGTTTGCACATTAATACTGGCAAAAGTCTATGTTTTGTATCTCTTTTTATAAACTCCAATAGAATTTATTCAAAAAGAAAAGAAAGGTGTGGTTTAAGATTTATATGCCACATAACATTTAAAAATCCCAATCTGTCTACAAAAATCAGGAAACAAACCACACAATATATAGCATAAAACCCTTAAAAATGCATTAATCTGACAAGTTCACAGTGTTATTTATTTTGAAATGTTGGCTGCAGAACTACTATTGTGATAGAATGAATCAGAACCTAACATCCACTGCTGAGGCATATTATCCATCCAACTATTCATTATATTTCGGAGGCAAAAGTCCGGTTTACTGAAATGAGCAAGTTCTTATTTTTCTCAGCATGACAATTTCTTCAAGTACATGACTATGTAAAGAAACAACAGCGTGAACCATCTGCTTACTGGGGGCAACTACATCCATTTTTCATGATTGAAGCAGACCTTTTTCCAACCTCACTGATAATGGAAATGACTGACGTTACCCCTGTTGAAGTAGTCAGCTCAAATACCTTTTTCTACATGTGGCCATGAGTTGAAGCACATGACTGCAGAGAAAACAACCAAGTGTTAACTAAATCAAAGTTTTACACAACTGAACAAGTTATAAAGGAAAATTGGTACCGGTATTTCCAAAACCCCGGAAGGCCTGGGACTCAACACGTCAACATTTAGGCTGCATCAGATTGTTGTAAGCAGTTTTAAGCATAACTTTTTTTGTGTTCCATATAAATGAATAGGTGGTGGTGGCGATGATTGAATTCTATATCAATTTACCTAGGTTTAAGTTCCATTTGGGATGCGGGTGGTGCTGTGGTCTAAACCACTGAGCTTCTTGGGCTTGCTGATCAGAAGGTCGGCGGTTCGAATCCCTGTGATGGGGTGAGCTCCCGTTGTTTGGTCTCAGCTCCTGAAAACCTAGCAGTTCGAAAGCACACCAAAAAGTGCAAATAGATAAATAGGTAGCACTCTGGCAGGAAGGTAAACAGTGTTTCCATGCACTGCTCTGGTTTTGCCAGAGGCAGCTTAGTCATGCTGGCCACATGACCCGAAAAAACTGTCTGCGGACAAATGTCAGCTCCCTCGACCTGTAAAGTGAGATGAGCGCTGCAACCCCAGAGTCATCTGCGACTGGACTTAACTGTCAGGGGTCCTTTAGCTTTACCTTTTAAAATCCCATTTAATTCATCTGCACTTACTTCTGGGTTGAAACGTCTAGGATTGTTAAACACTCAAAGGCTGATTCTAAAAAAACTAATATATGTTGAGACAAAGAGTGGCTATCTCACCCAGCTGTTGACAATCCTCTGCAACAATGGGTGACCTCAGATGTTCACATCAAAACACACATTCAGACAATAGGCTTGAATAAAAGACACATCCATCTGAAAGGGTTTGAAAAGCTGCAGATGCAAATGTGAATCCTGAGGCACATGTATTTTGAAGTCTGCTTACGTACTCAGAGCTTCATGGACCAGGCAGCAAACTCCTCAGAAGGAAGCTCCCCTTTGTTCAGTGGGGCATGTTTTCAAATAAGTGTGCTTATGGATCGGAGTCTACAGGGGTTCGTGCTGAGGAGACACTGGGATTTCAAGCAGTACAGAGAGCAAAGCAAAACCCAGCTCAGTGTAGTCCAACTAACGTCAATGGCTCTGTTCTAAAATTGTGTGAAGATTGTGCCTAAAGCTTATGACTTTGTTCTGCCTCTGTGAGGGGGAAACATTCTCTGGGACACATTGGTATAAATAGATATAGAAAACATATGTATACATTAAAAAAAGAAAAAAAATCAGTGACGCTCATTTCTGGAAACATGATCCATCTGACCTACCAGCCAAAATGCACCAGTCAAATGTAGTGTGCCATTAAAAATATCCTTTAAGGTCAAATGCAGTTTGTAATTAAAATGTATTCATTTAATTATTCAGGTTTGTAATGAATTGCAACAGCTCCCTACCTCCTTTTTTCACATCAAATGTCAAGGGAGCAGACCTTTCTCTCTCCCTTTTCTCTCTATACAATTAGATTATATCAAACATTTGGCAATATTCCATACTTTGTAATGTTAATCTGAACCGAGTGGCTCACACTATTTTATTTGCAGAACCTAACATATACAGGCTGCTAGGAACACCCCCCTACAAAAAAACCCCTCGACTATGCTAAAACTAAAATTTTGCATGAAAAAGGAAACAGAATTCTGCAACCTGTATGAATTATAGGGCAGGAAGGAATGAAATATATATGCATGCTGTCTCTATCTAATGGGGATTCATCAGGTCAGTATTCCACTAGTCTTTTCAGAAGCTCAGATAGGTCATCCCATTTTTCTGTATAACCATCCTGTGAAATAACTTTGGTTGACCATTGGTAACTGCCATCCCCATCACTCAGTGCCTTTCTGGTGAATTGGCACTTCTGAGGTTGGTGTTAAGGAACATTCCCCCTGACAGTCTATTTCCTCTTCAAAACCCTCCTCCTCCTTCCTGTGCCTCCAGCTATTCTGGACTGCTCCCAAGAGAATATAAAAAACATGATAAAAGCAGGTTGAGAGGAGTTCCCTACCAGGACAGACTTTGCTCGTGTGCTCAAGACATCGATTCCGTAAAACATATTTTGTTGCATTGTGCAAAATATGAGCAAGCCAGGGCTGAACTGATACTACCCTTGCTGGTACCTTTCCCAGGAAAATCAGAGGCTCACTATGTCAGGTTCCTATTGGAAGACCAGACAAATGCTAGAACATTAGCAGTGGCAAAGTTTTTATCGGTGGTTGCAAGAACAAATAATCCCTATATTCTGAACAAAATGCTTGTTTAACCTGGAGGTAGGCTGTATGAATTGTGTATTGCTTTGTAATGATTTGTTGGGTCTCTGGACCATAATAAAGATTGATGATGATGATGATAAAAACATCAAACATTAAAAACTTCATTAAACAGGACTGCCTTCAGATGTGTAAAAATTTTCTGCGTTAATGGAGCTAAACTTTCCACACTGAAAACAGGACCTTGCAGATCTCCACAGGATGCATACTGTAAAACCCAGTTGCAGCACACAAAATCAGACCCGCATTTCGTCTATGGACATGCCAGCTACTTTCAAATCCTGCCAGCCTAATCTCAATCAGCTTCGTAAGCCTTTTCTTGGAAGAGCGTTCCTTTTCTGCAGGTGCTTGCACTTAGTCAGCAAACCTTAGAATTATGGCCTTCCTGTGATCAGATCAAAACAAACAGTTATAAATACATGCAGGCTGAGGTTCCTCATTATCTTTTGTGAAATGTGTCAGGCACTGTTTGGCGGATAGTGTTTTATCACCTGGAGGGGAGAGATTCCAAACTCTAACCTTGCAAGGATCAGCAAGTGTCAGAACCTTTTGTCGGCATTTATTATCCATTCCGAGCAAATCTATGACTTGCTCAGTCTTCTGAAACATTCGCTAAGGATGTTTTTAAAAAATTGCATGGGATTGTTTTAGGTAGTCAATGAAACAAGACATTTTGATGGTTGCGTTAAAACATGAGCCACTCTTCGTTTTGAAATGATATACTGTACAAGACTGCAAAATGATGTAAATAACAAACACTCAAGCTGCTGAATTGCAACTCATTACCAAACTTAAAACCATGGAGAGACCTGGTCTGAACAGAGACATTGGATTCTTATCTCATTATACATGACTAAGCCATTTCTCACCTTCTCACCCCTTGCCTTTTCCTGTAAGACCTATTACAGTCGTTAAGAGTCGCCAACAGGCTCATCTCAGCTATCTGCCAATCTCCCATTCCCACCACCCTTCTGAGTAATACCCCTCCCCACCTTCTCACTATATAGAAGGGTCTGGCAACTTCTGTTTCAGTGTATCTGAAGAAGTGTGCTTGCACACGAAAGCTCATACCAAGAACTAACTTAGTTGGCCTTTAAGGTGCTACTGGAAGGAATTTTTTTTTATTTTAACAAACACTCAAGTACGCCAGAAATTTGTATTCATTGTGGAGCTGCCCATTTCCCCCCAAAATGTCCATTGATGGCATCTTATGGGAACATAAGAACATAAGAAGATCTCTGTTGGATTGGGCCAATGTCCTATCCAGTCAAGCATCCTCTTCTCACAGTGACCAACCAAATGCTTAAAGGAAGCCCACAGGAAGGATGTGAAAATATCCTATGGTTTCTAGTGACTGGTATTCAGAAGCATTGCTGCCACTGCCTGTGAAGGTAGAACATATCCATCAAAAAAGTCTGAAGGAAGCATTCTAATTCACATACTCAGAAGACTCCATGTGATCAGGAACCCTGGAAGACACAGAGTTCCCAAACGTGGAAGTCTAAATGTGTGCAGTGGACTAGAGTTACAGTTCCCCTTCAGACCTTCACACAAACTTCTCTTTACAGATAGGTAGCCGTGTTGGTCTGCCATAGTCAAAATAAAAAAATTCCTTCCAGTAGCACCTTAAAGACCAACTAAGTTAGTTCTTGGTATGAGCTTTCGTGTGCATGCACACTTCTTCAGATACACTTCTCTGTCAGAGATGAGGATGTTGAAGGTGAGGATTGGTATGAAACCCCAGTGACCTCTTCATCCATTTGCTTTGAATGGTTGAAGAGGGCTGGTGTCTATGCTATATAGCAACGTTTCAAAGAATAATGAGCACTGATGTGTTCGGGGTGGGTTGTGTGAAACCTGTGTTCAAGTCAGTAGTCGCACACAGGAAAGGGACACGGGTGGCTCTGTGGTCTAAACCACCAAGCCTCTTGGGCTTGCCGATCAGAAGGCTGGCAGTTTGAATCCCCACGACAGAGTGAGCTCCCGTTGCTCTGTCCCAGCTCCTGCCAACCTAGCAGTTCAAAAGCACACCATTGCAAGTAGATAAATAGGCACCACTGTGGCGGGAAGATAAACAGTGTTCCCATGAGCTCTCGTTTCCATCATGGTGTTCTGTTGCACCAGAAGCGGTTTAGTCATGCTGGTCACATGACCCGGAAAGCTGTCTGTGGACAAACGCCATCTCCCTCAACCTGAAAGTCATATGAGCGTCTCAACCCCATAGTCACCTTTGACTGGATTTAACCTTCCAGGGGTCCTTTACAGGAAATAACTTCAAATGACTATCAGGAACTGGTCTTCTTATGAGCTCAAGTCTCTTGAAACTTTGTCTTTAATTCTGGGTGGTCAGCTCATCTGATTATGTTATCCATGCGGCGTTTGGAAATGTTAACATGACTGCAGCATAATCAACCATTGTGCCTGGTTTCTTTAAAATGGCAACGCTAATTGCAGACAGATGATGTCTTAAGCTGGCTTTTCACAAAGCAAAAAGGCTGCAAAATGGGTCCACCAAAGTATTGTGTAACCCAAGACAAGTTGCTGAGAATGCTTAGACCTAAGGTCTTTTTTTGACACCCTCACCTCAGTTTTAAGCAGGTTCTAAATACTGTTAGCTAGCCCTGTAAATGACCTGTTGCTGGCTTTCATCTGTGATATTTTGCTGCGGTTTGTAGTCATTTATTACATGGCTGTTTTCTGGGAAAGATGGACTCACAGATGCTCCCCACAGTTTGGGTGAGGGTTTTTTCTGAGTGCCTCCTCCCCAGTCAAGGGGAGATTGGAAAAGTTCTCAGAGCCCAACTGAATGTTTGGATCAACACATACACCTGAATGCCAACACTGCTTTTCACAGATCACAGTTCTGTAACAGCAGCAGAACACCCAGAGACAGGCAAGTGTTTATCCAAAGTCACCTTTAAGCCATTTTCCAGGGAGGATTCAACTGTCTGCTGGAAGTTTAGGTTTGCACACTTGAAGTGCTTCAGTGAAACAAATCCACTTTAAGAACCAAGCAGCCAGGTTATTGAGCTAACGAAAGAGATAGGGATATGTACTAAAAAAGTGTGAGATAATAATCAATGGCTGGGAAGCTGTGTAATCTCCATGCAAAGAAATCAGGATATCTGCTTATTAAGTGGTGAATACTGTATGACCTCCCCATGGACATATAACAATACTGAGTGGACATTGTATAATCTCTGTGCAAACTTTGTGCTAAACAAAAAGGAGCCCCAGGAACACATTCTTCATTTAATTACAATAGTCTCTGGAACTTGTGCAACGGAACAAATATCACTTAGGACTGGTGGCTGCCTCTTGTCCTTGACTCAGCTTTGGCTTCTGTGTCCTTGAGACAGAGAGTGGTACTGGAATTGACAGAGTCAGTATGCTGCAAAACTGGAGCAAAACTGCTTGTAGAGCTAGAGTAAGGCATTGTGTCATTTAGCAATAGTGCTGCAGAAGGCAATGACACAACATATTCTGTACCATCAACCGGCTTCCCCCAGCCTTGTGCTATCCATTTATTTTGGGTTACAACTCACATCATCCCCTGCCAGCATGGCCAAGGGTCAGTAATGAGGGGAGTCTCAGCCCATAATATCTGCAGCGTACCAGGTTGTGGAACAGTTAAAAAAAAAATCATTGGGTTGTGACCTAAGAACAAATGTAGATCACTCTCATTGCTGATTGTGCTACATGAAGTTTGTGTGTGTTTTCTGACAGCAGTGTGTTTAACAACAACAACAACAATTTTATTATTTATATGCCCCCCCCCAATCTGGTTAGATTTCCCCAGCCACTCTGGGTGGCTTACAGCACATAAAAATTGTAAAACATTAGACATTAAAAATTTCCCGGTACGTGGTTGCCTTCAGATGTCTTCTAAAAGTCAGATAGTTGTTTATTTCCCTGACATCTGATGGGAGGGCCTTCCACAGGGTGGGTGCCACTTCTGAGAAGGCCCTCTGTCTGGTTCCCTGTAACCTCACTTCTCACAGTGAGGGAACTTCCAGAAGGCCCTCGGAGCTGGACCTCAGTGTCTGGGCTGAATGATGGGGGTGGAGATGCTCCTTCAGGTATGCTGGGCCAAGGCTGTTTAGGGCTTTAAAGGTCAGCACCAACACTTTGAATTGTGCTTCGAAACATACTGGGAGTCAATGATCTTTCAGGACAGGAGTTATATGGTCTAGGCGGCTACTCCCAGTCACCAGTCTAGCTGCCTCATTCTTGAATTAGTTGTACAGTGCTACCTCGGGTTAAGAACTTAATTAGTTCCGGAGGTCCATTCTTAACCTGAAAATGTTCTTAACTTGAGGCACCACTTTAGCTAATGGGGCCTCCCGCTGCCGCTGCACCATCGGAGCACGATTTCTGTTCTTATCCTGAAGCAAAATTCTTAACCCGAGGTACTATTTCTGGATTAGCGTAGTCTGTAACCTGAAGTGTCTGTAACCTGAGGTACCACTGTATAGTATTTGATCCACAGACATCTCTTGCTCTAACTTTTTTTTTCTTGTGAGTGGAAACAACATTGTACTAAATGAAATATATTGGCACACCTAACACTGCACTACTATCTATAATACCTGAATATGTGCCCGTTCTGGGAATTATTGATTAATGCCACTTTGAGTTACATGAAAGCATAGGCTGTTTTGGCTACTGAAGAAATACATTGTTACTAACTATATCAAAGTGTATGTGAGATTTAAATGAAGAAGTGTAGCCACTAGAAGCCAATTCCTAGGGGCTGTGGGGCTTCGGCTCCCACAATAAAACATTTGGAGGGAATGGGCCCCCACAAAGTTGGTGCATTCCCATTCAAATGGTTTGTGTGTACTGCATCATGTGGTTCATAGAATCATAGAATCATAGAGTTGGAAGAGACCACAAGGGCCATCGAGTCCAACCCCCTGCCAAGCAGGAAACACCATCAGAGCACTCCTGACATATGGTTGTCAAGCCTCTGCTTAAAGACCTCCAAAGTAGGAGACTCCACCACACTCCTTGGCAGCAAATTCCACTGTCAAACAGCTCTCACTGTCAGGAAGTTCTTCCTAATGTTTAGGTGGAATCTTCTTTCTTGTAGTTTGGATCCATTGCTCCATGTCCGCTTCTCTGGAGCAGCAGAAAACAACCTTTCTCCCTCCTCTATGTGACATCCTTTTATATATTTGAACATGGCTATCATATCACCCCTTAACCTCCTCTTCTCCAGGCTAAACATGCCCAGCTCCCTTAGCCGTTCCTCATAAGGCATCGTTTCCAGGCCTTTGACCATTTTGGTTGTCCTCCTCTAGACACGTTCCAGTTTGTCAGTGTCCTTCTTGAACTGTGGTGCCCAGAACTGGACACAGTACTCCAGGTGAGGTCTGACCAGAGCAGAATACAGTGGCACTATTACTGATTGATTATGCAGGGTTACCTGGGCCCCCACTATATTTTATTCAAGTTGGCACCCCTGGTGTAGCTACAGCTACTATCCATGCAGTTGGGCTCCAGTACACCCAGTTTGGATAAAACCAGAAAAGGTTTGGGTGGGGCAAGCAAATCTCTTATGATCCTGTGCTGCAAAACTATATTGTGAGCTCAGAAGTAGCTGCATGTACCTATTTCAATGTTCATCCAGGCATGATCATTACTTGCAAGATTTACCATATGTCCAGAAATCATCTAGTCCGTTTCAGTGCTCAGAGAATATCAGTTCTTTATATACTGACAGTGGCAGGTTTATCAGGGGAACTATAAACCACATCCAGAATTAAGAGAGCTTCCAGACTGTAATCACTTTCAGGTGGGATTTAATCGCATACTACCCAATTCAGTTTTCACAATTAAAGTTGATTTGGAGCTCTGGTTCAAAAAACTTGCCTCCCCAGGAAACCAGACTTTTTGTGATAAGGGAAATGATGGGAAAATGCATTGGAGAGTGTGGGTAACATTTGCTTAGCACACATTGTCTAATATCCCTGTAAACAAATCACAGTGAATGTTCAATCATTTATTGCCTTTATTTACTCTCCTCACAAACAAATTAGGATGAATGCTCAATAAACAGTGACTTGCATGTGATTTGGTCTCAAATGTCTTCCTATGAATTAAAGAAATCAAGGAAACATGAATGTGGGGATGGGAGCATATCTAGCAGACCTGGCGATAAAAAACTTCTACTTATATTGTTGATTGGCTTAGGGAGCTTCCCTGAACTTTTTACTTTTATTTTTTGGCCAGTGCCTATTAGTATTTTTTTTTTATTTGTTAAATTTATATCCTGCCTTCCATTCCAAAGGAGCCTCAGGTGGTAAATACACAAGCAATAAAGGAATTAAAATATCTTTAAAAAGCAATACCAGTACTTATGTAGAGTAGGTTGTCCTATAATTACTATGGGAATGGACATTGGCAGTGCTCAGCAATTTGTCCCATGGATGAGATGGGGTGGAATTCAATCCAGCAAATATGATCAGTAGTTCCTTCTGCTTTTGTTTTTAGTCCACAAACAGCACCTAGCTAATTACATTTCCTCCCATTTGCATTGTGTTTTCTATCTGTAAAAATGAATAGTGTGGAATAATGCAATGATAATATAATTATGTATTTAGCTACACAAAATTCTTCAACAGTGGACAGCAAGACAAATGATGTCGTTTTTGTCAAACCCAAACTGCAGCAGAATGGAAACAGGGCTGTATGTGATGAACACCAGTAAAAATGGAAATCATTGCTGTGTTACAGCTCTACTTAGGAGTGTCCCTTGGCTCTCCTATTAGCCCTCAGAACTATAAAAAAAACACTCATGTGGGGGTGCTTAGGTCAGGGTGTGTGCTGTTTGGTCTCCATGACCTAAACGAAGAACCATGCTCAAAACTACTCTCTGCTAGTATGCAGAATTCCATTCTTAATTCTGAGCTGTAGAAAAGCTTTGGGGGAGATAATGTTTGATTCCTTTGTGTTCTGAACATTATAGACAAAATCCATTCTCCAAATCAAGTGATGTCTTTCAGCTACATTCCATGAATCTTACTGAAACCTTTATTGCAGTTCTCAAAATTTCCCAGTAGTAGATAGGTAGCCGTGTTGGTCTGCCATAGTCAAAATAAAAAAATTCCTTCCAGTAGCACCTTAAAGACCAACTAAGTTAGTTCTTGGTATGAGCTTTCGTGTGCATGCACAGTGCATGCACACGAAAGCTCATACCAAGAACTAACTTAGTTGGTCTTTAAGGTGCTACTGGAAGGAATTTTTTTATTTCAAAATTTCCCAGCTACTTCTGGGATTTACCTCTGATTTCATTTTAAGAAACTGTAATCATTGGGCTTCTCTCAAAATTCCTTAGATATAGCCTCAGTAAGAATAAGCAGGATTTACCTCAACCTTACATTTTGGCAAAATTCTGTGGGTACTTTAGCCTCTTTCCTTCTGTCATAAGAAACCCAATTTCTACAGAAATATATTAACTATTAACTGTCCTTTCCATTAGTTTGCTTCTAATTTGATTGCCCTAGAGTCATAAGAAGAGTTACATTGAATCCAATATCAAACCATGGATGTAAAGAACTCAAATTAGGGTAGGCAGTGGGAATAGCAAGGACATCCCAGGAATCTCAAAGCATGATCAATGGGGAAATGGTGTGCTGAAAATCTGCAACAGCTGCACAGCTTTGGGGGAAAAAACAAGGCCAAAGTGAAGTAAAGTTGTTCATGATTCAGGAGAACAAAATCTCTTGCTGTGAAAGGTTTTTTTTCTAAGGTCAAAATGAATTTAGTCTACAGTGGTCAAAGCTGACTTGAGCACTGGTATTTTGGGCCAGCATCTGCCACAAACAGACATGGATGTCATTTGCATTAAGAACAACCCTTGAGAAGTGTGATTTCAAGAAGCAAGAGCAGCAGGACATCGCTAATGTAGCTTGAGAGGAAGAAGAATGTGTGTCTTATGTACCCATGCATATATATCATTTTTATTTCATTAATAAAGCAAAGCACAATGAAAAGGCACTTCATCAGGGAACATTCAAAAGAGCTTACAAAATGAAACTGGTTACAGATAGGTAGCCGTGTTGGTCTGCCATAGTCAAAATAAAAAAATTCCTTCCTGTAGCACCTTAAAGACCAACTAAGTTAGTTCTTGGTATAAGCTTTCGTGTGCATGCACACTTCTTCAGATATCTTCAGGTATCTGAAGAAGTGTGCATGCACACGAAAGCTTATACCAAGAACTAACTTAGTTGGTCTTTAAGGTGCTACAGGAAGGAATTTTTTCATTTTGAAAATGAAACTGGCAAGACCACCACCAATAATTTATACTTAACTTTTCTGAAGAACGTTCGGAAGCAGCTTACAATATGAGACAAAAAAACAGCAACACAATTACAATTATAATAAAATAGCAGCAATACATGTAGTAAAACAACTGTATGACAATGACAATATAATTAGAAATACATATATTGTGTACATATGCATTCCTGTTATCTTATTAATAATATTTTATTAATGAAATATATACTCTTCTGCAGCACATCTGAAGCTTACAATAGGAGACATTAAAATGACTGCAATGAAATTATAGTATGAATCTAATCAAATAAAAATAGCAGTGATAAAAAGAATCAATCATAAAAGCAGTCATTCTTAAAGCAAATTTAATGGCAGCAGTCACAATGTCTATAAAACACATGCATACAAATTAAAGGATGGCAGGAATAAAACTCCTTGATTAGACATCTAAATTAAGAAAGAGATTGGAGCTCCATTGGTAGAGCATTCCATCATTTTGGTGTCAACACTAAGAAGAACCCGTCTATTGTTGCCTCCGATCTTAACACATTCGGCTTTCTCATGATAATAACAATCAGGATTGTATTGAGGGAATCACTCCTGAGATCACTAGTCCTTGTCCGTTTAGGGCAGGCATAGGCAAACTTGGCCTTCCAGATGTTTTTGGCCCACAACTCCCATCATCCCTAGCTAACAGGACCAGTGGTCAGGGATGATGGGAATTGTAGTCCCAAAACATCTGGAGGGCCGAGTTTGCCTATGCCTGGTTTAGGGCTTTATAACTTTTTTATTTGGCCCCATAAGAAATAGATAGTACAAATATCATATCAAAGTTATGTGTAAGATTTTTTAAAAATCTCTTATGCACATGATTTTTTTCTGATTCCTGTTTGGCTCCTTGGTCTTGAAAAGAAGTCATACATTATATGTATTATCATACATATAAATATTATATTATAAAAATATTATACAGATACACACTCCAGGTTTCCTAAAATAACCAGCTCATAAACAGATGCTACAACAATGCATACAACTATATAAAAACACTTATGTATCAATGTATCAATGTATGACTTTCATACATATGTATGAATTTCATACATATGTATGAAATTATGCTTCATATAATACTTCACAGGGCTTGTCTGTTTCATATGTGGATTGGGGGAAAAGTAAAACATGAGCAACTCATATATATATGCAGGCATTTGCTGCAAGAGGAAGCAAACTATGTCGGCACAGTTCATTTGGGTTAGAACCACCAAATTCCATGTATAAATCCATTTAAAATGGATTCCTTCTGCACCCCTAGTTATGCGCTACAATCACTGAGCCTTGAAGTCTGCAGCTATATGTTAAACCAGCTGGAGATTCTGAATTAAAAGCAGCTCTATATGGATAACATTTCAGTACTCCAATGTGAAAATAGCTAAGTCATAAAGAACATCTCATGACCAAGATCCCCTACAAAAACTAGAGCTGGCACTGGTTTTAGCATTTCACATGGCGGACATTATTTCACCTCACCACGGCAGGGACAGGGATCCAGGCAGCTTTGTGAACAATGGCTGGGTTCAATCCAGTCTCTTGCCAGCCCCAGAAGCCAACCAGACACCCACCTTAACTGATATTATTTTTGCTGTGAAGGACCATTGGCCAATGTTTTCATGGCTGGGAATGAATTTTACCAATAACCAAAGTAGCCTAGGTTCTTGGAGGTTTTACTCTCCTCACAGCAAGAGTGATTCTGTTTCTCCTGTGACAACTTGGCTGTGCTGGACATTGGGCAGAATCCATAGTGTATGAAGGCCCCCATCCCTCACATAATATCCCCTGTCCTTCTTGGCTCATAAGACCCTACTCACTGCCCAATCAGCGTATTGTACATATGCTATCCATAACATCAAAATGAAAGGTATTTTTATGGCAGCTGATGCTCTTGAGGAGCTTGCCACTCTCAAGATGTGTCAGTTAGTGAGAAATATATACATGTTGAAGGGGCGGGGGAGTTCGCATCTAACTGAGCCTCAATCATTTGCCACGATGCAGGCGCTGTCCTGTCTGGTGCTGTCAGGGCACATTAAGCGTCTTGTTTGATGTGTCATCATAACTTGTTTACTTCCTGACACACACTTGATGTACAGCACACTCGATTCAAGCACACTTCTGCGAGAGTTGTTTCTTTGGGGAGCCCCACACAAAATCGTCGAGCGCCTGTGGTGACAGGTAAATAAGTTTGAAACTCATTGCCCAAATACAAAGAGATGTCATAAACCCTTCCGAGTAATTCAGTGAACATGTAGCAAACAGTAGCCTTTGATCAAGACACAAGGCTCAGAAGAATAGAGGCTATTTGATGGAGGATTTAACCCATTGTGGTTGAAGTGGGGAAAAGGGATGAAAACTTAGCAAAGGATACGGGAGGGTGGAATTATGGTAATTTGAAACAGGCCAAAAAGCACATGTCAGTAGCAGATGACACAAGAATGTGCTTGGTTCTCCCTACATTAACAGTTGCCAAGTGTGTTACACTGTACTTGTTTTGTTTTAATGCAGTTGAGGGGAAAGGGAAATGCTTTGTGATACTCTTGGGTAGAGATGATAGAATCCTGATCTTTCCTTCACACTGTCTGTAGCAATACAATGGATTCAAATTTGCACAAAGGTGCTTCTACCATTTTTATTTTGCCTAGAGAAAATGTGACACTGTGACAGCTTCTGTTCAGTGTCCCACTCAGACATACCTTCTTCCAGAATACACCATCTTACCAACACCAGCTTTCTGTCATCTGCTCCCAGAAGACAACCACCATTCTGTGGCTACCCCCTTAGATTCTGCCTCCTAAAGATTCAATGTACCTCTTCAAACCTTAGAATTTCCCCAAGCATACTGATCTCTCTTTCTTGTTCCTCAGTGGCTCAGTTTAGACTTTAATCCTGTTAACATGCACCAGTTGAGTTTGCTATCAGTATATCAATAGAGAGCAAGAATCACATATTGCTTCTAAAAATGTGTGTGTCTCTTTGTGCCTGTAACTTAATCTAGAGTAGACCCAAGAGCATCTCACTTAGAATCTTGGTACTTCAATTGCACTGAAATCACTCCTCTTCAGAAATCTGGAAAAAGTTCCTATGGCTTCAGCTTCCCTTTCATTTCGATAATCTTTCTATCCACCTACTTGAGAAAAGAAGCATTTATAATGTCAGTGAGAAAAGTTGGTAAATAATCATGTACTCCAAATGATTCTCTTTTTCATTTTTGAAGAGGAGTCATGCACAATTTAAAATACTGGAGATTTTTTTCATGAAGGTCCCCACCTCCCCAATGAAGAGCTATATCTTTCTTGTTTCTTTTTCATTACTATGATCAACACATGAAAAGTAAGAGAAAGTGGGGGAGGGTGTTTAGGAGATAGCATTTTTTTTAATTAATAACAGAATAAAAATCAAGGTTAGATATGGATCAAGTACAACTGAAGTGATTTCACATGCAACTCAGCCTGTATGCCTCTCCACTTTTAATTTTGCTCCCCGATGTGAAGTGAATAAGTGCATTACTATGAGAAAATCCATCAGCCAAAGAATTCCTAAACCAATGTTGAAAGGCATTTTGTCATCTCCATTATTTGATTGCAGTAGATGGGTTGAGCTACTGGAGAAACTTGTACCAATAAAAAAATACATTTATGTTTAACAGAAAGGGGATTTCTTTCATTTCTACCTCTCCTGGGCTGACTCCAGTCTATATATACCATTTCTACAATGCCTTATTGAGTGCAGGAAATGGAAAGGATGGGGAAAACAGTATGTTAGTTCTTAATTGGAAGCATACCCAGTTCTGTCTTAACACTAGCTTCAGGAGGATCATGGCACTTTGTGGCTGGAGAAATGTTACAACATTTGGGTTTTTACTGGTTTGTTTAAAAAATGCAGGTTCTGTGGTCATGGTAGAGGTTCAAAGTGTGGAAGAAGTGGATTAGAAAGGCAGTATTCAACCCCTCTTAATATTAAAACCCAGGACCATTCAATGAAGCTGCATGTTAGAAGATTTGGGACAGACAAAATTAGGTACTTCCTAATACAACTCAGAATTAAACTATGGAATAAACTACTACAAGAAGTTGTGATGGCCACCATCTTGGAAGGATTTGAAAAAGGGATACAGTGGTACCTACGGTTGCAACTTAATACGTTCCAGAGGTCATTTCTTGACCTGAAACCATTCTTAACCTGAGGCGTGCTTTTGTAATGGGGCCTCCCACTGCTGCCGTGCCGCTGGCACGCAAATTCCGCTCGCATCCCGGGGCAAAGTTCACTACCATGGAGGCGCAGGTCAATTCTGTGTCCAGGGCAGCTGTTTACCAGCTCCATCTGGTACACAGGCTGAGACCCTACCTGCCCGTGGACTGTCTGGCCAGAGTGGTGCATGCTCTAGTTATCTCTCACTTGGACTACTGCAATGTGCTCTGTGTGGGGCTACCTTTGAAGGTGACCCAGAAAATGCAACTAATCCAGAATGCGGCAGCTAGACTGGTGACTGGGAGCGGCTGCCGAGACCAGTCTTGAAAGACCTACATTGTAGACCTACAATGTAGGTCTTTCAAGACCTACACCGGTCTTGAAAGACCTACATTGGCTCCCAGTATGTTTCCGAGCACAACTCAAAGTGTTGGTGCTGACCTTTAGGGCTTCTAAACAGCCTTCGTCCAGTATATCTGAAATAGCATCTCCACCCCCATTGTTCTACCCGGACACTGAGGTCCAGCGCCGAGGGCCTTCTGGCAGTTCCCTCACTGTGAGAAGCCAAGTTACAGGGAACCAGGCAGAGGGCCTTCTCAGTAGTGGCACCCACCCTGTGGAACACCCTCTCACCAGATGTCAAAGAGAACAAAAACTACCAGACTTTTGGAAGACATCTGAAGGCAGCCCTGTTTAGGGAAGCTTTTAATGTTTGATGCATTACTGTATTTTAATATTTTGTTGGAAGCCGCCCAGAGTGGCTGGGGAAACCCAGCCAGATGGGCGGGGTACAAGTAATAAATAATAATAATAATAATAATAATAATAATAATAATAATAATAATACCAGGAGAACCTACTTCCGGGTTAGCAGAGCTCATTACCTGAAGTGTTCGTAAAGAGGAACGTAACCCGAGGTTCCACTGTAATACATATTCAAGGAGGATAAGGCTGTCCTGGCTTATAGCCATGCTGACTGTGTCCTTTCTCCAGTATCAGAGGAAGCATGTCTCTGCATACCAGTTGCTGGTGTGGCAAGTGCTGTTCCAGTTTCCAGTTTGTAGGCTTCCCATTTGTATCTGGCTGGCCACTGTAAGAACAAGATGCTGCACAAGATGGGCTTCTGGTCTAATCTCACTGGGTTCTTGTTATGTAAACCCAAAGCACAGTGAGAAATCAAAAATACCAATTTGCTCATTGCTTCTTATAGCCTTTCTCTTTAAGGAAATAAAAATGTCCGTTCCAGCTTGTTTAGAATTCCAGCAGCTACACAAGGAGCAAGACGTAAGACAAAGATGCTTCGGTAATGAAAGCCAGCATTCTCTGTCCCTTTACCACAAAAAAGAGAAATAAATTTGCAATAAAGCTTGGATGGTTTTGGAGCACATGTTTATTATCCGAGTTCGCCTCCTGGGAGTGAGAGCAATTTACGGAACCCCACTGTAGACGGAACTGTGGTGCCTTTTGAAGGGAACTGGATGCCTCCCGATGACTTCAAAGGAAAAACCAAGGTTTAACACCAAATTTTGTCTGTCTTAAAACAACCTGGCAGTGTGAAGCTTGCAGCATCTTGAATCATGCCTGGCATTCTGGATCTGATTTACAAACTAATCACATATGTGTAAAATATATTCGTATATGCTTTAGCACCACATGCAAACAGAATCTGTTGTGTGTGTGTGTTTTCCTCATGCAGTTTCAATTATTTTACTTACTCAGAGACAAACTGCTTCTGTTTATTTATTTATTAATACATACATACATACATACATACATACATACATACATACACATTGCCCATCTGGCTGGGTTGCCCCAGCCACTCAGGGCAGCTTCCAACACATAAAATCACAATAAAATGTCAAACATTAAAAACTTCCTGATACAAGACTGCCTTTACATGTCTTCTAATAAGGGCAATTGTGATGTAATTTAAATTCAGCTAGCAATTTGTGTACAGGAAAAGCAGTGTGTCTCCCTCCCATATACCTTCATATTTAACATTTTCTGGTGGCAGCGACTGTTCCTTTCAGCAATCATAGTTTTAAAAATGATGGTCATTCAATTACTGATAGCCAGTTACTATATTTCTTGATAGCAAATGATGGTCCATGGCAACTGATAACATACATCAAGTACAGTTTTGAACTTCTGAAATTTGAACCTAGACAAATTGGTGTATAAAAGAACTCTTGTCACAGATTTTATAAAAGCACTGATCTTAATTACCGGTATGTTAGCAAAATATCCCTCAGTGAAAAGGTACAATCACAACACATTCCTAACTGAATTTATTGAATTCAATTGGGCTTATTCCCAGGTAAAATGTTTTCGGATTGCAGCCTTAGACCTTTCTGAAATTTATTTTCATCCTTTGTATGCCACAGTGCTAACCTTTGTGTCCCTATTAAATGAATGCTGGTGGGTAAACATTTGAAGGGATGTGCAGTAAATTTGTCTGATTAGGTGCCTTCTTGTTAGATGGTTTGTGTATCTGCTGCAATAATTGAATATGCAGCAGGTCAGAACGATATATCCAGAAAAATTAAGAGACCGGTATGAGAAATACCGTTAGAACAACCAATTCCCAAATATTTGGTATTTTATTATTAGAGGCAGCATCAGATCTAATAATTTTCATTTCCAAGGTAAATCCAGAAAGCAACCCCTTCTAAATGTGTCTACCAGAAACACCTGCTACAGCATCTCTGGAGTACCTGCTAGGGATTGAATCTGGAATCATCTGCACACAAAGCAGATGATTTATCACTGAGCTGATTATGGTAAAAAAAATTCCTTCCAGTAGCACCTTAAAGACCAACTAGGTTAGTTCTTGGTATGAGCTTTTGTGTGCATGTACACTTCTTCAGATACTTCTTCGTGTGCATGCACACTTCTTCAGATATCTGAAGAAGTGTGCATGCACACGAAAGCTCATACCAAGAACTAACTTAGTTGGTCTTTAAGGTGCTACTGGAAGGAATTTTTTTTATTTTGACTATGGCAGACCAACACGGCTACCTATCTGTAACTGATTATGGTAGTAGCTGTCATTAGATTACCAGTGCTGAACATCCTTCCTTCATGTTCACAACACGCACCTGCATTTATTAACGTTACAAAGCAGCATTTTTGAAAAAATGCTTGCTAAATTTAGCATTCCACATTACAGCAAAATGGGGAAAGAAATCAGATATGATTTTTAAAAATTCACCTCCCTTTTCATTCACTTCAATTTGGCATAAGATATAATTAACTAGTGATTTGGGGGAAAAAAAGAAATACTATTTAGTATGTGACACTCAACAGACACCTGAAAAAGTCACTTGGATAATTGTAAGTGTTTCAATCTTTTCCTTCCACTTATTTGAGACTGAAGTATAAGTGTTGATGAGCAAATGGGTTAGGTACTTATAAGGCTTTTGGGATAATTCTTGCAAAAAGCCAAGACTCTTTTCAAGATTTCTCCAAATCTTTGAATGCCTTGGCCCAGACAAGTGCCTTGTTAACCCACCTCATCTAGGAAAGTTAATAGGCATGCTCAATTGTACAGAACATGATTTCATTAAGAAGGTCTTTGGTTCAAGCAATAGCATCTCCAGGCTAGGGCTCGGGGACCATTGCTAGTCAGTGTAGTTCAGATGTTGCCAACACATTTCTGGATGAGGTTTAAGGGCATCCAATGGCCCCTGAAGGGTCTACCCCTTGTGTAGAGAATGCCAAGCTAGATGGACCATTATGAGGCAGATTCCCACAATCTTATATGCTTTCAAGTTGGAGGAGGTAGGGGGAATGAAAAGAGCAGGACTGATAGCTGAAAGGGCTAATATAAGCAAATGTCTCTTCCTAGCTTCCAATCATTCTGTAATGAGATTTCAGAACATGCTATACAGGAATGCTGGGAAGTGGGAAGTTCCGCCTGATCAATGAATTCGGAATAACAATGTCCCCCAAAGTTCATGTTAGCAGAAACAGCTTGGAAACCACTTCTGACTTTATCCTCATCAATTACATTTATATTCCACCTCAATGAGCTCAAGATGGTGTACATGCTTCAACTCCTCTTCACTTCATCCTCATGACAACCCTGTGAAGTAGGTTAGACTGAGAGATAGTGGTCATCTGGTGGGCCTCATGTCTGAGTGGAGATTTAGACCCTGGTCTCCCAGGTCCTAGTCTAACACTAACCACATTTCTACACTGGCTCTTTACCCTCCACTGTTACTTTCTCCCCTCTTCACATCTTGGTACATTTGTGAAACTATGAGAAGGAGGAGTCAAGGGAACATGACACATGAGATGATTAGGGATTGTGAATTAAAAATAACAAACAAGTTGTTGTTGTTGTTTAGTCGTTTAGTCGTGTCTGACTCTTCGTGACCCCATGGACCAGAGCATGCCAGGCACTCCTGTCTTCCACTGCCTCCTGCAGTTTAGTCAAACTCATGCTGGTAGCTTCAAGAATGCTATCCAACCATCTTGTCCTCTGTCGTCCCCTTCTCCTTGTGCCCTCCATCTTCCCCAACATCAGGGTCTTTTCCAGGGAGTCTTCTCTTCTCATGAGGTGGCCAAAGTATTGGAGCCTCAGCTTCAGGATCTGTCCTTCCAGTGAGCACTCAGGGCTGATTTCTTTAAGAATGGATAGGTTTGGGGGCCACCAGGGGGCGCATTGGAAGATGGCCGACAATAACATCTCTCCGACCCACACGAGGTAATTAAGAGGCTGTGATGGGAATATGCAGCCTCCCTTGCCCCCCCAAGGGAATGGGGGGGACTGCCTTGCCAGCTGTGTCCATAATTCACCCCCAGAATCGAAAGAAGGGGGTAAGGACACTTGGCACAAAGCCCTCGGGTGACATCGGCTCTCCCTGACGCTGTCTCTAATCGCACACTGGTTCGCATTAGCACGAAATATACAATTGGAAATATATAATTGGAAAGAAGCTAATGCACATACATCAAGTGAAGATCGGGAGTAAAGACTGCTGATTAATGGGATCTCTGCGAGCGGAGCGACGGGCTGGACAAATAAATCAAGTGAAGAATCATTATTAAAAGACTGGTATGTTGGAGTGAAACGGAAAGGGGAGGGGAGGAAAAAAACTTTTCTTATTTTGTCTTATGTGAGTACCAATAACCCTCCCCTCCAGAGAGAAGAATCGTTGCTAATTACTAATCACAAACAGGAGCCAAGAACTGTGTGGAAATGAATTACTGATCAAGGACTGGTGGAGACATCGGGGAATGGAAAGAAAGTTTTATGACGCAGTTAAAAATGGACTTTCGTTAAGACAGGCTTGCCTATAGGAGGATAAGGGGGAGGAGGACCAGGGTCATCAGAATGTGAATGTATGGTTATCGGAATGTGATCTTGACCTGGCAGGTCCCCTTGAGATATAGATTGGCAAGCCTGTGGATCAACGGACAGACTGTGGGAATGTTTTTTACGGAGGTGTGGAAATGGCGTCTGTTCTTTATGGGATATGACTATTGGAGAGTGTAAAACCCACACAGAATATGTTTGTTTGCAACCCGCTTGTGAAGATTATCAGAGATCACAAAGAAATGAATATATGATAACAACAAGAAGATGAGGAAAATAACAAAGAGACTATCTGGACAGAACTGGATAGAACTGTTTAATTAAAGCAGCAGCAGCAAGAGTGAAGTTTGGATCCCTTTCGGAGCTTGAAGTATGGGTACCCCCAACAAAAATTTTAAAAATTTGGCTGTATAATTTGGAACTAATGTGATTTGGAATTAATGTGATTTGATTGGTCTGTTAATAAAAAATATATTTTTTTAAAAAAAGAATGGATAGGTTTGATCTTCTTGCAGTCCATGGGACTCTCAAGAGTCTCCTCCAGCACCATAATTCAAAAGCATCCATTCTTCTGCGATCAGCCTTCTTTATGGTCCAGCTCTCACTTCCATACATCACTACTTGTCAAGCATAAACCCAAATGAATGCAACAAAATGGCAGCCCATTCCAGAAAATTTATATTTCCTATATTGCCATATTGGTGAATAAAAATGGGCTTCTCAAATATTCCAAGTAAAATCTTCATTCAGCTATGGAAGCCATACTGCAGCCTTCTCTTCAGTTTCACACATTTCAATCCATAGGGCTGTATGCACTATACCTTTAAACCTTATTCATTCCCTCAATGAATTCTGGACACTTCAGTTTGTTAAGGGTTGCTGGGCATTGTAATTCTGTGAGGGGCAAACTACAGTGATCAGGATTCTTTGAGGGAAAGAATTTGCTTCAGATGTGCTTTAAAAGTATGTTGTGTACATAGCCCCAACATGAAAGCCCCAAACAATATCAGATTTCCAATGTATTTCAGAAGAGCTATGGACTATGCAAGAAATCCCTCCTACACTTGTTTTGTCGATACACATAGGAACAAATTAGGTAGCCAAGAAACTGAAATGGTTTCCAGCCTGAGTGCCTCATGAACTGTTTTTCACCAGTCAGATTAATTCTTATCAGACAGATATATCTTGGGAACCGGTGCCTCCTGCCTTCAATCAACAGTGGACCGAAGCTATCTATCACCATTGTCATTGCCTGCCAAATCTCATCATTACCTGAAGCATGAAAAGAGGAATATATATATATATATAGTGTCTTCTACAACAACCATGGAAGGTATTCCTGCAGCAACCTTTTGTAGAAGGCAACAGATCAGACATAGATGTTCTGCATAAGATGTCTTCTGAAAATAAATCTCTCTTCAGCATTCAGTGTTTTGCTCTTGTTTTATTTATTTTATAGGAGTGACAGAAAAATTGCACTTCTCAAAAACAGATTTTGAAAGCATCCAGAAATCTTGGATGATTCTGCTCCAGGCAACATGTCTTCCTTACTGTCAGCTGTCTGAAAACTCAAAAAAGTAATGTTTGATACTGTAATTTCCTTAGACCCATCCTTTCACACAACGGTAATGCCAATGACAGGCTGGTAAGAGTATTGGTTTACTCTGATTTCTCTTTACATCTGTCTCCTTTGTTTCTTGAGCATGCAGATCAAAGTGAAGATTGTGTCATGAACATAACATCATCCCAAAAAGTTTAAAAGTTGTTAAGAAATTTACAGTTTCTAGACTTTTCACTGCCTCTCTTTGGATGTCTATGCACTTCTGTAGTAATCAAGAGATAGTGCAATGGTGGAATTGCATTCCTGGGTCGCTTTGTAGATGCATAATATTAGCCAGCAATTAAAATCTGACTAGAACAGGGGAAAGCATAAAGGCATAACAGAGAAATAAATAAAGCATAATGGGATATGGAAAGCTTTCATATGGGAGTATGGCTAAAGGGCATGTTGCTCAATTTGATCACAGCTGTCCATGGAGGCACAGGTCATTTCTGTGTCCAGGGCAGCTGTCTACCAGCTCCATCTGGTACGCAGGCTGAGAGCCTACCTGCCAATAGACTGTCTCGCCAGAGTGATGCATGCAGTTAGTTCCTGCTTGAACTACTGCAATGTGGACTGAGGTCCTCCTCCGAGTGTCTTCTGTTAGTTTCCTCACTGCAAGAAGCAAGGTTACAGGGAACCAGGCAGAGGGCCTTCTCAGTAGTGGCACCCTCCCTGGGGAACACCCTCCCTTCAGATGTCAAGGAAATAAACAACCACCTGACTTTTAGAAGATAGTCCTGGATTGGAAAGTTTTTAATGTTTGATGTTTTAGTATGTTTAGATATATGCTGTGAGCTGCCCAGAGTGGCTGGGGAAACTCAGCCAGATGGGTGGGGTGTAAATAATAATAATAATAATAATAATAATAATAATAATAATAATAATTTGGAAATCATTGCCATGGGGTGTGATGCTGTTCACCTGCATAGATGGCTTTAAAAGTAGGCCAGCAGATTCATGGATGATAAATCTAGCAAGCGGATTAGCCAAAGAAGGTAATTTTGTAACCTCCACATCAGAAGCAGTATTTCTGTTGCCGTGTTAGCATTTTATTTTCTTGTTTTATTATTTAATATAGGGGGTGATTCTCAGCTCCAAGGGAGACTGTGGAGCTCTCATTCCACCAGTGGGTGAGGGGAGAGAAATCTATAGATGGAGAGGGAAGTCTGCTGCCAGAGGTCTCCTTGTTGTGCTGTACCATTGTCATTGTTCTGTAAAACTGCTGTATTGATGGTGTGTGGCATATACTGTATGAGGACAGCATGGATCCATGTTATCCCAAGACCCCTTTTCTCCAGACATGGAGCTGGCACAAGGCACTTCCAGACTGCTGTTGTTTTCAGGGGGGGGGGATTCAATTGCATTCCAGGAAATTCAGGTTGCACAATTAAAGTTGATTCAGAAGTCTTGCACCAAAGAGCAGAGGAGGGTGGGGGTTTTTTTTGTAGAAAGAAAAGGCACCAGGAAATGCTCTACTAAGTGTGGAATGAAAATTGTTTGATGCAAAGCAATCAGGGTGAATGCTCAGTAAGTGTGGGTTGTTTTGAAGTGTTCACAGTTAACTCCCTATCATTTAAACAATGAGAGGAGAGGGGAAATGGTCATAGGAAAGAAAAACTGAAATGAATGTCACTCCTACAACCTCCGATTTGGACTGCTACAAGCCAGCTCTCTCTCTCTCTCTCTCTCTCTCTCTCTCTCTCTCTCTCTCTCTCTCTGTATAATCCTTTCCATGGAGGCACAGGTTACAGCAACAGCCAAGGCAACATTTTCCCACCTTTGCCGCATCAAGCAATTGGTCCCTTACCTTTCCCGCCCCGACCTGGCCACAGTGATAAATGCGATGGTCACCTCCAGGCTTGACTACTGTAATTCGCTCTACGCGGGGCTGCCCTTGAAGCTGTCCCAGAATGCTGCAGCAAGGCTCCTCACGGGGTCTCTACCATGGAAGCATATTCACCCAGTGCTTTTCAAGCTGCACTGGCTCCCGGTGGAATACAGGGTCAGATTTAAGGTGCTGCTTTTGACCTTTAAAGCCCTTCACGGCCTAGGACCCTCGTACCTACGGGACCGCCTCTCCCAGTATGCCCCACGGAGAGCCTCAAGGTCCATAAATAACAACACCCTAGTGGTCCCAGGCCCTAAGGAAGTTAGATTGGCTTCAACCAGAGCCAGGGCCTTTTCAACTCTGGCTCTGGCATGGTGGAACGCTCTGCCTCATGAGACCAGGGCCCTGCAGGATCTGATTTCTTTCCGCAGGGCCTGTAAGACAGAGTTGTTCCGCCTGGCCTTTGGCTTGGAGCCAATTTGATTCCCTCCCTCTCTTTCTTTTTTCTTTTCCTTCTCCTCCTGCGATGAGGCATTTTAATGAGGCATTTTAATATTTTAATGTTTCAATATTTTAATGTTGTATTTTAATTTTGTTTTAAGTTGTAATCATTCAACTTGTTTTTATTATTGCTTGTTGGCCGCCCTGAGCCCAGCCTTGGCTGGGGAGGGCGGGGTATAAATAAAAATATATTATTATTATTAGTAGTAGTAGTAGTAGTAGTAGCCACCTTGAAGATCTCATAGGAGGAGATTGTACCTGCTTCTGAGATTCCTTCCAAATATCCTGCAAGCCACTGTGTTGGTTTATATCAGAGGTTGGAAATTGTGGTTCTCTAGATGTTGTCAGATTCCAACTTCCATAAACCCCAACCAGCATAACCAATAGCAAGGAATAATGGGGCTTTTAGTTCAGCAACATCTTGAGCATTACAGGCCGGTCACCCTGGTTTAGACGGAAGTTTGCCCTGAGCCAGCAGAATAATTTTGTTCTATTGTGCTTCCCGGTCATGCTGTAATTACAAATGTCAGAAGGAAGTCAAGGCAGAGCAGGAAAAAGCACTTTGTACCTCTTAGCTTTAAAGTGTACAAAATAATAATAAAATCCCACCATTTGGTTTAAATTTCTCTTCCATTCTACTTCAAAACCAGTAAGAAATGAAGTTTGACTTTGCTGTAGCAAAAACCAAGGCAGTTAACTAGGTTTTTAAAATATGATAGAATAAAACAGCTGATTTATGTGAAGTATGGTTTTATAGTTATCAAAACAAGTACATCAGGTGCCCTGAGATGCATGCCTCCCATTTGAAAATTGCTAAACCAATGGCTGGTGTAGTGTGCCATTAATTTTCTCCCCAAACTGACTGACCACACTGGTGCTGAAACTCACAGTTCTCATCTCTTCGACAGCCACGGGGCAATGTTCTTTTCCAGCCACAGTTCAAATCACAAACTGTCCTTCATTGAATGCAGTCAACCTAACACCTAAAGGTGACTTCACACTGATGGAGCATGACCCCAATAATGCCTTTCGCTACAAAAGCCACACACGCCAGCGGGAAGAAGATTTTTATGTTAGATATCATTGTATTGTGTGTATTTCAAGGTAATCCCGAATAATCCAAACAGTCCAATGAACTATTTTAATCCATGATCCTCTCCCATGTTTCAAAAAATAAATAGGATTGCATCGCTGACTGTGGAACAGGCTTCCATCGCTTTCTTTCCCCTCCCACCACCTTGCACAATAAAACAAGTTTCATTTTCACATACACTGAGAGCCTTCAGTTTTTTATTTTTGCAATTAGGAAGCATTGCAGTTTAATACTTTAATCAATTAAGCATACCTCTGAGAACAGATGCTTTCTGATCTGCTCTAGTAATGCAGGTTCAGGTGTGACATGAGTGCATTTATTCATTCACCACTGAAGGTAGATTTAACAATGTACAGTGGTACCTCTGGTTACATACTTAATTCATTCCGGAGGTCTGTTCTTAACCTGAAACTGTTCTTAATCTGAAGCAACACTTTAGCTAATGGGACCTCCTGCTTCCGTCACACTGCCGGAGCACGATTTCTGTTCTCATCCTGAAGCAAAGTTCTTAACCTGAGGTACTATTTGTGGGTTAGCGGAGTCTGTAACCTGAAGTGTATGTAACCTGAAGCGTATGTAACCCAAGGTACCACTGTAATTGTATACATGGCTATTCAGTCATTAGTCTCACTGAGTTCAATAGGATTCACTCCTAGGTAAGTGTGTGTGACTGCACCTCCAAAGAACAAGTGTTATACTCAATGTCCCCAACTCCACGTGCCTGTGCACAAACACATAGAAGAAGAGCCATGCTGGGTCAGACCAAAGACCCATCTCATCCCACATCTTGTTTTCCAGAGCAAGCTTGTTTTCTCCTGCTCTGGAAGATAGGACTCGAACCAACAGCTTCAAGAAAGGAGATTCCACCTCAACATCAAGAAGAACTTTATGACAGTAAGAGCTGTTCGACAGTGGAATCGTCTCCCTCAGGAGGTTCTGGGCTCTTCTTCCTTGGAGGTTTTTAAGCAGAGGTTGGATGGCCATCAGTCATGGATGATCTAGTTGACATTCCTGCATTGCAGGGGGTTGGACTAGATGACACTTGTGGTACCTTCCAACTCCACAATTTTATGATTCTATCTTGTTTCCTGCAAGAGGCCAAGCAAATACTTCTGGGAAGCCAGGAGTAACTCCTCCCTGCTTTGACCCTAGTAACCAGCATTCAGCGACATGCTGCCTCTGAACATGTTCTCCTATCCAGCCATGTGCACCATGTGAATTACTAATATTTGCAGTGGAAGTTCTTTCTCTGTAGAAGCAAATTTTGGGAAGTGCAACTGGTTTGGTTGCACTGTGCACAAAGCCTTGTGGGCACCGCAGGAAGCAGCAATGATGTAGAACTGAAGGCAAGAGGCGAGATGGGGCAAATTTTGGGGTCGCATAAGGCACCGCTGTAATTTAAGACCCCAAGTCATAGAAAAATAAATTTTCATCACAAGAATTAAGTCTTGAAGCTTTATGTGCAGAAACTTGATTTAAATGTTGCAAAAACAATAAGTGATACATTGTCTCAGTTATACATTTCTCTTTTTGCATATACTGGTTCCATGCTCTAGAGCAGTGTTTTTCAACCTTTTTTGGGCAAAGGCACACTTGTTTCATGGAAAAAATCACGAGGCACACCACCATTAGAAAATGGTAAAAAATTTAACTCTGTGCCTATATTGACTATATATAAATTTACCGGGCTGCTGCTGCTGCACAGGGCTGGACTCACTCGTCTCTCTTCCGAGACCCGACCGTGACCAACTGGTTCCAGATGACCTCCTCACCTCACGCTGCACCTGCGGCCTGGTCTGGATCCGGATGCGGTCTCTCTGCAGTGCCGACTCCCGCCGAGTCCTGGTCTCCGTCCGTTTCCTCCTGCTCCGGTCCTCCTGGTGACTCGAGTCACGACGTCTTCTTCTCTCCGCTGCTGCGCACACTGTGCTCGGGCGGGAAGGAAGTCGGAAGATGATGTCCTACTCCAGGCTGGAGTCTGGACCAATCACAGCCCGGACATCAGAAAAGTGGAGGGTGTCCCCCTGAAGAGCGCCAATCGGCGCCCCTGCTGGCAGAGGGTGGGGTCAACCCCCCCCATACCCAGGACACAGTCCGGCGCCCACCTAGTGGGCGAAAATTTGACTTAAAAAAAAAATCTTTCGAATTTTCAATTTTTCCCACGGCACACCAGGCAACACTAGTGTGCTGCCGAACAGTGGTTGAAAAACACTGCTCTAGAGCATAAATTTGCCCATACCTAGCTTTTTCAGGTAAAAATCCCCACCACCACCCACTGGTTTCCTGCTTGCTTGCATCTTGGGCAGTGCCCAGGGAGATCTGTGTCTGCTTGCAAAACAACTCGTGACTGAGTGATGGGAGCTACTTCATAAACATAAATAGATGTTCTGAAATTCAATCCCAAGACCCATG
Source organism: Podarcis bocagei (assembly GCF_964188305.1). NCBI lineage: Eukaryota > Metazoa > Chordata > Lepidosauria > Squamata > Lacertidae > Podarcis > Podarcis bocagei. Next base: position 17,430,767 of record NC_138130.1, read on the forward strand.
ACTCAGTCATAAAACCTAGCCCACCTCATTTTTGCAGTGGAAAAAACACAAGACTTCATCATGAGTTCATACAGTGTAACTTAAAATACAATGACAATCATACACAATTTTATGTAAGATTAAGTAACGTCAGCACTTTAACAGCACAGTCATCTTATATATGTCAATAATAATAATAATAATAATAATAATAATAATAATAATAATAATAATAATAATAATTTATTTTTACCCCATCCATCCGGCTGGGTTTCCCCAGCCACTCTGGGTGGCTTCCAAGAAAATATTAAAATACAATAGTTCATCAAAAATTAAAAGCTTCCCTAAACAGGGCTGCCCTCAGATGTCTTCTAAAAGTCTGCTGTTGTTGTTCTCTTTGACATCTGGTGGGAGGGCGTTCCACAGGGCAGGCACCACTACCAAGAAGGCCCTCTGCCTGGTTCCCTGTAACTTGGCTTCTGGCAGTGAGGGAACTGCCAGAAGGCCCTTGGCACTGGACCTCAAAAGTACACCCAGCTGAGTTGAATGGATGTTACTCCCAGGTAAGTAAGTAGAGGATTGCAGCCTAAAGATATTTTGCAGAATGGGAACAGATCTTCACAGGCAGCAGAGGTCAAGGAATTTGCTGCCACAAGTTGTGGTGATGGGCTCTAGCTTTGCTGCATTTGGACAAATTGGGTGGGGGGTTAGGTCTTTCCATGGCTGTTAGGGATGTGAGTTAAGTAGAATCTCCATGTTAAATGGCAGTATGTCTCTGAACACCGCTGCAGAGGGGAAACTATCTAGGGATGGCTCTCATCATCATGTTCTGTTTGTGAGTTTCCCAGAGTTATCTGGCTGAGTATTGCTGGAAAAGGTCTGTGATTAAGCTAGATGATATGATCTGGCAAGCGAGTCCTCTGTATGTTTTCCAAACAGCAACATGCTGTACTCCAAATGTCTGCTTGAATGTTCCTGAATGCATGAAACAGTTTTGTTGTGCTACATGGGATGAGGGTGGTGGAGTAAATTAGCCTGGATGATAGCAAGTCATTTTTTTAATAATAAAAAAATGTGAATACATACATTCATACCATGCTTTAGGGTGATCAAGAAACTGCATATATTTATCACAGTAATTATTGTGACAATCCCATACGGTAAGTTAGTGCTACTATTCCTAGATAGCAGCTGCAGGGTAGGCACTGAGAGAGAACAGTTTGCCTGGCAGTTTCTTCCTGAGTTTATAGCAGAGGTGAGATTTGTACCGTTGACTTCCTGATTGACAGCTCAGCCTCTAGCAGTGCAATCCTACACATGTATTCTCATCAGCAAGCCCCACTGGATTTAATGGGTTTAACTTCCAGGTTTGCAGCTTACAAGGCTAAAAACCAGTGTCAAAATCATAATGCACCAATTAGGTGTCGACACACCCCTTTCAGAATGTAGCACATGTATTTAATTTGTCAAATATGTTCTGTGTTTGTACAAAGGCACAGCTGTTCCTCTGGCATCAATGTTTCACAGTTTCCGTATGCATTGCTGAAGCAGCACTGAACCTGAACATGTTTTGTTCCATGCCTCATAACTGGGAAACAAGCCCACTGGTAAGCCCGTCTACTCTGAAGTAAGTCCCTTTGAATACAATGAGATTTACTTCCAGGTAAGGGGGTATAGGATTGCTGCCTAAATTGTCAACTTCTGTTGCCACATACACTGATTGCTGCGTTTAAATTATTGAGAATATGAAAGTTTGCCAGATTTTATGAGCTCAATGCAGAAAAGATGAAGTTGCATAATAATATCATTTGCATCAGTGTTTAAACAAATGGAAGAATGACTTGACATAGTACAAACCAGCACAAATGAGAACTCATGCTGATACTGCTTAGTGATTATTTTGTCAACACAAAAATTAACCTATTATTCTTGCTGTGATGGATTTGCACCGAACCAATATAGAAATACGGTGATAATGACTTTGTAATTACTGATTAAACATTTTCAACTATTATGAACTTCTCTGGCGTAATGAACTAAATGAAGAGCATGTTTCACAGCCTTCTAGTTTCTAGGAGGAATGCTTGATAGAATAAATGTCACTGCATTCTTTTGAAGGAAGAGAAAAATGAAACCTACTGTAAACCACATGGGTGAGATGAGGTTGATTCACACATTAGCTTCATAATGAGAGAATGCTGTGATGAAATGTCCCTATAGCTGCAGCGGCTTTCATTTCTGACAAAAATGAAACATTACCCCTTCATTGGAAATGACAACTCCGATGCTCCTTTGAAACCCAGCGTCGTGATGAACAGAACCTGTTGCACTCACCTCTGATGCACATACCCTTTCTTTTCTGAGGGAACCACAAAACATTTGGCCTGGGCCAATGCTGCTAGATTACCTGTTTGAGATCCATGAAGAAATAAAAAAATTAATAAAGGTTTCATATAACAAAAGGGCAGAAGCACACATATTAGGAATTTTGAGTAAGGATACCCCCAAAGATAAAATTAACATATTCCTATATGCAACAAGGGACGCGGGTGGAGCTGTGGGTTAAACCACAGAGCCTAGGATTTGCTGATCAGAAGGTTGGTGGTTCGAATCCTCGCGACGGGGTGAGCTCCCGTTGCTCGGTCCCTGTTCCTGCCAACCTAGCAGTTCAAAAGCATGTCAAAGTGCAAGTAGATAAATAGGTACCGCTCCGGCGGGAACGTAAACAACATTTCCGTGCGCTGCTTTGGTTCACCAGAAGCGGCTTAGTCATGCTGGCCACATGACCCGGAAGCTGTATGCTGGCTCCCTCAGTCAATAAAGCGAGATGAGTGCTGCAACCCCAGAGTCGGCCACGACTGGACCTAATGGTCAGGGGTCCCTTTACCTTTAAGTCCCTTTACCTTTACCTATATGCAATAACAGCAGCAAAAACGTTGGTGGCCAGTTACTGGAAAGGAAAAAACATCCCAACAAAAAGGGAATGATTAAGTAAACAATGTGAGTATCTGGCGTTAGCAAAATTGACGGATATAATAAGGCATAAATCTAAAACTATGGTACAGAAACAATGGGAATGCTTAAAAGAATATTTACACAAACAGGGATCAAACACAAAAGTTTGTGCTTAGACTAACCTTATGAAGAATACAGAGAATGCAAAGATTAGATGGACTATGAAAGAATTTAAGGAAAGGAAGTGACTGAAGAACAGTTGTAAAGGTGAATTAGATAACCAAGAGACGTGTGGTGAATGCGGTGGAAGTCTTTTATAATATTTTAACTAGGATTTATATATTGTAATGTTTGAAGTATGAGTTTGGAATTATTGATTACGAAAAGTATTTTTTCTCTTCATTCATTTTCTTGTTTCTTTCTTTTATCTTTCATCTTTCTTCTTTTCTAGTCTGCATTCTGGAAAATTGTGTAGATAAATGTTTTTATGTATTGTTTCTATTATTTTTTTCCATTTTTTTGTAACATCTAATAAAATTTAATAAAAATCTGCACCTCAAAGTCTCAGAATTCTAACTTGTCAGTTGGCTTCCTTCTCCACCTCCTTTCCTTCTTCCTTATGTCAGCTTTGGGAGAAATTGCCTATATATATATATATATATATATATATATATATATATATATATATATATACACATATATATATATATATATATATATATATATATACACACACACACACAATGCCACCTGCTTTAGAAAAAACACAGTTGGCATATTTCCAACTGCATAAGTGACTGCAACCACACCAGCTGCCTCTAACCTTATTTAAGGAGTCCCAGACTCCTTCTCTTTCTCAGTTCTCCTACTTCCATTTTCCATCTTGCAAAAAGGAAACTTAGAACCAGGCTCATACCCTCAGTACCCATAGGGACTGGGAAGTAGTGGTGGAGACTGCCTCCCCATCCTGACCCTTCCAGGGAGGAGGAAGAGGAAGACAGTATAGAATATTAATAGCTAAATTAATAATCGCCGGATTCGGGAAGCAGTCACACTCCAACTTGCTGACTCTATGATATAAGGAAATGTGGTGAATTGGTCCGATGGAAAATCTTACCTTTAAACTAAAGCCTCAAAGGAAAGGTCCAGATGAAGATAAATTTTATCCCGTATGGTATAAATTTATTGAGCATATAACTAAGTCTGAGGGTACTCTTCACCCTCCCTCAACTCATGGAATATTATGGGCTATATTTGACATAGATATGGAACCTCCTTGTCATTGATTTAACATTTGATTGCCCTAGGCTTGTTTGTTATTATGATTTTTCCGTTTGTTTTGCTTTTATGTACCTTAAACTCGATGTAAAGACTTAATTGAAAAAAAGGAATGCAAACAGTCTGAAATGATAAGCTGTTGGCTCTGCATCTTATAAATGTTTAAGAATTCACTCACATCTGGAAGTGCTGACCTGGCTGTTATCCTGCACTCTCCTGCACTTGTCTGAACAAAGAACAAGGACGACAGCTGGAGCAGCTGTTTCCTTCTTATTCTCCCTTTCAAGGAAATGCCAACTATGGTAATGGAGTGCAAAGGCCAGAGTTGACAACAGTGCCATGCCACCATATGCTATGGATTTGTTTTATTTTTAAAGTTTTTATCCTATTGTAGTTCATTCACTTATCTTCTCCCTTCCTCCCCTTAGTGCAGCTGGCGAAAGAAGCCTGTTATATGAATGAGTTCAAAGCAGTTTGCAAAAGAGAGGAGGTGTTGCTTTAAGGACAGACTTAACATCCACGCCTTTCACCACTTTACTGCATAGGACCTGCAGACTTGTACCTAGGAATACTGTAGCAATCTGCCAGCTTAAATTTTGGACGTGAATATTGTCATTCTTTTGCTGCAGACAACATCTCTGATTGTTTTAAAGTTCACCTCCTTGGAAGAGGGAGAACTATAGGTTACTCAATGCAGAAATTTGTGCATATTCTTATGGGTAAGTGGGGGAACAGGGCTCCCCTAGATTCCTAGGTGCCAGATTCCCCCCTCTAGATTTTCGGGCATTGGCATTTAATCAGAGCTGACAGACTGCACTTGCTTTTGTTCCAGACAGAAGGACAGAGGGACATAATGGCCTTATCATTAACCCATCGCAAAAGACAAAGACCCTACCAGTAACTAAGCAGGAGGTTGCCAGTTGTCCTTTTAAACAGAGGTATGTTTGGCAACATGTTCTGAGAACAAGGAGGAGGAAGTGAGGATAACTCCATGCAGCGTTGACTAGAGGAGGCTGCACCAAGCGATCAAGTACCATGACTGCCTGCTGCTTTTGAGCCAAGCTTGCTGAAGCTGTGAGGGGAGCACTGAGAGACACTCTTGGGGGTGTAATGAGCACTCACACTTTACATTGTGTGTGCCCTTTGCGGGATCGCACGTAGTGCTACAGTTCCCAGGGAGCTTACTGGCAAACAGGGTCTGGCTTGCCTCTCATTGTTAATTTTTGGACGTTCCCGCCCAGCCTCAGTAATCAAGTTTCTTTCTGGGAGGTGGGGCCAGCCCCATTTATAAATAGAGGTAGAGCCGACATTAGCCAGGCAGTCGGCTCTGGAGATTCACCCTCCCTCCCTTCCCTTTGTTTAATGCTTCTTGTTTGCAGGTTTACTTTTTCTTCCTGTTTAGCGGGTGCTGCTATGGTCTTTGACTGGTTGCTGTTGAAGGACCGGGAGGAAATTTTACTGCATTGGCAGGTCTTGTCTTCCCTGTAGCAATTCGTCACAACTTTGGTGGTTATGACCTTGGGTGGAATCCTTTAGTCTTTTCTTCCCTATATGGGGGGGGGCATGAAGTGGTGACTCACCCCCCTGTAGTGGTGATTCGAGGGTCCCCCTCTTAAAGGGGTTATATATATATATGGGTGTGACTGGCCATACACTGAAAGGTCGTCAGTGAACTACCCTGCATGCGGGGATATGGGCTGGGCTGCCTGCTACACTTACATCTTGCAGAGCACCCTCATATCCCATTTACCCTGATTAGCCCCAGTTCCCCCCGGCTGGGGGGCTGGGAGTGAGACACACCCAAGGCCTAAGCCGAGGTCTTCCTACATTCAGAAGTTTAACAAATTTGTGGCCTAATTTTAATTCCATAACATGTTGTCAGAGTCTTTATTCCTTCCTTATGATCCCTGGGGGCTGAGGCTGTCTCTGCCTGGTCACGCAATGTTCTGCACCCCCTATTGAAGCCTTCAGGTGTGAAGTTGTGCAAATACACCATATTTTTAAGACACTGCAGACTCTGCTATGCCTTGATCTTCCAACGGTGAAGGCCTATGAACCATATCAAGAAGATGGCATGAGCTGACTATCCCAAGGCTTCTGAACCAATCCCAACATGAGAGAGTGAGTCCTGCCCCCTGCAATATTCATATATGGCAATGTGGGTTTTTTTCTGCATTGGCATAAAGAGACCAAAAAAATTAATGTGTGCAAACTCAAAAGAAAATCACATTTTAAAAAATTAAGTGAGACTGTGTAAGAAGATCATGAACTCCATAGCTGCTACCTTCTGTTTTTGAGCTGACACGCTACTCCCCAATTACAACTACCCTAAAATCCTGTAGACCTGCGTTGCTTTCGATGGGGAAGGAATCACTTTTTCATCAAGAAAGACCAGCAGAAAAGGATTTGCATTCATTTTTCATAATATTTAATTTTTTGTATTCATTTTTCTAATGTACACATTTACACCAAGAACTTTTCCCTAATACAATGCATGTGCACTTTCCCCAAATATATGCATTCTTGTCCACTTTACTTGGCTAGAGAATTGCATTGCAAATTTTGAAAGATTTCTGCATTTCAGTTCACATATTGTTTTGGGAAGAGCAAATTACTTACATTCACCTATAAATGCAAACTGATTATTTTTTTTTAAAATCCCTCATCCCTGCTGTTAAGTCAATGCAAAGTCAATTGAGATGAAAACCTTAGTGGTTCTCCTGGCCAGCTCTTAATTTTTAGGTAAAGAGACCGTGTGTCCTATTCCTCCTTGCAATAGTAAAGAGGCACGCTAACATTGCCAAGGGCACTACACATAATGATGTATCTGACACATGGAGCAATCAAACTGGGGTCTTTTTGCTGTTAGGAATCCCCTTTGCAATTATTACAACCAAATCGCTTTCGCCCACTTCTCTGAAATAACGATGACTTTAGCAGCCTAGATAAAATCAGCATTATTATATAAGTATAATTTTAACCCAAACGTTATTAGCCCCGGGAGTTATCTTTCATTCCGTTGATATTTAACATTGGACATTTATTGTTAGCAACCTCCACAGGAAGCTATCATTTTGCTCATTGGAAAACATTCACTATAATTAACCCAGCCCTTGATTTCTTTGTCCTACACAATAATGGCATATTCATAAATCATTTTCAGAAAGGTACACGTTGTAATCATTTTCTCTAAGGAGACCTATCGTTAGCACACGTTGTTAATCTGTGGTGCTTCCAAATATGTCTTTGCTTAACGAAAGACTGATGCCGAATTGCCTTTCTTTATAAAATGGTGCTTTTTAATATTTAAAACCTACTGGGCTTGTTTACAAAAAAAAGCAAGCTAGCAATTAATCTCGTTGATATAATTATTTTGTTTTACACATTCCAGTAAAGCTACTTGGCACCAATGGCAATCCACCACAAATTTAAACTACTTTGAGTTATAGATTTGTAGATAAAAATGCTGCTTTAAATAACGTTGCAACATGCAGTCTTTACCACCAGTAAAAGCCACCGGTTGTTTTAATATATTTCAAAATTATAAACAGCCCAAGCAAGAAAAGTACTAAATATACCTTGTGGATTTATGAGTGTATCTCAGGGGGCAAAACCACAAACTGCAGTCTTTTATAATGCATAAAACACTGAAACAATATATTTATAAAATAAGACAGGAGAGCTCAATGAGATTTGATTCTGGGAAAGTAGGCATGTGATCTCAGCCATAGTGCAAGATCCTAAATGTATACAGCAGTTTCTAGACCTCAAATGCCCACTGAATTCAATGGTGCTTTAGCACAGAGGCTTATAGGATTGTGTTGAGTAAAATCAGGCAGAGGGATCTCTTGCTGCACTCGCAGATGATTCCTCCACTCAGACATTCCAATATCCTCTCCCTTCTCTCTCTTTTTAAAAAACCTTTATTTATACTTTTCAGATATACACATTTCACTGATTTTACAATCATTTTGACATTTTAAAACTTAACTTCCTTCCCCCTCTTTCTGTGGTTCCTTAAATTTATTTTTAATATCTTCTGCATATCCAAATTCACTTAACTTGCTCATATATTTATCTTCTTTAAATATATTTTTTAAAATCCTGGGGGATTTTAACATCCATGCCGACACGATCTTACAAGGGGCCGCTCGGGACTTCGTGGAAAGCATGGCCTCCATGGGGCTGTCCCTGAATAAGTTTGGCCCAACTCATAGCCTGTACATGCCTTAGACTTGGTGTTCACCTTTATGGATGTTGGTGATCTGACACTAACTAAAAGCGAAACAAAAGAAGTGCCATGGTCAGATCACTTCCTGGTGCAACTGGACTTCTCCGCAACCCTTCCCCTCTGCAGGGAGGTGGGACCGATTCGGATGGTCAGCCCCCGCCACTTAATGGATCCAATTGGCTTCCAGAGAGTGGTAGGGGATGCTTTATCCCAAGTTGATGGCCTTTCAGCTGATTCCCTGGTGGCACGCTGGAATGCGGAGTTAACCAGGGCTATTGACTGTCTGGCTCCGAAGCGCCCTCTCCGATTGCATGGAGCCCGGACAGCCCCGTGGTTTTCCCCGGAGCTGAAACAATCGTTGAGACGGCTAGAGCGCCAGTGGCGGAAAACTCATTCTGAATCAGACTGAACATGGGTTAGAGCTCAACGTCGAGCCTACCAAGTGGCAATGGCGACGGCAAAGAGGGCCTTCTTCGCCGCCTCCATTGCATCTGCAGAAAACAGCAGTAGGAGACTTTTTCAGGTGGTTCACAATCTATCGGAACCACCTGTACCACCGGGGCCTGGCAGGGACCCCAAGATCTCCTGCAATGCTTTTGCAAAGTTTTTTGCAGATAAAATCGTTCAGATTCAGAAGGAGGTAGACTCCACCGTGGGAGCAGGGCTAGGGCGGGAGAGTGCTGGAGTTCTGTCTGGTCCTGTTACATGGGATCAATTCCAATCTGTTACCTCCGAGGATGTGGACAGGCTGCTTGGACAAGTGGAACCGACCACCTGTCTCCTTGATCCTTGCCCATCCTGGCTGATAAAAGCGAGCTGGGAAGGGCTGGGCAATGGGCTCTGCGGGGTGGTGAATGCTTCCCTCTGTGAGGGAGCCTTCCGAGACCCGCTGAAAGAGGCGGTCATTAAACCGCTTCTTAAAAAAACATCTTTAGACCCGGCCAATTTGGCCAACTATCGCCCAGTCTCAAATCTGCCATTCTTGGGCAAGGTGATTGAGCGGGTGGTTGCTGAACAACTCCAAGCACGCCTGGAGGAAACGGACCATTTGGATCCCTTCCAATCGGGATTCAGGCCACACCATGGGACTGAAACTGCCTTGGTCGCGCTGGTTGATGATCTCCGGCGGGCTAGGAACAAAGGTGAGAGCTGTTTCCTAGTTCTGCTGGATCTCTCAGCGGCCTTTGACACCATCAACCATAACATCCTTCTGGACCGTCTAGAGGGGCTGGGAGCTGGGGGCACTGTCATACAGTGGTTCCGCTCCTTCCTCCTGGGCCGTGTCCAGAAAGTGGTGGTGGGGGATGAGTGTTCAGACCCCTGGGCTCTCACTTGTGGGGTGCCTCAGGGTTCTGTCCTCTCCCCCATGCTTTTTAATATCTATATGAAGCCGCTGGGAGAGATCACCAGGGGGTTTGGACTGGGTGTTCATCAGTATGCAGATGACACCCAGCTCTACCCCTCCTTTAAATCAGAACCAGTGAAAGCGATGAAGGTCCTGTGTGAGTGCCTGGAGGCGGTTGGAGGATGGATGGCAGCTAACAGATTGAGGTTGAATCCTGACAAGACAGAAGTACTGTTTTTGGGGGACAGGGAGCGGGTTGGTGTGGGGGATTCCCTGGTCTTGAATGGGGTAACTGTGCCCCTGAAGGACCAGGTGCGCAGCCTGGGAGTCATTTTGGACTCACAGCTGTCCATGGAGGCACAGGTTAACTCTGTGTCCAGGGCAGCTGTCTACCAGCTCCACCTGGTACACAGGCTAAGACCCTACTTGCCCGCGAACTGTCTTGCCAGAGTGGTACATGCTCTAGTTATCTCACGCTTGGACTACTGCAACGCGCTCTATGTGGGGCTACCTTTGAAGGTGACCCGGAAACTGCAATTAATCCAGAATGCGGCAGCTAGACTGGTGACTGGGAGTGGCCGCTGGGACCACATAACACCGGTTCTGGGAGATCTGCATTGGCTCCCAGTATGTTTCCGAGCACGATTCTAAGTGTTGGTGCTGACCTTTAAAGCTCTAAACGACCTCGGTCCTGTATACCTGAAGGAGCGTCTCCACCCCCATCATTCAGCCCGGACACTGAGATCCAGCGCCGAGGGCCTTCTGGCGGTTCCCTCATTGCGGGAAGTGAGGCTACAGGGAACCAGGCAGAGGGCCTTCTCGGTAGTGGCGCTCGCCCTGTGGAACGGCCTCCCACCAGATGTCAAAGAGATAAATAATTACCTGACATTCAGAAGACATCTTAAGTTCAGGGAAGTTTTTAATATGTAACGCTGTACTGTTTTTAACACTGATTGGGAGCCGCCCAGAGTGGCTGGGGAAACTCAGCCAGATGGGCGGGGTATAAATAAATTAATAATAATAATAATAATAATAATAATAATAATAATAATAATACTCTTATGTAGCTGCAGGTTATTACAATAATCCTGCCAGTGTTTTTTTCAGTTTACAAGTTATCTGTAAATATTCAATAAACCATTTCCACTCTTTTATTAAAAAGTTTGTTATCGGCCAATAAAGCGAGATGAGTGCCGCAACCCCAGAGTCGGTCACGACTGGACCTAATGGTCAGGGGTCACCTTACCTTAACTCTAAACTGACTTGCTTTACTCCAGCTTCTTGCGGCTAGGATTGCTTCCCTTAACATATAAAATAAGAGAACAAGAAGAACATACGTTTAAAGAAGATTGGAAAACGTTTATTGAATATATGAGAAATAATTGTGTATAGCTGTAAACACTGGCAGCATTAAGATAAATTCAACCACATAAATAAGTTTTGATGGATATAATAATGGAAAACCGATTGGTATAGTTTTTGTAAAATATGCAGGGATATAAGATATGTAAAATGAACCATGGAAAGAGAAGAAGAGAAGTCACAGATATCTTAAGGATGGACAATGTTTATCTGAAATGGTAAAACAGAAAATTTTGTAAAAATCATAAAAGAAGAAGAAGAAGAAGATTGCTTCCTTAACTAGTACTGAAAAACAAGTTTTAGGTCGCACTAAGTTAGCGTTTGAGAACATTTTATACTATTATTATTTTTTTTGTCTTTATTGGGTTAACTTACTAGCATTATAAGCATGGAGAACCTTTGGCCAAGATATCTCTTTCTATAGTTTATGTAGTAAAACCTTTTATTTTTTGGAGAGGGCATGTCAGGGTTGTTGTGTGTTTCTTTTTACAGCAAAACCCAGCAAAGGGTCTTGTACCAGTAGAAGTGTTGAGCAATATTCTTCATAGTTATATGAGGAATCAGAGGCAAGATACGATTTGGATCTATACATATATTGGCATTTGAAATGAATTTTATACAGAACATAGTAGGTTATTGATAATCATATATGTAGTGGGTCAATAATATTACATATATATTTATATAAGAATGTATGGAAGTGTAACTAATTATACTTAGTGTACTATTTTATATCTTTGTTTTTATTGTAGTTTTCTACTTCTTAATTTATTTTTATTTGCAATTTCTCTGTTTATTTATTTATTCTTTCTTCACTTTATTTTGTACAAGTGAAATTCTCTCTTTTTTAAAAAAATACCATGGATTACTTCAGTCTTGTTCATGAATTTGAGTGAATAGGGAGGGACATGCATGCAACCTCTGCCCCTCACAAGTGCCAATTCCACTTTTGCATGGAGAGTCAACTGAACACACTTAGAAATCACTCCATGATCAGGAATCCTGCATTATCAGGATTTTCAGTCCAGGGAGGCTTAAAAGTGTATTCACCCGAAGGCAGTTAGAATCCGTCTTCAGACTTAAAATTCACCCTTCAGGCTCTGGTATATAATGAAAGTAAACAGTGTTAAAAAGTGAGATTTGTATCTGAATGCGGTTAAATGAAGGAAAGAAAAACCAAGGCCAAACAAGAAGTGCTGGCTGTGTCTTATGTCCCTAATTGTCATTTTGCAGAGGATTTTCTCCTCTTTATCAGGGTAAAAAAGAAAAGAAAAAGAGTTTGGGGTGTTAGAATGACACACAGAAGGAATAAATGAGTCAAGACACTTGAGACATGGATGGCTTGCTTATGATTTTGTGCTGCTAAAAATGTGGCTGCCGTACTTGTTATTTCTGTAAAACCAAGTCAAGAGTTCAGTCAAAGTCTTACAGCCACCTTGTGCAATGTAATTCAAGACCCATCCGTCAGTCGGCAATTTCCAGTGTTTATAAACCAGTCTTCATTGCTGCTGAAGCAAATGTGCACCATTTCTAGATTATCCACCGTCACAGTAATGATCCAAAGAAATGTTTCAGTGGTGTCCCTTGAGTCCTTTAATACATTAAAAAAAACAAAAAAACCAAAAAGCAACCCTTTCAGAAAATGGCAGGGTAGGTAATGAGGTTGCGATTAAAAATAGGACAGGACAGGAAAGGAAACTGTCATTAACTCTGACAATGCTTATTTATGCCGGAATGCCTCATGGGTCAAAAGTGAGAGACAGTTGCAAGCAACACAAGCACACTTGAGATTTGGCGATGTAACAAAAGAGCAGGTGGACATGTGCAGATGATATTTTGGTCTCTACAGCCATGAAGTTCTCCAATAATATGCTTATAATATGAATTTTCACTGAGATTTCCGCTTTGGATCCAATGCTAACACTTTCTGAGAATGAGGATTGGATGGGGGGAGATTAATAGTGCTGTTACAAGTGTCTACATTAGGGCATCTTCTGCCTGCTATTTGATGGGTGAACCTGCAGTCACCAATCTGCCAGGACAACTGATGTAATTGTCACTTCATCGTCCTCACATTCCAACAGACAATCAAGGCCCAGAGTATCATTAGGGGTGGAGCAGATATTTGATTCAGTTTGCATTTAAAGACAAAGCTCTTTCCAAAACAATATGCAAGGGGAAAGACAGCCGTCCTTCAAAATTCACATTTCTTCCAATTTCGCAATGCCGTTCTCCAGCCAAGTAATGTGTCAATAACTGTATATACTAGGGTTGTTGTTGCTGTTTAGTCGTTTAGTCGTGTCCGACTCTTCGTGACCCCATGGACCAGAGCACGCCAGGCACTCCTGTCTTCTACTGCCTCCCGCAGTTTGGTCAGACTCATGTTTGTAGCTTCGAGCACACTGTCCAACCATCTCGTCCTCTGTTGTCCCCTTCTTGTGCCCTCAATCTTTCCCAACATCAGGGTCTTTTCCAGGGAGTCTTCTCTTCTCATGAGGTGGCCAAAGTATTGGAGCCTCAGCTTCAGGATCTGTCCTTCCAGTGAGCACTCAGGGCTGCTTTCCTTAAGAATGGATACGTTTGATCTTCTTGCAGTCCATGGGACTCTCAAGAGTCTCCTCCAGCACCATAATTCAAAAGCATCAATTCTTCAGCCCCTTCATGGATCACTGCCTCCCCTTCATGGATCACTGCTTCCCCTTCATGGATCACTGCCTTGCCGTGGCGAAGGGGTTTGAATAACTCAGAGAAGCTATGAGCTATGCCGTGCAGGGCCAACCAAGATGGACAGGTCATAGTGGAGAGTTTTGACCAAACGTGATCCACCTGGAGCAGGAACCGGCAAGCCACTCCAGTATCCCTGCCAAGAAAACTCCATGGACAAAGACAACAGGCATATACTAAGGTAAAGTTTGCATAACATGGATATATTAGTGGGAAAAGCATACAGAAATGAATAATATATATTGTGAGAAATTGCTTTGCAAAAAAACATAGGGGCTATATGAGGCAAAATTGTATACAATGAGGTTTCTGCTTTGCTTTTTTATCATTCCACAAAAAGCTTGAACTTCAGAATGCTAGCCCCAAGAAATCACTAGTTTTGCCCCAGGTAAACAGAATCAGAGAAAACTGTGATTGCTATCGTAAATGCACATTTGATGGTTTCCAATACAAATTAACAAGTGTGTTTGTTCATTAAGACATGAGAGATGTTCAGAACTCGACAAGTAGCAGAATTACTATCTTGGGGAGCAAGGGGGAAGAAGCATTTTTTTTTAACTTGACTCAGATTTCCTACAAGATACTTCGTTTGAGGGATGATGCTATATAATTTGTGAAGGTAAATTACAATGGTGATTAGACAATCATTTTATTTTGAAGGATAATTAACTTGTGCTACAAATTAATCACATAACATCTAAGTGAAAAGCTGTTTATGGTTCCAGAAATACAGATTGTCATGCCCAGGGGCACAGCAATTAAGCATACATTAAAGTAATGGAAGAACAGAGCAGAAAGCGTTGGTGAAAGTTGTCTCCATTTCAACCAGACCTTAAATTGGCTTACATACTGGGAAAGAGCTTACTTTTCAAATTCTCTTATTGCCTTGGGATTCCTATTGACTTGTCCTGGTGTATCCCCAGGTTGCTGTAACATCATTGCAACATCAGTGATAATGTCCAACATTGTGCTAATCTCTGCACATTTAAGTGCCTCCAGTTAAGCCAAGGATGAGATCTTGGCACAAAAATTGTTACAACATCAGCATAATGTTCAACATTGTTCTAATATTTGCCCTTTTAAGGACAAGACAAGACAGGTGTCACTGAGTTAATTAGGGTCGCTTAAATTTAACAAAGTGCAACCCTGCAGCAATCCTCACATAGTACGGGCTAGTGTTGTCCTGCAACATGTTTAGATTGCAACACTAATGTAGGAACTGTCTTGTGGATACCTCATTCAAGTTAGGGCATGATTGACCTAGCTCTGATTTCACTGGCCACACTTTTTCAGGTGATAAGGGGGACCTTCCTAAATTACTTCCTGCTCTGGACCCATGACTGGATGAGTGGAATAAGCTAGACCCAAATGAGTTCTGTACCTTGTCCCACAATGCTGAAGGGTAATTCTCAGAGAGAAAAAAAGAGGGGGGGAAAGCAGAGACATCACTTTGCCAACAAAGGTCCGTATAGTTAAAGTTTTGGTTTTCCCAGTACTGATGTATGGAAGTGAGAGCTGGACCATAAAGAAGGCTGATCGCCGAAGAATTGATGCTTTTGAATTATGGTAATTATGGTGCTGGAGGAAACTCTTGAGAGTCCCATGGACTGCAAGAAGATCAAACCTATCCATTCTTAAGGAAATCAGCCGACTGCTCACTGGAAGGACAGATCGTGAAGCTGAGGCTCCAATACTTTGGCCACCTCATGAGAAGAGAAGACTCCCTGGAAAAGACCCTGATGTTGGGAAAGATGGAGGGCACAAGGAGAAGGGGACGACAGAGGACGAGATGGTTGGACGGTGTTCTTGAGGCTACCAGCATGAGTTTGACCAAACTGCGGGAGGCAGTGGAAGACAGGAGTGCCTGGCGTGCTCTGGTCCGTGGGGTCACGAAGAGTCGGACATGACTAAACGACTAAACAACAAAAATTATCAGAGATCCCACACTAAGCATACCCCCTGCACACCTCTGTTTGCAGCCCTGGCTATATTCCCACCCTGGTTCCACCCAGATGTCTCCAACTTCCATCAGCCCAAGCAAGCATGGTTAGTGCTGGCCAAGGATGATGGAAGTTGTAGATCAAAATGTCTGGAGACCAAAGGTTGGATATACTGTTCTGTTCCATCTACTTCCTCAACTCACTGCACCATAAACTCAGCTCCCACCCAGTTTCTGCATAGATCTTTCTTTTAGGACAAAAGTGGGATTCAAATACCAGGGCACAGAAGGCTGGTCTCTCCTTTTTTCTAGCTTGATTCTAGGCAACTTAGAAATAAATCTCACAATATTCACTGGGGCTGATTGCCAAGTATCCAGTGGTAGGATTGCAGCCCTAATGCTCTTTTGGGACCAAGTGCTGCCTGTCCAATGTGTGGCCAGTTTTAGTTTTCTTTTAGTCTCACAGCCTTCTTCCTGCCACCACATCTGGCATCCAGCCCAATACCTTCCTCCTACCTTTTCCTTAGGCATTGATTAGCCTGCCCTCATAACATTGCCTAGCAGTTGTGACTTCCTGCCTTAGAGGGCAAATTAGACACAGTGCTAATTGCAGAAATGCAAACAGCAGCTTTCAGCAAAGTGATTTTTGTCACTGAAAGATTAAAATCTTTATTATTATTATTCAGAATGCAGCAGCTGGAGTAAAATGCAGCAGTTTATGAGACAGCCAACACAATGTAACACCTCTGCTAAGACACTTTCATTATCTGCTTGTGTGCTCCTGGACCAGGTTTAAGGTTCTTTTGTCAATATGTGAGGTCTTGAACAACTTGGGACCAGGATATCTTAGACTTTATAACACAGCTTTGTCACTGAGATCATCCAGAGGAGCACTGTGAGTTGTCCAAAATGTTGCAGAGCCCTGACTTCATCGCCTAGAAGTCAAACATTTAGTATTCCATTCTGTGGAATGGTCTTCCAGCAGAGATTCAGGAGGCAATCTTACTTTTGACTTTCACTACATCTCTGCAAGACCTTTTTCTGTGCTGACAGGCTTTTCTAGCTGTTTAATTTTTAATTTAGCTAGTCACTGTAGCAATTAGCTAGTCACTGTAGCAATTATCTGTACTGGTTTTTAATGATGTTTTAGGGCCACACATTGCCCTGATACTTTATGACATGGTAGTACAGAACTGCTTTGGTAAATAAAGAAAACAGACCTAATCATATCTACTCAGCACTTTTGACACAAAGGCATTTCAAGTCAATTTAAGAATAGAATTAACAAGGCACGTGAACACCAAATCTAAGAACCAGAGCAACAGAAGAAGCTAAAATGCTCATACATTAAAAAAATTGTGAAAACACAGCTCCACCCCAGTTTACCAATAGGCTTAAACTTCTCATCGCTTCCCTGCAAACTTCCTTGCAGGATTCCAAGATTTTACAGGTTGGCTGCTATTTACATAACATAAATGTGCACATTATGTGCATTCACCCAACTGCAGGCCGGTCCTATAGCAAGATCCACTAAAATGTGCAGGTTAGGATCCAGTGAATCTCCAACTGAGCTGAAGGGTTCCCAGCATAGCTGGGTTAAACCAGATTAACTCTTTCATCCTTGACTTAACTGAAGATACATTACCATATTTCCCGCATCCTGGCTCAGCTGGGACCCAGTCAGGTAATCCAAGCCTAAAGCCCTAACAAAGGAGCATTCTGAGGGCATGGCAGGGGTGGGACCAGAGAGGGCAAATAGACTGTATCCTAAACCCATTCAGCTCAATCACATGACCTAGCAACCTGGGGCAAGTGAAGGCAGCAAAAAAGGTTCCGGTAGGTAGCTGTATTGGTCTGACGCAGTCAAAAAAAAATAAAAATAAAAATAGTCCAGTAGCCCCTTAGAGACTATTTTAAAGGCTCATTTTGCTCCTGCCAGGCTTAAGCTGGCTGAGTCAGCAAGCACAATTAAAATGGCTAAACAGATAAAAGGCAAAACCACCTCACAGAAAAACAAAAGACTATGTAAACAGGTAAGGTTTTACATGTGAATAAATGTTGCAAAAGGACTATGCCACTTTTTAAGTCAAAGTATCTGCAGGAGTAATGGGAAGAGTTTATATTTGTGATAGATAGATGAAGATAGATAGATAGACAGACAGACAGACAGATAGATAAGATAGATATACAGACAGACAGACATATTAGAATGAGCCCCATTTCTTTCAAACCACATTTTGAAGCAGCTTAGGCAAACAGCAGTTAAATGGAAGGCTGACTTTGTTAAAGATAGCTTCATAGTATATGAAGAATTGGCTCCATGAGGGAATGACCCATGTATCTAAAATGGTTCTGCTAGCTCACCTTCAGTGCAGACTATTAGGCAAAATTTTCAGGGCACTGATTGGAACTTTTCAAGTGCTTACTTTGTGGCCACCATAACACGATGTACTGATTTTATATGGAGTAAAAATGAAAGCAAAGAAAGCCCATTTGGCACATGCTGTGAGGTGTTTCCTGTGGCTCTTGCTACCCTTAGTGCACTGCAGATTCCTCACCTTATTTCACCCTCAGCAGGGGCCTAATGTGTGCTGACAAAAGATGGGCTCACATCTGGCTCACTTCAGCAAAGTGAATTATTTCCCGCACCATGGTGCCACATCTCTTAGGAGTAAGTTCTGTTGAGTTCAGTAAGGCATACTTCCAAATACGTATGATGTGACGATTGGAGTACAAGGCAGATAAAAGGCCTATTGCAGAAATCCTCACAGTGTTGTTGACTTGGCACTAAGAGGCGAGTTTCAAAGGCCTTAGCTTTCCCAAGCGTTGTTTCAAAAAAACCCCCATTATCATATTTTAGGCCTACAAAATTTTGACCTACCAACCCTTATGTTGCCCAACAACTCATGGACCTAAAGGCCACAAAATATAGCTTGTGAGTAGTGTTGGGCACATGCCACATGTCTGTGAATGGCTGTCAAAATAGCTTAGCTTGCAATGTGCTAGACCAGTGGTTCTCAAACTTGTTTTCTCTGGGCCACACTTTTAGAATCACAATTTGCATGTGCCACATTGAATTTTTTTATGTGCAGAAGGTTCTACACAGAATGCACCTAAACATTTAAAGCACACATAATTCAAATTTAAAGTGTATATAACACACATTTAAAGTGCATGGTTTTCCTCAAAGATTCCTGGAGACTGTAGATTGTTTAAGGTGCTGGGAAGCGGGGCTCTGGACTTTTGCCTCAGAGACTGGCTCTGACAGCATCACTTGTGATGAATTCTAGGCAACTTTTATAAAATTAAATGGGGGGGGGAGAGACAGAGAGAACCAAGTTAAATTACACCCCTACAGCTGCATAATAGTATGAGGTAGCAAAAGAAACAGCTCTCTCTCTAACTAGTTGCATAAAACCACATTTAAGGTGCACAGACTTGTAAATAAAATTGTGATACACAATTTATTTTCCTATTTTCTGTCCACAATTAAGTACTTCTATGCACCTTGTTTTTCATGGTTATTAAGCTTTGTCCTGTCTAAATTTAATTTGGGTCGTTCAGTTCAGAATTATGTCTACTGTGTTTACCACCGATGGCTGAAATAACTCAGATTTGGAGTTCAAATTGTTCTGCCATCAGGTCTTAACTCTTCATAAAATAAATTGTCTGTCATTGGGTTTCTCTTTATGTCTTACAAGAGTTAGCTGCTAATTACACAAGCACACATCTATAGTCTAGCATTTCTAAGTAAAACAAATTGTGAAATATAATCCTGTATTAGGCAATTCTGACTCTCAGTAGTGGCAATGCACTCCCCACACTTCCCATTCCCATATCCTTATAAAACACTCATTCTACATCCTGAGTGATTACTGTTATAGCTCCACTGTTGGTAAAATGAGTTTGCACATATGGATGTGGTGATACCAAAGCAATCTTGGAGAGGAGGTGGGGGGTGGGGGACAAATGGACCATAAGAACATAATACTAACAATACTATTATTACTAGGTAGGTAAAGGACCCCTGGATGGTTAAGTCCAGTCAAAGGTGACTATGGGGTGCAGCGCTCATCTCCACTTTCAGGCTGAGGGAGCTGGCATTTGTCCACAGACAGCTTTCTGGATCATGTTGCTAAACCGCTTAAAGCGAATCAGGGAACTTGATTTGAATGTATTGACCTTTAATAGATGTGAAGTAAGATGTGAACCGCTTCTGGCACACAGAGGACGGAGACGAAAGCCAGAGCACACAGAAATGCTGTTTACCTTCCTGCTGCAGTGGTACCTATTTATCTACTTGCACTGGCGTGCTTTTGAACTGCTAGGTTGGCAGGAGCTGGGACAGAGCAACGGGAGCTCACCCCATCACAGGGATTCGAACCACCAACCTTCTGATTGGCAAGCCCAAGAGGCTCCGTGGTTTAAACCACAGTGCCACCTGTTTCCCACTATTACTAATAACAATACAACTGCCCATATACCTCAGAATCAAGACACTAGACGGCAACTGGGATTAAAGGGTCAAAACTTTATCAATATTGCAATCAAGGATCTGCAACAGACTGACCCACAACCTCACAGGGGAAGGACCTTGCCCCCTTCAATATCCTATTGACTGACCACTTCCATATCAAAGCCAGTCAAAGCCTCCTATGGTCTTCACTGTGTACCATGTAGGGAGAGGAGAGGAGAACATTGTTCCAGGTTTGAGCCAGAAGAGTGTAAATATTGCAGTTCAATACAGTACAACATAGAATCAAAACCCCAGTAAAGCACCATCTCCCACTGTTTCCCTCCAGCATCTAATATCCAGTGGCATACTGCAACTGGGAACAAGTGTGTGTTAATCTGAATCTACGATATAGTTCATCTCTGTAGATCATAGCATGAGTCATGTGAACTGACATGACTTAAATATGACATGAGATTCTCCATCTTGAAATACTTCACATCTTTTAAAGGTTAATACATTCAAGTCAAGTTCCCTGGTTTGCTTTAAGGACAGGTATTATTTCCTTCCCCGCTCCCTCTCCAATTCTAGGGTGGGATTATGGCAAACCTCTCATGCCCACATTTCTGTTGGATTTTTATAATAGTTAGGGAATATTTCCACACAATCCAAGGGTCCCTATTTTCTATGGACAATCTCAGATTTACAGAAGCTGTCCCTGTTTCTGATTTGATCACGGAAAGTCTTACTTTTCCTTAGAACCTCCCTAATTTCATTGGAGAAATCTTGGAGGGTATGGAGTTATCTGACCCCTGAGCCATCTGTTTGGTTTATTATTATTATTATTATTAGAATAGAATCATAGAATCATAGAGTTGGAAGAGACCACAAGGGCCATCGAGTCCAACCCCCTGCCAAGCAGGAAACACCATCAGAGCACTCCTGACATATGGTTGTCAAGTCTCTGCTTAAAGACCTCCAAAGAAGAAGACCACACTCCTTGGCAGCAAATTCCACTGTCAAACAGCTCTTACTGTCAGGAAGTTCTTCCTAATGTTTAGGTGGAATCTTCTTTCTTGTAGTTTGGATCCATTGCTCCGTGTCCGCTTCTCTGGAGCATTATTAATTTTGGAAGCTGCCCAGAGTGACTAGGGCAACCCAGTCAGATGGGGGGGGGGTATAAATAGTAAAATGATGATGGTGGTGATGCTGCTGATGCGGATGGAATAGGAAGTCCCTATTTTCCTCAGAGAAATGTTGGAGGAATGTTGGAGGGTATGTCTTCCACTCTTCGTATCAAGGTTTATGTGTGTGTAGGTACTGCTGCTTACTTAAACTGTAATTTTGCAGCATTTGTATACTTTGTCACTTTTATTTCATGTAATAAACCAAGCTTCCTTTACTTCTCTGTGTGAGAGCTTCTTGTGGGCATAGGATTAAGGGGAAAACACATACGCAGAAACAAGTTCATGCTCTAACTCCAGCGAAAGAGACTAAACCCATCAGCAGTGTGTACATGAACATACATGAGTGATGGCTGTGCACAGGAGAGTCCAGGTACACACTAGCAACACTTCTAAAGATGTGCTCTCCTCAACTGTGATTTCCAGCAGCTAGTATTTGGAGGCATACTTGTCTTCTCGATGAATTCATGGTGATTAGCCGAGTCAGTGCTTGTGAAATGTTTGGCCATGGCCCAAGAAGCAAAGAAACCAACAGAAGCTGAATCTAATAAAGTCTCAGATTTACTGCCTATAAATCCCTTGACGCTGCAGTGATGATGGGCGTTTTTGGACTAGTCCTTCAGATGCTCTAATTCCATTCCTGCTTTCAGCTCATGATTACTCACTGTGTTGACACGATGAGAGGGAGGGGACGTGAAGTAATCGACCAACCTAGCTCCTGTCTTTTTTCCCAGACCAAAAAAGCCCTTTGGCTGCTGTAGCCTAGTGAATTCCTTGAACTAACTCGGGTAGTAAAGACCAAGTTCTTCAAAACCACATTAGTTCACCCTGAAGGTTTTTGTAAATCTAAGTTTGAATACTTATCCACAAGAGCAATAATAACCAGTGATATTTTTCTTTAAAAAGAGGTGCCAGAACTCTCCATGAACTCTCCTGGTTCTCTTAGAGGGTCAATGACATCCATTGGAGAGATTGGAACTGAGTTCCAGTGAGTTCTGGCTGGGGAAAAAGCCCTGATTATAATAACATAAAAAGTTACCCACCTGAAGTTAATTTAGACCCAGGTCAATGCATCAACCAGAAGAGGTTCACCCACTGAGAGGCACTGTAGTGTTTGCTTCCTGTCCATGGTGTTGTTGCCTCCTAAAAAGAGGAGGGGTAAGGTGGCAGGGAGGTCAAGGCAGTCTATCATGCTCTCCATTCAAAACGACAGAAACTCATTAAACAGAATCATGCACAAATGTCTCATTACGGTGCATTGTGCATGAAGTTTCCCCCCTACATGGACATTGATTATATTCTCAAAACAACTGTCTCTTGGGGACGTGCAGCTAGAACAGCAAATATGTGGCTTTTTGCATAGGGAACTCACCACTTCAGAAGAGCATGTTGGATCAAGCCAATGACATGTGTAGTTCAGCTCTCACAGGGGTTAAGCAGATGCCAATGGGAAGCCCCAAAACAGGGCCTGAACACAACAACACTCTCATCATTTCTAGCAACAGACCTTCAGAGGTAGGAGTGTCAATATGGCCCCATGACTGTGGGTGCCCAAGGCCATGGATGCCATGCGGTGTCCATAGCCCTGGCACTAAAATTTCTGGGTGCCCATCCCCTTCATGGGGATTTTGTGGGTGCTTGGGGACCCAGGGCTCCATGGAGTTGGCACCGATATTCAGAGGTACCTCTAAGAGTGGCATCAGTAATAATTCCAGAAAATCTCCCCCCTTTTCTTTTTAAATTATGTTTATTTCTATATCCACAGCATACCTCTGATAACTAATCATTATACTGTTACATTTGATTGGTCTATTTCATTATATGTTTTCCCTGTACTTTAATACCCCATTGCAAATGATAATGCTCCCACAGCATTACCACTATGTCAGTAGCAATCTATTCACAATATACTCCCTACAAAGCTTTCATAAGTTTTGCCATATTCCTTCCCTTCCACAGTGTGGTAACTTTCATTAATATTGATATCTGAAGAGACATCTCCCATGTTCTAGTTGTACATGTGGGAAACCAACCCACAATATTTCCATTAGATTAAAAGAACGTTCAAATAGCTGCAGCACATAAAATGAGGTCTGTTTGTGGAGCACCACAAAGTGATTTGTCATGAAGCAAATAAAACTTGTGGAGAGATGCTGCGAAGGTTTTGCACTACAAAGTTATAAATATGGACTGCAGAATTTCCTGACCTATAATGGCAATGGGCAGTGATGGCTGGTGCTCATTTGCACTGGTAAAGCAGAAGGCCAGGAGACCAGCAGTAGGTGGTCAGAGCCAATGACAGTGACAACCACCCCCTGGCTGGTTGTATGTAAAACAGCAGAAAGTTAGAGGCTGGCAGAGGGAAGACTGATGTTGATGGGGCAGTGCAGCACTGCTAGATGAGTCTCCACTATATACTCAAAGTAACAGAGAAAGAGATGGAACAGAGAGACAAATAAGGAGCAATTCTTTACATTGGCTGCTATTCTATACCCACTTCCCTGTAAGAAAGCGCCATTAAACTCAGTAGGATTTATGCGATGACAAGTGCAGGATTGTGCTCATAAAAATCGTATCGATACAGTGGTTCTTCACGGCATTGTTCCACTTTATATTGCAGATAGAGGATGAAATGTTTAACTATTCTCCTGTGCTTCTTGTTGGTGGCGTTTTAGCACACCTGAAAAGGACTGGGCTAAAACCTTTTTTTCCCAGCAGGAACTCACCAAAACTCAGTTCTGGCACCAGAGGTGCCAACTTGAATAAAATATTGGGGGGCCAGGTAAGCCCCACCTGCATAATCGATCACATTACACAGTAAACACACACCATTTGAATGCCCATCAACATTGGGGGGGCCCTAACCCCCTCAAATATTTTATTGGGGAGCAAAGCCCCCTCAGCCCCTAGGAGTTGGTTCCTATGTCCGGCTCCTTTCAGGTGGGTTCCGGCACCTCTCAGTGTGTTTATGTACAGCAACATTCTAGCAATCCACCTTCATTCTGAAGTACAGTCATACCTCATGTTACGTTTGCTTCATGTTATGTTTTTTCAGGTTGTGTCCCACAGCGACCCAGAAGTACCGGAAAGGGTTACTTCCAGTTTCGCTGCTCACGCATGCGCAGAAGAGCTAAATCGCGCTTCACGCATGTGCACAAGCGCCAAATCGCACCATGCACCTGCGCAGACACAGGTTGCGGGCTTTTCATGTTGCGAACAAGCCTCCGGAACGGATCCCGTTCGCAACCTGAGGTACCACTGTAGTGCAGTTTCAAGAGAAAGGCCACGTCCTCTTTGCTTTTCAACACGTGGATTTGCTCTTTAAAATATTTTAGGGAAATGTGAGAGTGTGGGCCATCTGGGAGAAGCAAAAGAAATTAGGAGAAATTAGGATGCAGTTATAAAAAGATTAAGAAGAGCCTGCAGGGTCAGGCCATTGGCTCCTTGTGTCCAGTGCCCAACCAGATGCCAATGGGAAGCCACAAAGCAAGACCAGAGCGCAACAACACACCTCAGTTTCTATTCTTGGTGATTGGTCTTCAGAGTCATGCTGCCTCCAACAAGCAGAGACAGCCATAAGCTAATGGAGACTGCTGGTACATTCCAAAAGAACTCAGCAAACAAGTCAACAGACAAAGAAAGATATGACTTGAGAAAGGGTGGACCTGGAGTTGGGCAGAAGACAATGAAGTCGGGTTTGTGTGCATGCAGAGTTTATTGTTCTACATCTCCTAAGCCAGGCCCTCCTGCAACTTCACAGCCTGAAGTGTGAAATATTTAATATACCCATAAACATTCTCACAACTAAAGGTGTGGAAGCAAGGCTGGAAGGAGGGATCATCAATCAAGATAGTCTCATTCCCACTTAGAAACTTGCCCCCAACACTTTGGGGGGCTGAAGTTCTGTAATGGCTGCTAACAGGCTTTCCAACCATGGAGGCAGGGAGAGAAACACGGCCAAAATCCATCCATAGACGGGGTCATTTGCATTGTCCTTGCTGCTGTACCTGACTGATTTATTTTTTTATGCCCTTCTCTCCACCTAATGGAATGAGCTCTGCATTTGTGCTATTTCAAGCTGTGAGTTATTAGCCCCCTTTCTAAATCAGCCGTTACTGGTGTTGTCTCCTTTTGAAAAATAACACCATAACTCACGACCCTGACAAATGCATGTCTGCTAGCGGTTTCGGGCCCTTCAGAAATATTCAATGTGTAATTAGATGTGATGTCCTAATTTATTCTCAACACCCAATAAGGCGATATAAATTAGTATTAATTTTATGAAAGTGTTGAAGAACTCATCATGTAAAAATTGAAATTCAAACCTTTGGATTTATTGTCTAGAGAAGAATGCACATCATCTGTGCACTCTAATGTATCATAATGATGATAGTATAATATAACCTTAAGATTTCTGCTCCACTCTGATCAATGCTGGGGTAGATCCCTATTTGAGTTAGGTTCATTTTTATTTTAGAATAATATGATTGAGAACTGGGCACATTATCCTCTAAGTCATTGCAGGCTAATAAAATACGATAACTGGTTTTGTGACTTGGCTGTGACTGAGCTGCTAGCAGTTATTTAACTAGCAATGTTCTAGATAGCAAATTTCCAAAAGAAAAATAGATCCCCATTCGCCCTGACATGACCCCGCCAAATTTGTAATTTGCCTCAGTACTGACATTGTGCAATAATTCACAAAGGCAGTTGTTGTTGTTGTTGTTGTTGCTGCTGTGAATTGTCTCTGATATGCCTGATCACTACTCAAACTGAAAGTCTAGTCTTTGCATTAGAGTATAAACTGAATGTACTGTATATGCTAACATGTTAACTTCATTTTTTGGTATTGGAAAGGAAGGAAGGAAGGAAGGAAGGAAGGAAGGAAGGAAGGAAGGAAGGAAGGAAGGACGAGCCTTTTACTGGAAAATTTGATAGCGATATCAACTAAAATATTTCAATGTTTCTTAGAAATTAAGGGAGAAAGCACTGAACTTTTATATGTTGCCTATTCTATTTTAAATGTTGCTTTTCAATATTTAAATAGTCCTGCACTAGTTCTGATCTTAAAGTGTGACTTTTCAAACTAAGAAATTATAATTTTAAGAAACAAAAATGATGAAAATCATCACTGGACATCTTCTGCATTTCTAGCAGTTCACATTTCTTGAAGCTGAGTTCTGAACATAAGACTGGAGAGCACAATGAATCTCATAGTCCCAGCACTGGGAACTTGACTCACACTTACCCTGGAACAAGCTATTACTGATGCTACTTAAAGAATTTAAGACGAGCCTACTGGATTAGCCAATGGTCTGTCTAGTACAGCATCGTCTTCTCACAGTGGCCACCCAGATGCATGTGGGGAATCCTCAAGAGTGCCTGAGCACAACACCATTCTCTCTTCCTTTGATTTCCAGAAAATGGTATTCAAAAGCATTCCTGCCACCAACTGTAGAGGCACAGCAAAGCCATCGTAAGGGATAAATTCTGTTTTGTTTGAATTTTGATGCAAAACTACCTAATGCACTACCTAATTTTCTGAAACAATATGTGAACTTAAACACAGCTTACAGAAATGTGTATATTGGAGGACAAGGGGAGTGGGTGGCGCTGTGGTCTAAACCACTGAGCCTCTTGGGCTTGCCAATCAGAAGGTTGATTCAAATCCACATGATGGATTTAACTCCTGACAACCTAGCAGTTCAAAAGCACACCAGAGCAAGTAGATAACTAGGTACCCCTGTGGAGGGAAGGTAAACAGAGTTTCTATGCACTCTTTTTTCTGCCACAGTGTTCCGTTGTGCCAGAAACAGTTTAGTCCTGCTGGCCACATGACCTAGAAAGCTGCCTGTAGACAAACGCCAGATCCCTTGGCCTGAAGCGAGATGAGCGCCCATTGTCGCTTTTGACTGGACTTAATCTGTCTGAGGTCATTTACCTTTACCTTTATTGGAGGACAGTGTGCAGAAAAATGCAGATATTTGGGAAAACAACATTCATAAATGCATTATATTATCAATTAATTAATCAATCAATCAATCAATCAATCAATCAATCGTATTTGTTGGCTTTCCAAAGTTAAACGCCCTCCTATCAGATGTCAAGGAGATAAGTAATTATATGACCTTTAGAAGACATATGAAGGCAGCCCTGTACAGGGAAGCTTTTTTTAAGTTTAATTTTTTTTATGTTTGTATATATGTTGGGAAGTCCTCCAGAATGGCTGGGGCAACCCAGTCAGATGGGTGGGGTACAAATTGTTGTTGTTGTTGTTGTTGTTGTTGTTGTTGTTGTTGTTGTTGTTGTTGTTGTTGTTACAGGGTTGAACACAAAATGCCCAGCTGTTTATGTACCATCCTAAGTTCTTTGAAGGTATTATTATTTCAAATTTAATAAAAAGAGACACCAAAAATATAACCCTATTTCTTTAAAGTACTAGCTTATCATTGACCTGAGTTATTACATTTCAGCGACAAGCAGCACTCACTAGTTTCAGGAATGGCAATGAGAACTATTTCCCCCAACCCTTTCTAGAATGCTAAATACTGTATAAACATGACACAACATTCAAGAGAGCCTTCAGCATGGCAAAATTCCAACATGCACGGCTATATAATTATCTGTCTCTGGGCTCTATCAATAATCATGGAGATTTATACATTTTGGCACTTGACTCCTGGTCTTGAGACCCATGACCCATATTAAAATGCTTATTAGGAACATGGGCGTATGATGTTCCGTTTGACGCAAGGGACAAGTAAATTCTGTCCTTGCACACACACAAAAGGAAACAGTTTTTTAATAAGCAGTACATAATTCACTGCCTTAAGATGAAAAGCAAGGGCCTGGGCTGGGCCTAGGTGGTCAGGGAATAGGGCAATTTATAAATGACAGGAACATGAGCAGGAATGGATCCAAATAACAAGGGGGAAGAGCTAGAAAGGACCAGGATGCAAGGGGCAAACCAAGACAGGGTCCAAGGATGAGAACTGAGAGACACATTTGAGGCATGTTTGCAATGAGCACAATTCAAAGTGTTGGTGCTGACCTTTAAAGCCCTAAATGGCCTCGGTCCAGTATATCTGAAGGAGTGTCTCCACCCCCATCGTTTTGCCCGGACACTGAGGTCCA
This sequence comes from Podarcis bocagei, assembly GCF_964188305.1. Taxonomy (NCBI): domain Eukaryota; kingdom Metazoa; phylum Chordata; class Lepidosauria; order Squamata; family Lacertidae; genus Podarcis; species Podarcis bocagei. The sequence continues at coordinate 17,459,351 of NC_138130.1, forward strand.
GTGCCGAGGGCCTTCTGGCGGTTCCCTCACTGCAAGAAGCCAAGTTGCAGGGAACGAGGCAGAGGGCCTTCTCGGTAGTGGCACCCGCCCGTGGAAAACCCTCCCACCAGATGTCAAAGAGAAAAACAACTGCCAGACTTTTAGAAGACATCTGAAGGCAGCCCTGTGTAGGGAAACTTTTAATGTTTAATAGACTATTGTATTTTAATATTCTGTTGGAAGCCTCCCAGATGGGCACAGAGGTGGAGGACTCGGTTGGCTGACGCAGTCCTTGGCAGGAAAATCCCCCTGATGTGGCAATGCCCATGGAAAGGAGCACTAGGCCAGGCCATGCTGGGGGGGCCTGCCTGGGGGGCGTGGTTTGCACCCCCTCAAGAATTGTGCGCCTGGGGCCACGGCCCCCTGACACCCCCCATGCAACGCCCCTGGGTGTGGAGCAGGACCTGTGGGAAGTGTGGCCTATAGAGAGGGGGGTGGTCAGGGGTGAGTCATGACACCTAGCTATAGAGACCTGTATCAGTACTGAAGGCTGTGGTTCTGCACCTCAACTATATGGCATTTACAACTCATGAGTTCCCTACCTCTTCCATAAACTGTGTCTTACACTGATAGGCTTCCTAATAATAAAAAACACACAGACAAAAGGTGCCTGAGAGTAAGTCCCATTGAATTCAAAAGGAGTTGCTTCAAAGTAGTCATGGTAGGGTTTGTAGGGTTTATGCTGTATGGTTGAAAACCTATACACTCTTACATGGGATTAAGTCCCGTTGAGCTCAGTGGGATGTACAATACTTTTGCATAGACTTGCATAAAAGTGCACCAATAGTTTTTGTAAAGATGGAGAAAGTTGGAATCTGGGGCAGAATTGGGGGGAGGTTTAAATTCAGAATCTATTGAATTATTGAGATAACCAGAACTGAGCATCCTTCCCACCACCACCTGCAATGTGTTCACACACCAAAATTAATCAGGATACCCACAAAACAGCAGCTGGAATCTCTCTTTTGATCTTTGTTCCATAAATGAGTCCAACATCCCATTAATGATATTATCTATCTAGAACACTGCACACAATTCCAGATTAAGATGATGAAATGAATACAACAATTAACTGCAGTAATTGTTTTCCCACACCCTATATGGGCCGTCATTAGAATCAGTCAGAGTTGCTTCATCGCTCCACAAAAAAACTTCAGAAAGTTCGCGTGTGCTAAGGAAACCACAATGTAACCTTCACTTATTATAACTGGAATGTGTGTTTAGCTATGGAAGTATTAATATTAAAGGTAAGCACATCAGCCTTTTTTAAGGTTTCATAGTACAGAAGATAGTTAAGTAACAAACACACAATGCTAGATATGCAACCGTGTGACTGCCACTATCTTCTATGGTGCCTGCAAATGTTCTCGTTATATATCACCTCAAAAATGCACTATACTTGAGAGACTATTTGCTCTTCCTGCTGGATCCTGTTTGCATTTGCTTGACATGCCCACATTTCATGCTCCTCAGTGCTTTTTATGGGAGTACGCAGGGGTAGGCATATCCCTAAATATTTTGTGAATCTAAGTATTTTTTTTAAAAGTTTCTTCTCTAGCACAGTGAATCATCAGTTCCGTTGAATAATATGCTGAATCATCAGTTCCGTTGCTGTCCCTGATGGTGGCCTCATTTCCTGTCACAGTGTTTCCTGAGTCTCAGATGGAAGCGAGCGTTTAATGTGTGAAGTAGGAGTTGGAATCTAGCACTGTGATTGGTCAGTTTCGTTGTTACCACCTCTGATGTTGGCTTCATTTCCTTTCCCGGTGTAATGCATGTTCTTTGTACTTTTGTCCATTTACTGTATTTATTTTCCCTGATTTGAGCTATAAAATGGTGATTTTCTTGAGTCAAAATAAGAGTATCCTTAAACATTTTTTTAGAAAAAAGCACTGATCATCCTTCCATTCTGAGCACAGAAATGGTGCAAAGAGCTTCTTCCAGTAATTGCATGGGACAATGGCTCATGTGTGTGCCTCCCCTTCCCCATTGATAACAGGCATATCCACACCTTTATGTGGTCCTCTCTTTTCCTGCTCTTTTGTATATGACCCTCATGGCAGCCATTTTGTGACTGGTGTTCGTGGGACTTTTTCAAGATCCCAGATGTTCCCATTGGTACCAAAAGGATGGTGACCCCTGCAATCGGTAATGTGAGCAACATTATGTTGGAAAGTCTGGATATAAATATTCCTAACACATTAATTAAACATTAATTAAATAGAAATACTGCTCTCCTCCAAGAAACTCTGGGTGGTATAACTGGGAAGAATCAGTTTTAGGCTGTGAGGCAGTAACTTGTCAAAGCCCACCAAAGTCAGAATGGGAATTAGAACCAATCTCCTAGATGTAATTACAACATTCTACTCACTGACCTCCAAGCACTCCAGTTGAAGAATAGCCTCTACCAAAGGTGTCATGGACTTTGAAGAAGCACGAACTGAGGATGAAAAGGAGAAATGAGCTAAGAGGAAGGCACACTTGGCAAATCTTCACCATGATTATCTCCCACCTGGAAACCTGTGTCCCCACTGTGGAAGGACATGTGGATCCAGAATTGGCCTCCAGAGTCACTTATGAACACACCATTAAAACCGTATTCATGGAAGACAATTTTACTTGACCACGAGTGATTGCCAAAGAAGAAAACTACTGGGATTTTCAGATACTGGTTGATAATCATTATGTTGCATGCAGTCTTCAGGAACTGATCTTGGTAAATATAGATGTAAATATCTTGAGCTAGTGTACCATTACAGTAGCTGAACATAAATAAGCTACCCACAGATAACTAGATGTGTATCATCTAGCTAAAATTCCTTCTTTCAGTCCCAAAAGACTTTCTTTACAGCAATGACAATAGTGAAAGCACACATTAAGATCTCCTTTAAGTGCCATGCTTGCCTTTACTGAAATTACTTATAGGAGGGGTCCCCTGAATAAAATTGCCAGTACATGACTGATTACTCTCTTTGGGGTCAGGAAGACATTTCCCCCTGAATTGAGGATGTTTTGTGGCACAGAAGACAGCCCATTTGCTTGAGCTATGTGAATTTAGCCAATAACTCGTTAGTTTCCTCTATATTCACATGCAACAAAATGCTACTTGATCCCTACTGCTTTTTTTAAAAATGATACTGATGGGTCACCAGGGTATATGCTTCAGAATATTCACTGACTTTCCATTGTCTTTCAGACACAATGCAAGCTTCTGCTTTTGTTTTCTGTAGGTTTTCACAGGAAGCCAAAATGATCCCCAACTCTAAAGCAATACACCCTAAAGATAAGAAGCACAACAATCAGGCCATGAAGTCACCAGCTTTTATGGTCTGGCAACTGATCGAAGTATCTAAGCAAATGAACCAGATGCTGACCCTACTTAATGTTATGAGTCTACATCAAGGATGGGGAACCTGTGCCACGCCAAAGGTCACAACTCCCATCACCCTGACTATTAACCATGCTAGCTGGGGTTGATGGAAGTTGGAGTTTAATAATATAGGATAGGTCACAGGTTCCACATCTCTGGTTGGAATCTACAGAAAGAATGTCATGTCCCACGAGTCATACTGTTAAGTCTTTGGGTCAACTCAATTTTGAACAACTCAGTCGGTGAATGAAACAGAGTTACGTGTAGGGAGGCAACCTTGGAAACCACATTTCCTCTGGATACACACAAAACCCCAAGAAAATTTTGGAATCATTTAAATGCATTTTCCCAGCTTGGGGTGCATTCCAAAGATTGAGGGTAGGTTGGGGAGTCTCAGGTGTAGTTTTAATGTTGCATATGTTGTTAAATATCTGCTCCATCCCCCCAAAACAAATCAGACGTGTGGAGTTGGATAGAGTTTTCTTAATTTCATGCTTGATTTCAGCATTTGAACCTGGTTCTTATTTGTTGGACGTTAAGACATGATTTTAAATGGTAGATCAAAGGAGATGTGCCAACACTGAACCTTTACCAGAAGAAGCTGGCTCTCAAACTGGAAATTCATATATTCCAAATTGGGACTACTTCTAAGCCCCTTATGATTAAAAAGGATATTTTGGTAACATTTGTGGTTTCCTATCACATCTTCTATCATCTACTTAAGGGCTGAGTTTTTCCCTCGCTGGAATGGAATGAAACATGGCCAGATGGGTTATATTTTTATTTCTTTAAATTCCAAAGCCAATAAAAACAAGTTTTTTTCATGTTAATTGAAAAAGTCTGTTATTTATCTGTATTCAAATTTCTTCTGAATATAAATTGCATGCAGCATCATACATTATTATTAGCAATAATACTTAGGAGTTGATTTTCCCCCCAGAAAGAAAGCAATCAAAGCATCTTACAAAACATACATCCAGATGCACCTTTCCTGGCAATCCCCATAAGCTATTATGGGACCATAGGTTGAAGTGCAGGTAATCATAATAGTGATAATAATAGTTTTTAGAAGGCTACGAGGAGCATGCTTAGGGAAGTTAAAGTTGGAAGCAGTCAGTGGGGTTTTGGTTTTCATTAAGTACCCTTTTCTATGGTCCCAATAATCTTGAATGCAGATGCTGGCTGCCCAGAAGCATTTCTTTGGGGAATATTGGAACTGAGAAAGTTGGTAAAAAAAATTTTGTACGCCACCACAGCAGCCAGAGTACTCTGTGCACAAAAATGGAAAACACCAGAAATCCCAACAAAGGAGGAATGGGTACTCAAGCTACTGGAGTACTCAGAAATGGTGGAACTCACAGCTAAAAGAAGGAATCAGAAAGAGAAAATATATGTGGAAGAATGGAGACTCTTGTCAATCTATATAAGAACATAATATAGCCAAATAAAATTTCAAAGGTTTTGACTTATGAGCAATGGAAAGAAAGCAAATTTACATGGACTTGGAACAGTCTGATCCATCACTAAGGACAAGCAACCAGCGCAATTGTTTAAGCACTGGGAGGATGTGTTCCCTATTATCCAGAAGCTCAGAGTAGAAGTTACAGGTAGGTAGCCGTGTTGGTCTGCCATAGTCAAAATAAAAAAATTCCTTCCAGTAGCACCTTAAAGACCAACTAAGTTAGTTCTTGGTATGAGCTTTCGTGTGCATGCACACTTCAGAGTAGAAGGTTATCTAATAACATTCTTTAGAAGGTGGCACCACAATGAATATGATACAAAATCTGTGTTTTGCAATCTAAACTGAAGAACAATTTGCTAGATAAACACTTCCTTGGAAACCATTTGAATTCCTCACCTGGCAATAACTTACTTGACCAGTTTTCTTTTGTATATAGTGAGTGCTTCAAATGAAAAGCAAAGGAGTGCCAGCGTTATTTTTTAGGGAGTGGGTTGTATAATTCAGTTTCTGTCCATAGTTTTCTTAAGTGTAGGTTAAATGCTGAGGAACAGTCACTGAAGTAGCACAAGTAGCAGGCCCACCCTTCAGTGGACATTTCCAAGATGTGGAGTTAAACTACCAAGGATAATACAGTCATACCTTGGTTTTCGAACAGCTTAGTTCTCAAACGTTTTGGCTCTCGAACACTGCAAACGTAGAAGTGACTGTTCCAGTTTGTGAACTATTTTTGGAAGCCAAATGCCTGGCGGGGCTTCTGTGGCCAATCAGATGCCGCACTTTGGTTTCCGAATGTTTTGGAAGCTGAACAAACTTCCGGAAGGGATTCCGTTTGACTTCCAAGGTACAACTGTACCTAGGTTCTGAATTTTTACATTAAAAAAGCTCAAAATCTGCAATTGGAGTACATTGTGCTACCTTTTTTAATTGTTTCTTGTTTACTTACAGTATGTCTGTAGCACCATTCACAAATATCTCTCAAAGCTGCTCACAATGAAGTATGGAAAATACAAGAACTTCAGCAGCAACAAAGTGCAGACAAAGTCAACACGCTGATGTAAATGCCAAAGCCTGAGAGAAAATAAGCCAGTCATAAGGCTGGCATAACAACAACAACAACAACAACAATTTCCTGTTTGTCATAATATAGACCTCCATGAGAGTCATTTTGGAGTATCTTATAGACCAAGTGTTTGTATACCACAGAAGGTGTTCCCTCAGACAACTCAGTCCCAAGTTGTTCAGAGGTTTATATGTAATTACCAAAGCCTAAAACCTAACAGGGATGCGGATGGCGCTGTGGTCTAAACCACTGAGCCTAGGGCTTGATCGGAAGGTCAGCGGTTCGAATCCCCACGACAAGGTGAGCTCCTGTTGCTTGGTCCCAGCTCCTGCCAACCTAGCAGTTTGAAAGCACGCCAAAGTGCAAGTACATAAATAGGTACAGCTCCGGCGGGAAGGTAAACAGTGTTTCCGTGTGCTGCTCTGGTTCGCCAGAAGCGGCTTAGTCATGCTGGCCACATGCCCCTGAAAAACTGTCTGCGGACAAATGGCGGCCAGTAAAGTGAGATGAGCGCCGTAACCCCAGAGTCATTCGTGACTGGACTTAAATGTCAGGGGTCCTTTACCTTTACCTTTTTAAAACCTAACCTGGTAACATATTGGCAGATAGCACACTTACTTTTGGTATGCTATATTACATGACTGAAGTAAACTGTCCCACTCAGCAGCCTAGCTGCTTAGTATGCAAAGAAATTATTTGAGAGGATATAATTTTCAATTGCTCAGGGGATGGCGGATGATAGCAACCAACAAGAATAGAAATGAATTGCTCAATGCTATGAAGGAACTGTTTGCACGCTGGAGGAACATAATGCAGAACAACTGGTTTTAGTTGTCTGAAGTGGATTCAACTGAATGCAAGAAGGAGTGTCAAGTAAGAAGGGTAAATTCTCTTTGGAAAAGAAACAATAGAGTTTGTGTTGTGAAGGTCAAACACTGAATGGCTTCCAAAAAGGTATTTGTAGTGCTTTCTTTGAAGAACGCTGCCCTTTAGAACATTCTATTAAGCCAAATACCTTCTGTGTTGTATCAGAACAAGAACAACTAGATTTTCTTCTTCATTTTTTTTTAAAAAATCTGTAGCACCTATTGCTTCTTTCCGTTTTTAGCAATGCTAGTCTTAGAGCTTTTTAGATGCTATTGAAGACTGTTGTGAAAACTGCAACTTTGGCACATGGCAGGACATATTTTCATGCTATGGAAACTGACTTTCAAAAGCTGCAATGTTAGAAAAACCCAATGTAGTCTGGCTATTCAGATTAGTACTGAAGTGAGGCTTCTTCGTCCACGAAAGAGGTTTCTATTATTCTTCCTCATTCTCAAGGTGCTTTAGAAATTCTGAAAAACTCCCATGGAGGGGATACCTAATGGCATCATCCTCCTTGTATGTTTTAATAGATCTTTTCTGCATCAATATTGTTTTAATTCTAGTCAGTGTCGAATTGTGCTGCTTTGAACGTATGCTTTATATTCAACTTTCATAGGTAAAGGTAAAGGGACCCCTGACCATTAGGTCCAGTCGTGGCCGACTCTGGGGTTGTGGCGCTCATCTCGCTTTATTAGCCAAGGGAGCTGGCGTACAGCTTCCGGGTCATGTGGCCAGCATGACTAAGCCACTTCTGGTGAACCAGAGCAGCGCACGGAAACGCTGTTTACCTTCCCGCTGGAGCGGTACCTATTTATCTACTTGCACTTTGACGTGCTTTCGAACTGCTAGGTTGGCAGGAACAGGGACCGAGCAACGGGAGCTCACCCCGTCCTGGGTTTTCAAACTGCCGATCTTCTGATTGGCAAGTCCTAGGCTCTGTTGTTTAACCCACAGTGCCACTCGCGCCCCTTCTCAACTTTCATAGGTAATGTTTAATTCTGGGTTGTTTTACTTGATGTTTTAAGGTGTTGCAAACCGTTTTTCTTAAAAATATAAAGTGGCATGTAAATGAGATAAATAATAACAAATAATAACTTTAGCTGAAGTGTTGGAAGCTGAGGAGACTGGCTACTAAGTGCTTGAGACCCATGAACTCACTGATTTTGTTTTCAAGGGAAGTTCTTCCTTATACCTTTAACAAAAAGCTCCCCGCACTGGTTAAAAAGACATCACCTTTTTTAAAAAAACGAACACATGCCAATAGCATGGTAAATAACCTCCCTGGCTTCTTGTGCTTTCAAAAAACTCCTGCCAAGGATATGGTGGGATTTTCCAGCAGCTTTGAGCATCTGGGATCTAGGAAAGGGCAAATCTGTCAATTTTGTTTCCTCCAGTTTCTCATCTTTCAAAATCTAGTTCTTCTTAAGTTCAGTTCTTCAAAATCTCACATCAGTTTATGAAAATTCACCAGCATTGTAGTGCAGATTGTTGTGTGCAATTCAATCTAATATAAACATTTTTGCAATCCAATTTTCCCTAATATAACACACCTTTTCAATAATATATGTATTCCTATTTTATTTTATTTTATTCCAGTATATGCATTTTTTGTACACAAAACTTCACTGCAAAGCTCAGAGAAGTGCAAAATTTTAAATTTTAAAAGATGGCTTTGTTCTTGTTTTCAGGTTGCTTCAGAAAGTGTGAACTGTGTAGATTCACTTCTAGGTGTGAACTGAGTTTGATTCACCCCCCATCCTTATCAGCTGCAGAACAATTCGTAGAATGAAAGGCACCCACAAAGTCTCTCAGAAGCTTCAAACTTGATAATTGATAATTTTCAAGTTCAATTTCATTTCTCATGAATTGGTGGAGAACCATTGGGGGAATTGCAGAATTTTTCAGTACAGTACTAATTCAAATTTGAAAAAAGATAAACATTCAAACACAAAGCCTACAGTTTAAAGGTGGATATGCGGTTGACGGTTTAAAACAAAAACTTGCTTCAGCATGCCTTTGTTGTCTCACTGTAAAATACCTTTCATGTCAATAATGTTGTATAAACAATAATAAACATTTTATATATATATATATATATATATATATATATATATATATATATATATATATATGCAGGTTTTTGTGTCTTCGGGTGTCTTCCCGTGTAAGAGTTGGGGTGTCTAGGCGACGTTTCGACGAGGTCTCACTCGTCATCTTCAGGCTGGTGCTTTCGGCTTCTTGTTACTGGAACAGAGCAGGATCTCAGTGTTTGAGTTCCTATAAATACTGTTGAGGGGGTGTGGTGTATAGCCTCCAACGTTCTGGGCAGAGAGGAAGTTCCCAGGTTAGTGTGTCTTTTCTTCTTTTGTTCATTAATTACTTGAGGGATATCTTGAGTGATTTCTTGAGTGATATTCTGAGTACCACTTAGGAGGGTCATTAGGTGTGGATTAGTTGCTAAAGCTTTCGTGTCTTGACCTCTTGAGCTTGTGAAGAGTTTTTTCTGAGAAGATGGCTGTACTGCACTTAGTTGTGCTCTGGCTTGGCTTCGTGTATAGGGGCGAGCTGTGGTTTTGTGCCCTGTGCCAGCCAGATCTGTGTAGGGATTGCAGGGGGGTGCAGCATCCGGAGGTGCCACTATGGTTTGGCTACTGGATGGTGTCTGTAATTTATCTGTGGAGAGGGTCTGGGTTTGGGTCTGGTGTGGTTGATTGGAGATGGCGTTCTGTGTGCCTCTGGTTCTGGTGTCGGTTTTTGTGGGGAGGGCTAATTTCCAGATGTCTGGCAGGCGGGACGTATCGTCACGCTTGTTCATGTTGTGAGGGTGTTTCTCTATCTCGATGGCTTCCATGATTATTCTCTTGTGGTGGTGTTCCATGTTAAAGAGCAATTTGGAATCTGCAAAATTAATTTCGTGTCCTGTTTCTTTCATGTGTTGGTAAAGAGAGGAAGTTTTTTCTTCTTTTTTGACGGCATTCTTGTGTTCTGCGATACGTGCATTTATTCGTCTGTTTGTTTGTCCAATGTACGTGGCTGGGCAGACTTTGCAGGGTATTTCATAGACCCCTTGGTTTTCTAACTGGATTTTATCTTTGGGGTTTCTGAGGATATTGGCTATTTTTTGGTTGGTGCAAAAGGCTGTTTTGATATTGTGTTTATGGAGGATTTTGCTAATTTTATCTGTAGTGCCCTTGATATAAGGAAGGAGGGCCATGCCATTGTTTTCTTCTGTGTCTTGGTTTTTGGGGGGTGTTTCTTTTTGGATTAGCTTCGTAACCCTGTTTTGCTGGTATCCGTTGGCGATTAACACATTTGAAAGATTCTGTAACTCAGTTGTCAAGTGGTCTTTGTCAGCCAGGCGTTTGGTTCTGGAGATGAGAGTCTTGGCTACGGAGTTTATTTGTGCAGGGTGGTGGTGTGATTGTGCATGTAAGTAGCGGTTGGTGTGTGTTTTTTTCCGGTAGATAGTGTGTCCTAGGGAGCCATCAGGTTTTTTGTAGATTAGGACGTCAAGGAAGGGAAGTTGGTTGTTGGCTTCTATTTCCATAGTGAATTGTATTTTGGGGTGTAGGCTGTTGAGATGTGTGAGGAAGCTATCTAGTTTTTTCTTCCCGTGTGGCCAAATTACAAAGGTGTCGTCAACATACCTGAGCCAAAGTTTGGGTTTGTGTTCTGACTTGTCTAAAGCATTGGTTTCAAAGTGTTCCATGTACAGATTTGCGATGACCGGTGAGAGGGGTGATCCCATAGGTGCTCCTTCTATCTGTTTGTATCTTTGTCCATTGTGGATGAAGTACGTGTTGGTTAGGCAGTGGTTGGTTAGATCCTGCTCTGTTCCAGTAACAAGAAGCCGAAAGCACCAGCCTGAAGATGACGAGTGAGACCTCGTCGAAACGTCGCCTAGACACCCCAACTCTTACACGGGAAGACACCCGAAGACACCAAAACCTGCATTCCTGTACCCGTGAAAATCTACGAAAGCAAATATATATACAGTGGCGTAGCGTGGCTTGTCAGCACCCGGGGCAAGGCAAGTAATTTGCGCCCCCTAACCCGTGGATTTGCGCCCCCTAACCCTAACCCCCGGCCCCCCCTGCACCCCCCACGCTACACCACTGTTTCCTGGCAGTTTTATTCTCTTGGCAAACCGCTTTTGTAGCTGTCAAGCGGTTTATAAATTTTAGGATTTTTTTTTTTTAAAGGGCATTTTCAGAAAAAGCTGCTCGTGGCTCTCAGCTGTTCCCTCTCAGCTGCTCGCTCCTAGTTTGTGGGAGGGTGGATTTAAGGCGTGACGGGGGGGGGGCGTGCGAAGAAGGGCAACCTCTCCCCACTCCGCCGCTTTGCTCCACCCTGGCAGGCAGGCTGGCAGGCTGGCTACACGCGACGCGCTCGGAGAGGGCCTCCGGATCGTCCCCCGGGCTGGGCAAGGGCTCGTTCTCACGCAGCGGCTGTTGCGCAGCCTCGCCGCCGCTGCCGCCCTTGCTCCTTCGCGTGCGGGGAAAGGCCGCCGGCAGCCCTGGGAGCGCCTCCCTCCGCGCCTTCACACGCAGCTGTGCCAGCCCAGCAGGCGGCTCCCATCCTCCCCGAGCCCCGGCCGGGCTAGCGGGGGTTGTGAGCCACCTGCAGGGAGCCGGGGGTCCTAGCAGGCTCCCTCGGAAGGTGGAGCGGGGCCCTCCTTCGCTGGAGGTTGGATGGCCAGCTGCGAGGAATTCTTAGCAGGCTCGCTCCACCTCCTCCTCCTCCCGACTTTGCAAGGAATTAGCAGGCTCGCTCCACCTCCTCCTCCTCCCGACTTTGCTGCTGCTGCTGCGCGGCTTTTTTCCTCTACCGACGGCACGCTGTGCCTTGGAGAGGTTCTCGCTTCCTTGAGGGGGGCCGGCCAAACGCGCCCCCCAAAATGTTGCGCCCGGTGCGGCTGGCACCCCTGGCACCCCCCACGCTACGCCACTGTATATATATATATATATATATATATATATATATATATATATATATGCCAATGCCAAAGGCAAAGGGCAAAGCATAGAGAAACACGGACAAGGCTGCAGCCTAATGGGCATAAACTGCAGTCACATTTTAAATACGGGTAACCTTTTTAAACTCAAAATTAAATTTGTCCCTTATACTCCCTTATCACCAATGATTACATTGAAATAAAGCCACAGTGCTTGTTTAATCAGAATGGAGTCATACCGTGATATCTATAGCAATGCTAAACAGGTGTTGAGCTAGCCAAGTGCCAATGGGTGTATATTTGAGAACACATCTAGACAAGAAGGACACAAGTCCATCCCCCTTCCCCGACACCTTCTAAACTCAATATTGCTTAATAGGCACCCATGGAGGGAACCACGAAACTGAAGCTGTGAGAACCAAGCATTTGAGAGCTTACTTTAGTTCCCTAAATTTTTATTATTACTTATTAAATTTATAAAAGGTTAAAAAAGGTAAAGGATCCCTGGACGGTTAAGTCCAGTCAAAAGCAACTATGGGGTTGTGGTGCTCATCTCACTTCAAGCCAAGGGAGCCAATGTGTTTGTCCACAGACAGCTTTCCAGGTCATGTGGCCAGAATGACTAAACCACTTCTGGTGCAACGGGACACCATGATAGAGATCAGAGTGCACGGAAACACTGTTTACCTTCCCGCCACAGCGGTACCTATTTATCTACTTGCACTGGTGTAATTTTGAACTGCTAGGTTGGCAGAAGCTGGGACAGAGCAATGGGAGCTCACCCTGTCATGGGAATTTGAACCACTAACCTTCCAATTGACGAACCCAAGAGGCTCAGTGGTTTTAGACCATAGCACCACCTGCTCTCCTATATTGAATTTAGATACCGCCCTATACCTGGAGGTCTCTCATGTGACTGCATATGGCTCAAGTAGTATGAGGTGTACCACAGTGATCTCTCCAATTTTCAAATACCATTTAGATTGTTGAGTAAACTGGTATCTTAGGTTATGTTCCACCAGTGATGGGCACTAACATTGGCCCTGTTCTGTAAGCTTCTTGAATGAAGGTGGCTTAATGGCTTGATGGCAATATGGTCAACTCTCCAGGGGCTACATATGTTAATGTAAGGTTGGCCAAAGTGTAATTATAAAAAGATACTACTGTGCACAACCTGTATGTGCCTAGTCTCTTTTCATGCCTTTCCCTCAAAATGTGTTTGGGACACACACAAGAAAAGGGTATAAGCAAGCTGTCCAACAGCTTCCTTTTGTTAACACAGTGGTACCTTGGTTTATGAACTTAATCTATTCCGGAAGTCCGTTCTTAAACCAAAGCGTTCTTAAACCAAGGCGTGCTTTCCCATAGCAGCGGGGGACTCAATTTACAAATGGAACACACTCAACAGGAAGCGAAACATGTTCTTATTCCAAGGCAAAGTTCACAAACCAAAACACCTACTTCCGGGTTTGCAGCGTTCCTAATCCAAGTTTTTCATAAACTAAGCTGTCCTTAAACCAAGGTACCACTATACAGTAATACCTCTGTGAACGTCCGCCCGGTCGACCGTCCATTTTGGCCAACATCCGCGGCAAATCCAGAAGTACCGGAACGGGTTACTTCCTGGTTTGCTGCTCGTGCATGCGCATGTGCGCATACCGCTCCGCGCATGTGTGCAAAGTGGTGCTTTGTCGAGCATCCCTTTTGTCGAGCGTCCGGGGCTCCAGAATGGATCCCGGACTCAAAACAAGGTACCACTGTATTCTCTTCAGTCTTTGATTCCTCAACACACACTCAACCCTATACAATATTCTCAGAGATTTCAGTAATCAGAACTTTTATTCTTTGAGACTATGCATTAGATAACACATGGAACTCTTTATATATTGTTCCTTTGATGTTTCAGGATATTAACAAACAATGGAGGATTCTTTACCAATCTGTGCATCATTAACTAATTTTGCCGTTACGTGATTCTTCCTACATTTAAATTGTATATACAAGGAATGCAGTAATTTTTTTCCTTCCTTCCTTCACTTCTTCTTGTTGCTTATAATTAAAAACAACAAGCTGTTACTTTCTGCATGGATTTCCCCAACTCTGACCCATATTACATATTCTACTGGAAACAATGCTCCACTTTCAAAGAAACTTGGCTAAGCGTTAGCATTTTAAAAGCAAAATAAAAACATAGCATTTATGACATCTTTACCCCGTCTTTACTTCCTGATCATTTCCTCCCTGCTTTTCCTTACTCTTTAAGCTATGTTTCCATCTTCCTATGCAGCTTTCAGAATTGGAAGGGGCAATATTTTATTTGCTAATAGTGAACCATATTTTTTTTTTTTTAAATCCTCCTTTGTTGTATAGATTGTGGGAAATAGGTTTTCCCTCCAGACATATTAGAACAAATTGATAGGATTCCACTGTGTGTGTGTGTGTGTGTGTGTGTGTGTGTGTGTGTGTGTAGTGCACCAGAATCAGAAATGAATAAATTTAATTTGCTATGTTGTTCAGTTGTATTCAGAGGAACAGCATCAAAGCTGTGGGGTTTTACTTCTGAGCAGATCTGTCTCAGTTTAAGAATTCTAACTTGAGACAGGCTTGGTGAAAATTGAAGCAGTTGGATTGGTTCTTCAAGAGCATGTTTGTCTCTAGCTCTGACTACCCACCAGCATGCAGCCACCAACAGATTACTCCTGAACAAATATGTGCCTTGATTGGTAGGGGGAGAGTTTGCTTGCTAAAGCTCAAGAGAGCAACCAGAAGGATATATAAATAAATCAGTCCTATATTGAGGATGTGGAGCCTGTGGCCATCCAGGTATTGGACTTCAGTTCCCATCAGCCTCAGTCAACATGTTCAATGACCAAGGATGGTGGGAATTTTAGTCCAGCAACAATGGGAGCACCACCTATTCCCATGCCTGCTGTAAAATGTACATGCATGGAATAGCAAGGAAACTAAATTCAAAGCACACAAGAAAGCAACATTTTGCACTTATATGTACAACAGTCCTGATTTGACTGGGACATCCCGGATTTAAGGAAGCCATCCTGGCTTCTGATTGGATCCAAGGATGTCCTGTTTTGGCTTCAGTGCTCCGGCATAAGTTACTTGGTTTCCACCAGAACACAGGACCAAAAGAGACACATTTTTGGGTGCCATGATCTCACCTGGCACTTGCGTGACCCCTCTTCTTCCGCCTTCTCTGCATCATGCAGACTGAATGGAGCCATCTTCTGGAAGTACATCCTGGTTCCCCCCACTCGGAACTTCTGCTGGAAACAAAATAAACTGTGGGGGGTAGGAGCTGCTGCGGCCCTCATGTGCATGTGTGTGCATGTGTTGTGGGTGGGGTGGGGGCTGGCAAGTGATTGTTGGGGCAGAAAGGTGAAGTGGTGGTGATGGGCAAAGGTGTGCAAGGGCAGGGCCCATCAGTGGGGTGGGGTGGGTTGGGTTGGTGGAGTGGTGAGCCCCAAGGGAGGGGAGGGGGTCTGGATGAGTGGGGGCAGGGCCTGCATTGAGGTGCCCAGTGGGAAGGAAAGTCACTAAGGGAGTGTATGCTTCTGCAGAGGGGGCAGTGGGGCTTTTGCGGGCGCCCTGTGGGTTAAACCACAGAGCCTAGGACTTGCCGATCAGAAGGTCGGCGGTTCAAATCCCCTTGATGGGATGAGCTTCCGTTGCTCAGTCCCTGCTCCTGCCAACCTAGCAGTTCAAAAGCACGTCAAAGTGCAAGTAGATAAATAGGTACCTCTCTGGCGGGAAGGTAAACAGCATTTCCGTGCTCTGCTCTGGTTCACCAGAAGTGGCTTAATCATGCTGGCCACATGACCCAGAAGCTGTACGCTGGCTCCCTCAGTCAATAAAGTGAGATGAGCACCGCAACCCCAGAGCCGTCCGCGACTGGACCTTATGGTCAGGGGTCCTTTTACCTTTATGTTAAGTATGTTGAGGGGCCAGGTCATGTCCTTTTTTTCATCAGCAGTATGTTGGAGGGTATGCATCATAAAAGCCTTACATTTAGCAGTCTAGCTGTTTTAGTCATTCTAAATGCATACTGTGAAGGCATGTAGGTTAGTAAAATGCCTGCCACTACAATACCATCATAACCCTGTATGTCCACCGTACACAATTAGTAAAGTGGTACCTCGGGTTAAGTACTTAATTTGTTCCAGAGGTCCATTCTTAACCTGAAACTGTTCTTAACCTGAAGCACCACTTTAGCTAATGGGGCCTCCTGCTGCTGCCACGCCGCCGGAGCATGATTTCTGTTCTCATCCTGAAGCAAAGTTCTTAACCCGAGGTACTATTTCTGGGTTAGCGGAGTCTGTAACCAGAAGCGTATGTAACCTGAAGCGTATGTAACCCGAGATACCACTGTATGACTGAAAAGATAGTATTGTGGGGCAATGTAGACTTACTTGAAAGGGAGTTCTAAAATACTGGGACCACAGTGCTGTGCACCCAAATGTGGGGTTTTTTTTTTTCTTTTTGTTTAAATAGCAGTTGGGTTGTAAATGAAGCATATCTTTGAATGTATGTATCTATGTACATAAATACATGAACAAACAAGCACACAGAGTGTGGATCCCTGAGGTTCACTGGAAGGTTCTTAGGGGTTCCTCAATGAAAAGATCAGTAAGGAAGGACTGAACATGTTCTATAACTGACACTTAGTTCTTGTGAGGTGAAGATGAAGCCCAAGAGGTATAATTGGCATCTCTTATTAACGAAAAGTATACATTAAAACACTCCCAGAATCCCCTGCAACATGCAGACATTCTTAGCAGGCAAATTTATTTGGGAAGAGTTTCCGGAAAGCACAAAGTTTGAAAACCACTTTTTTAGTGTTATGCAAAATGCTAGACTGGGTATTTTATGAAGCATAATCTGACTATTATGTCAATGAAGAATGCCAGGAAAAAAATAGAATAGAAAAGTTAATATCAGAATAGGAAATGCGGTCATTAATGTCCGATTTACATGCCTTAATCCTTTGTTATAAAAGGCATTCAGTCCTTTCAAACTCACTTGTGTTCCAGCTTCCTTGTCAAAAGTTAGCTAATCTAAGCTCATCTTCTATGAAGCAAACATTATATAGCCATTAGTTTAACAGATGGAAGGAAGCTTCTCCCCTTCTATTTCCCACACAGAGAGCTCAACTTAATAGGTGGGAGGATTCGTTCAGGGAGAGGAGTTAGCAGTTTGATTTTCATATTTAACTATGCAATGTTTATTGCCCTGCATATTTTACATGCTCTGGTTTTTGGTTTTTGCTAATTAAGAAGGCTTGTTTTAGTCTGCTTTCCCTAACATTTGGTTATACTCAATTTTTTATTTTTTTTATTTTTTACAATAAAGGTTAACTGTTACAACGTTCCTTAATACTTTTATGTATTTGCTCTGGTTCTCTTGTTTTTTTAATGTCATTTAAGCTTTACTAATGGCTGGATTATGGTTTGTTTTGGTTTGTGAGCTTTGTGAGCTGCTTTGAGCATCTCCATTAGAGGGGGAAAGAAGGCAATTAAACAAACCTATTAAACTATTATTGTCCTTTCTCGAATTGCTATTAAGAGCCACTAAGTCATTTCTATGAAATCGGTTCCCAAATAGCCTCTAAGACTGCAATCCTATGCAAAGTTACCTGGGAGTACATCCCACTGAGATAAATGGGGCTTACTTCCTACATGTATAGCAGGAGTGGCCCACGCGGTGACCTTAAGATGTTGTTGGACTACAACTCCCCTAATTCCTAACCATTGGCCATAGTTTCGGAGACTGATGGGAGTTGTAGTCCAATGTCAGGAATGGGTGTCTAGAGTGGGGCAGCATTAAATTACATAGAGTAAGTGAACTTAACTTTATTAGAATAAATAGATGCATAATAAGCACAGCAACTTTTCATGGTAGATCTTGCCTCTATGAAGAGCGTCGTGTCCCAGGCGGATGCCACAAGTGTCCCAGAGGGTGCCAAGAGCTGTGAGCGTCCCAGGGGGGCAGCGTGGCAATGTCACCCCCCTCAGGGATGACACCCGGGGCGGACCGCGCCCACCACAAACCCCTTCCTCCCCCAGTGCTCTCCTGGGTCCTTCCCAAGCAATCGGAGACTCTGCTGGTACAGCTATCTCTTCTCCTCCCTTTTCATACCTCTTTTGGTTCTGGGAGACCATGTCTAGGCCAGGAGTCAGCTTCACCTGCTGAGCAGCAGCCTGAAGGAGCAAAAGGTGAAGTGATTCCACCTGCTCCTGATCAGCCTTCTCGCTCCTGATGAGAACCAGCTGGCTCCAACTTTCTTAAGTGGGGTTTTCAGCCTTAGTCAGTTGCTGGAAGCAACATTTGTCATTCCTGGCCAGAGCTTGCTGCTTCTTGTGACATTGGACCCTCGGCTTTCTTGACCCCCAGATTGCCTGACTACACGAACTCCTGACCTTAGGACTGGACTAAACCTTGTATATGGACTCTGCCTCCAGGCAAGTACCCCCTTGAGATTTGGCTGGTTGGCTGGCTTCTCCCTCCACTGAGCTCTGCCGTGACTGGCAGCACAGGACTACGACAGACCAGGGGGAAGGGGAGCTTGTCACAGCAGCAGCAGCAGGAGACACCCTGTGCCTCTTCAGCAGCCTGACTCATCTCTGCCTCATGGCTTTCCACATATCACTCTCCTGATTCTTGACTTATTTCTGCCACAGTCTCTACCAGCTCACTAAGTCCTGTTACTTCTTCAGCTTCCAGCACCACCTCTGTAATGATCTCAGGCAGGCAGGCAAGCAAGCTCCAATAAGAATTAATGAGACTCTTGCAGTTTTATGGTACGTTTATTTACAATTAACACCCAGAGCGCGGCTCTGAGCCTGTCGCTCTTAGCTACAAGTTGGTCACTCTGAGTCTCCGTCGCCTCCCGCAGCCTTTCCTCTCTTGTACTTCCATTGTAGTTTAACCCTTTCAGCTCTTCTGGTTTGGGGAGAAGGTGGGTAGACTCCCCCACCACTCTAAAACGAAGAGCCCTCTAAATGCTGCCTCCCTTCTGGTTGCATAGCAACTCCCTCAATGCCATCTATTCCCCCCACCATCTGTGAGCTTTCCGAGTCTGCTGCTCTATCTGAGTCTGGGAACTCTTGATGAAGGGGGGACAAACTAACCCGCTCCTGCTCTGTCTGTGACAGCATTCCCTCATCTCCAGAGTTAAACTCTGGCTCCCTCTGTAATGGCATTCTATCATCTCGAGTCAGATGTTTGATTCAGCCATGTCTCTGACATCCTCCCTCCAGTCTTCTCCTCCTCCTCCCTCTGACCACTCATCATCATCCCACCACCAATCCCTGGGCTTTGAGCCTCCTTTCCTTTGATGTTTCCCAGCTGGTTCCTCCCACTATTCCTCTACATCCATCCAATTCATGACATCCAACAGCAATGTCTAATGTATAAGATGACACTGTTCTTGTCTTAACCATAGGTAACATGACAAGCTTACTTTCAGCTAGTAAACCTCATTGTAACTCAAAATGCGTAGGAGCTCGGAAGAACTCTATGATGTAATGTTTTCCATTTGGTTAACAGGTGTCCTTTGTATGACATTCTCTCATTTCCAGATGGCTTGCTTGGCCACTGGTACATGCACTTCATTACAGTTATTACCCTAAAAGTGAGAAGACCATGCTCACTTTTACATGCAGATCACCTGGGGAAAGGTGTATTTGCTCCTGTCACCAGGTGATTCATGGAACACAGAAATAAATGGAAACTGGAATCCATGAGTGAGGATAAGATAAATAACCCAAGAACCATGAGAGTCAGCAGCCAGCAAATATTTAAAAGAAATGGCAAAGGCATTTGAAAATTGATATTTGGGAGAAAGACATTTTTAATTAATTAAATGTATCCCCTGCCCTTCCTCTTGAAGAAGTCGGGGATGGTGAACACATAAATAAAATAATAGGTTTTTTTTTTACAAACTATTTTAAAACAATGTTCTAAAAACAGTTTAAGGCCAACAGTTTAAAATTCTAAAAATAAATAAATCACCTATTATCACTGCTAATAATTTCAGGGATTGCCGAGGACAGACCAAATGCCTGACTAAACAGTGTTGCTTTTTCATACTTTTAAAAGGTTAATAATGAGAGAAAATGATGGATAATAATAATAATAATAATAATAATAATATCTTTATTGTCATTGCCCCCTCTCGGGGACAACGAAATTACTTGGCTGCTCCATCCACCCAGGTAGGGCACTCCACACAAAATCAAATCAACTATAAAAACACTAATTAAAACAATACAGTATAAAACAGCAAGGAAGATTAGATGACTTTCAAAGTCCAGGCTTCCCATTCAGGGCCGAGATCGCTCTGGGGAAGAAGCTGTTCTTAAGACGGCTTGTTCTTGTCTTCATCGTCCTGTATCTCCGTCCCGACGGCAGGAGCTCGAAGAGACAGTGACCAGGATGCGATGGATCTTTTACTATGTCCAGTGCCTTCCTATGGCACCTTGTGGCATAAATCTGCTCTAAGGTGGAGAGTGGGCAGCCAACAATGCTCTCTGCTGCCTTAACAACTCTGCACAACCCCAACCTGTCCCGGGTAGTACAGCTTCCGTACCACACACATAAGCCATAAGTGAGCACGCTCTCAATGGCACAGTGATAGAAGGCAAGCAGCAGTTTCTGCGGAAGATGGTTTTTCCTTAGAATTCTCAAAAAGTACAGTCTCTGCTGCGCCTTCTTCACAAGCCCCCTTGTGTTGACACTCCAGGACAGATCCTCTTGTAATTCAGTGCCCAAAAATCTGAACGT
Organism: Podarcis bocagei; assembly: GCF_964188305.1. Lineage (NCBI taxonomy): Eukaryota > Metazoa > Chordata > Lepidosauria > Squamata > Lacertidae > Podarcis > Podarcis bocagei. The sequence continues at coordinate 17,479,899 of NC_138130.1, forward strand.
TGTTACCCTCTCCACACAGACCCCATCAATCAAAAGTGGCTGGACATTGCTCTTCTGTCTCCTGAAGTCCACCACAAGCTCCTTTGTCTTCCTTGTATTTATGAGCAAGTTGTTAGCTCTGCACCACTCTGTCAGCCGCTCCACCTCATCTCTATAGTCCGTTTCACCCTCCCTTTCAGAGATGAGCCCAATCACGGTTGTGTCATCTGCAAATTTGACAACCCTATTACTAGGGTGAGCAGCGACACAATCGTACGTGTAGAGAATATAAAGGAGCGGACTGAGTACGCATCCCTGTGGTGTTCCTGTGTTAGTCCTAAGCATACTAGAGGTATAAGGGCCCAACCGAACCCTCTGGGGGCGGTCTGACAAAAAGTCCAATATCCACCCACAAAGTGATAACGGAAGCCCCAGATCTTCCAGTTTAGACATCAGACGTTGTGGTAGAATGGTATTAAATGCCGAGCTGAAATCTAAAAAAAGCAGTCTGGCATAACCCCCCCGCTGCTCCAAATGTGCAAGAACGGCATGGAGGGCAATCGCCACATATGCATGTAATAAAGCTAACAGAAAATTAATATTAGCTTATTGAGCTTTTTATCACAACAGTGTTTCTACATTGTGTGATTTAAGAGTTCCTATGGAATTAAAGATTTGCATTTCCATATTCCTACTATAGGTTTGAAAATGCACAAATTGGAATTGGGGGCAAACATAGACCACAAAGTGGCAGAATGACTTTGATGACTCTTTAGAACTATGAGATAATTATGAGCCAGGACCAATGCAGTCTAAGGAAAGGAAGGATGTGGGAACACACCCAGACTGTGATAATTCAGACCGTTACAATTAGTAGCCCATCACTCATGTCTGGCAGCTCAATGAGGCCTTGATAAATCTTGTGCTTCTGAGAGGAAAAGGTGGGAGAGGAAAGCACATGGAAGTTTATATATATATTCTCCTTTGTAAGTTATGCACCATACATACACACACCCAAAAGGGGGGGGGGGTTGCAGGATAATTTGGAAGATAATCCCCAAAAAAGTGACATTTCTTATATCCTCTAGTAATTGCTTCTTCCTGATTCGTGCTCCTGATTCATGTCAAACAAGGCTCCTGAAGCAAGCAGGATGATGTCACAACATGGCATAACCAATCAGGTTTGGCTATTTGCCCAAGTCCCTGAAAATAAAAGAGGAGGAAGAGGATGGAAGAGTCAATTGAATAGAAATACTAGTGAAGTTTGTGGTTCGAGGACCCGATCCCTACATAGTGGAATAAAAACACACGGACACATGATATAAGGTTAATGGGCAAAGAAAGGCCACAACTTTATTGATTACAGCAAGTGAAAAGGTATTGGCTTAGGCATTGGATTACGTCAGTTGACTCCACCCACTCGGAGAGAGGTGAGCCTGAAAGGAGGGTTTATTCACCAGTAGGTGGAGCCTGTTGATGCTAATACAACTATAAGCTCTCCCCTGATGTCACCGAGGGTCGTGCCATGGCCTCCTGCCACGCAGGCATCGGACAGAATACACGACCGCCGGATTCCTTTAACAGAATACCCAAAAATTGAAGGCGTAGGCGATGGCCACACCTAGCCCTTCCACACACCACAACACTTTATTCCAATGCCTAACCTACCCACCAATACCACGAAAGTTGTGACGATTGCTACGAGATAGGTGAAAAAACCACAAAGCCTAATGCCAAATGAAAAAATTCCTACCAGGCCCCCCGACCAACCAGGGCGACCAGCCTAAGGTCCATAGCAAGGCCAAAAGAAAACCGAGACCCTGAGCTCTAAGGGAGTGGAGGGTGGGTGACTCGCGACGGGACGACGAAGAATGAGGCCGCATAGCTGGCACAGCAGCGATTTACGCTGCCGTCCATGCCCCCTCAAAGGCACCTGGTTGGGTGCCTGCCCGTGTGCGAGGCAGAGACCGGCACCCGCCCACAATCACTCCCCTCTTTTGCATGAGGAGAGTCTTTGATATTGCACAGAAATTAGTTTACTCAGAGCAGCACAGGCAGCAAGTCCCACACATGAAATGGGACTTCATTATGTAAATTGCATAATTTCGCCACCGCAGACAGTGAGGCAAATAGTGTAGTTTTTGGTGGAAGACAAGCTGTAGCAGAACGGAAACAGTGCTGCTTGTGAAGAATACAGGGAAGAACAGAAAATGATCCCTTATTACATCCCTACTTGAAACATGGTCTTTTGGGTACACTTCTGGAAACCTTTCTTTGACAAGGTAAATTCAGTCTGCTTTGTGCATTTAAAGTAGACCTTGAAAAGTGCTATGTTTTAGTCTGCAGTTTCATACTGGCTCTAAACAATACTGTATTAATCCTTTTTGCGTGGGTGTGTGTTCTATATGTTCCATTCCGGGCCCAATAAGCACAGGACACCTTTGCCCAGCGGCAAAATACTGGACAAGGTTTTGCCCAAAATACTGGACAAGGTTTTGCCCAGTATCCTCCATATGTGATGGGCTCATGGGAAAAAGCTGTCCCATGAGCCCTTGCTGCAGAAAGGAGGGGAAAGCCTATATTAGGCTGCTTCCCCTGCAGCTCACAGCCATTTTGCTTTGAGAGCTTCCTGCACACCCGCCCCTCCTTGGGTTAGAGACTTCACTGAGTAATTTTGGGTCGCTGGTTGACAGGGCCAGAAAGGATTTTTTTCCCCTCTCTCAACCTCATTGGGTTGTTTTTCCTCCCCGACGTCCCTCACTAGCTTTCATTTGTTAGGCGGAGAAACAGTGTTTGTATGAGGGCAGAAATGGGATTGGTCAGGATCAACATAGTATAGGCGGGGCCCCATAAGGGGCCTGAGGGGAGGATTGACCACGACAAACCCAAGCGTGTGTTCTGTATTTGCCTGGTTGGAATCTGCACCCTGGTTCTCCAGTGAGACCTTGCTTGCTTAGCTTGCACCATGGCAAAGTTCAACACTGGCCAACTCCCATCGTACAGGTTTGGAGCAATCCAAACTCAGCGGATCCATTCCATCAAACATGGGGCTTGTGGGATGATGAACTGACCCAGGGACCCCATGCCATGCCAACCCTTGCTCGGCCTGCTGCTGTCAATAAAGAATTGGCCTGATTTCATCCCACCACCGTTGTACAGTCTGGTTATTTTACTGCTCTCATGGGTCACACAATGCGCCTGCTTGGGCAAACTTTATATATTAATAGTGTTGTTCTGTTGTTGGTTTTTTTTTGTGCTGTCTAGTTGCTGAAAGACAGAGAAGGGTAGGTAAAGGATAAATTAACAAATGGCTTTGCCCCTTATGAAATGGGAGAGGGAGAGATGGTTGGGCTGCTGGAGATGGGGGCGGGGAACATTGGTTGTTTTTGAGAAGGGAACAGGGAGATGAGGTAGTGCAGGCAGCTTGGTTCGTGCCTACATTCTAATACTATAAACGTACCAATTTCCCCCCTTCTCCTTCTAACTCAAAGGGGAAAATTATTCCATAAAACATGAAAGAGAGATATTCTATACCATTTGTAATGCATATGCTTCATCTGGAGAACTCCACACTTCATTTCCAGGAGTCATGGTTGCCATATGCTTTAGGCCTTCTGATGTTCAAGACACAAAAGGATTTCTGAAATGTGAAACTAATGAAAAACTAATAGGACAAAGAAAGGCTCAGCCTCAGAGCACTTCTTTTTACCTTTAACACTATATGCATGAGTTAAAAGCCTAGGGATCTTATAGAATACCTGTTAATTAACTTTTAAGAAACCCTCTTCATCCTGTAAGCTCAAAATCTAGTCCTAAGAGTCATCAACCCACCGCACCAATATAGATTTTATTAAAATTGTAGCTAATGGCTCTATAGTGGAAGCAAACAAAATCAGAAGTTCTATTTGCTTCCTTGATAGGCAGCTATCCCTGACCTTATAATGCATTGGCTTTTTCATGATGATCTACAAAAAGGAAGCGTGTTCAGGCCTATAATTGCCTAGAAATGAAATTGTTATTGAAAAGGGTGTGTGTAAGTGTGTGGACAGATTTAGCAAGCTTTGAAAATGCCTTGCAATCCAGGCCGGTAAGCACTGATGTGAAAGAAAAAAGATATGGGAAAGCAAATTTCACTCTTTCTCTCCCTATAAAATGCATTTGACCTTTTTGCAGAGATGCCACATCAGAACCATATGTAGCACTCTGCCTCTGTGGAGTGTTTCTGAAAGAAATGGAATTATTAAAGTTCAAATAAGCACTCTAGGCTTAATACTGGAAAAAAATGTTGAATTTGTGATACTGCTTTTAAGCTTTCGATTCGAAGGACAATACCAAGTATTTCAGGCAAAGTAGGTTGTTGTTAACATGTTTCAAGGGCCACTTCAATGGGGATGAAACATTCATTGCCATATCAGCTCAGAGGCTGAGACTACAAAATCTCAAATACTAGGACAATGGAAACAATAGAATATAGTTTTGCGTTGCATTGTGACAACTAAGAAATCAAACACTAGGTGCGAATTTTTGCATGACAGTACACAGATATGCTAAAGAGGACCACTGGTGGATCTCATTATTCAGAATACTGCATGTGAGAGGAAGACACAGAGAAAGGAACTTTCTGCTTATCTTACATTACCCATGGACTTTTCTAAATGTTCCTCCACCCCCACCCCTAAAACCACCTCCTTGCACTTTTTAGTGGTTGTATTGAGATAACGACTTTACCTGTAGATTCTACGGCAGGGATAGGAAACATATGATACTCTAGATACTTTTGGACTTCAAGTACCATCAGTCCCAGCTAGCATGGCCAATGGTAAGAGTTGTAGTGTGTGACTTCCAGGTTAGCGCGGAAGGCAAATGGCGGATTCCCTCCGAGCTCCGGAGGGAATCTGCTCCGTGGAAGACTGGTCCTGCCGCGGCGGCGACGCGGGGACCCTTAGAAACCACAGGCGCGGATGCCTGTGGACTTGGTGACTCAGCGGGCACCATTTGCACCCCCGACCCGCGAAGAAGCCTTTTTGAAGGCTTTGGAGCGGGTGACGGAGAGTGGTGCAGTGTTGTGAGTAAACCACTTCTTCTACGGAGTGAAGCCGCAAGCCATGGCCGGAGAGCGCTGACTTTTTTCCTTGAACATTCGGACTGCAAAAAGTAACAACCCGTGAGTAGTACAGAAATTGGACTCAAAAATCTCCTTTCCTTTGAATTCGGTACGATCGGGGGAAGCGTTAAAAGGAAGCCCCCCCCCCCGTCTTGCAGATAATTTAAAGCAAGAATTGGATAACTAAGGTCAAGAGACCACTTCTCTCTGTGTGAGACAAAAGTTATTAATTCCACAATTTGGCATTTGAAGTTTTGTGCTGGAGGATGAGAACTGATTTTTAGGAGCTGACGTGCAACCCCCCGGGATCCGGGAGCAATCCGCGAGAGAGCCTGTTGAGGAGATACAAAGAGTTTGACAGCTGTCAAACGAGCTGTCAAATTTTGGAAAATTTGTTTCTTGTTATTTCTGCTGGTTAGTTTTGATTTACCTGACTTTAAGTTGTTGAAAATAAAGAAGATACAAAATAAATACCTGACTGTTGGAGAAAGAATACAAAGTAACTAGAATCCCTCTAGAGGGGGTTCTGAGACATTACAATGGCTGCAGATGGAAAAATACAGGCTGAGTTGGATAGGATGTTCTTTCTCCTGGGAAAGTTGCAAGATCAGAGTAAAGCTATGGCTACAGACCTAACGACCTTGAACTCTAAAGTAAATAAATTTGTGGATTGTGCCTAGGACTTGACTCAAGAAAATTCTGCAGCTAAACAGGAGGAGACACGTGTTGAATTGGGGGAGTGGGAAGGAGGAGCTGAAATGCCGCAGGAGAAAAAGGACAACCAGAGGCCTGAAAGAATAGATTACAAAGAAAACAAGAACTGGATGATGAGAATGTGGTTTGAATTTGAGAATCGAAATTGGAGAGATCTTCCTATGGGGAGATCGGAAGATTTACGGATTACAAATTTGATTAAGACGAAAATTGGAGCTCTTGGGACACTTGGGACATTTGGACTTAAAAGGAACAATAAATATGATTTGGGCTCTGATTTTGAATATGGAGGTCTGGTTGGAAGAAACATAGATCCCACTGGGACAGAGCTTCTCCGAGATTCGATGTCCAACATAAAGGATTACCAACAAAACCGGCAGAGAGGGGCTGAGAGAGATTTGAGAGCCTTGGACGTGAGGAATCCAGGCTGAGAACTGATAGACTGATGGATATTCTTTGGGGATCGAAACCGGGAAAGGGGGGGTGCGAGAGTTTTGGAATCCAAAGGGTGTATAATTATATCTTGTTTTATGTTATTATTCTTTTAATTAGTTTTAAAATTGGGAAATTTGTGGAAGGAATTGTGGGTCGACTTTAGAAAAGGATTTAAATGATGAGCATCGTGGTTTAATTGAGGTTTAAAACTAAAATCTGGTTAATTAAGAAGAATTAAGTAAAATATTAATAAGGTAAAAGTTGGAGATAAGAACTTGCTGAGTTAACTATTGGAATCAGGATGCAAGAAGGGGAGGGGTGGGGAAGCCATGGAAAGTGGTTAAGAAAATAAGGTTTTGAAATTATGCATGTCTTTGTGTTTGTGTGTTTGTGTTATGTCTATATAAACTATGAAAACCCAATAAAATTTTTATAAAAAAAGAGTTGTAGTGTGAGTTGTAATGACACAAGATCTAGATGCCGCCTGGATCTCCATCCAACTTGAAAGGTGGGGGGAGTCAAAAAGGGACTCATTGGAATAGAATCCTGAAATCTTATATGTGTCTACTGAAAACATGAATCTCACTGAATGCGACTGACCCTACTCCCCGGTAGAAGGGCTGGGAAATCTCCCACCTGCAAGTTTAATTAGGCCCAGAGCAGGTCTCAAATGGGTCTGCAAGTCCATTTTGCCAAAACCACACCCACTTGCCTCACACCTGATGTCACATCAGCAGGTAGAGATGTGGCTGCTATTGCACACTGGGAGCCTTAAAGTGCTCCCCTAAGTCTTTAATGGCAAAGGAGGCTTGCTGTTACTGTTGGTGATGATCCATTGGGATTGGCTTGTTGGCTTTTTGCAGTTTAGTAGCGCTGCAGAGAGCTTGCTGGGGAGACCATGCATAACAAGGAACTCAAAAATAACTTTAACAAGGTTTTAATAACAAAACAAAAACTCCTTTTACACTAAAGATAACAACAAACATGAGCCAACCACCAACCCATCCCCCAGGGTAATGAGAGAGCTAGGTGCTGCTCCTTATATACTATGCCCAAATGCTGACACAGCTTAATTAACACAACCTAGCAGCACCTGCTATGTTTCACAGCTGTAACACTGAGTCTCGATATTTGCCCTGGCCCTTAAAGACATATACAACTTAGGAAACAATAATGAACCTTCACATTTTACAGTGACCATTCAACATGTCTATGCCAGGCATAGGCTACCTCGGCCCTCCAGATGTTTGGGGACTGCAACTCCCATGATCCCTAGCTAATAGGACCAATGGTCAGGGATGATGGGAATTGTAGTCCCAAACATCAGGAGCACCGAGGTTGCCTATGCCTGGCCTGTGCTTTAGAGTTCTCCATGGAGAACTCCATAGCGCAGCTGACCCCTGCCCCAAGCCAGTCTTGAAGACATAGCTGAACAGCTGATAGGTGATGACTTCAAGCCCTGTAGATCTGCGTGGTGATGACTTCAAGCCTGCTGGATTGGCTGCGCCAAGTTACATAGGGAACTTGGTATTGAAGTCGACCCCTGCAGAAGCTGGAGTTTGAAGTCAATGACTATTCAAGTCCTGCTTTTGACAGGAAAAACTGGTCAACAGATGCTATAGAGATACAGTGGTACCTTGGGTTAAGTACTTAATTCATTCCAGAGGTCCGTTCTTAACCTGAAACTGTTCTTAACCTGAAGCACCACTTTAGCTAATGGGGCCTCCCACTGCTGCCGTGCCGCCAGAGCACGATTTCTGTTCTCATCCTGAAGCAAAGTTCTTAACCCGAGGTACTATTTCTGGGTTAGCGGAGTCTGTAACCTGAAGCGTATGTAACCCAAGGTACCACTGTATCAGGACGTCAGCAAGTGGACAGGGCTCTACACTTCTGTTCAAGTGACCTACCGATCTAGTGCCCTATCTCTAGAGTAGAAACTTGCAGCCTAAAAGTTATGCCCATTGATACTAAAACTTTGGGAGGAAAACTTTGCATTTTAGCAGACTTGCTTCCTGTAGCTATTTTCCTTCAGGAAGTCAGAGCAACATCACGTTTGACAGAAGCCTGTATTTTGCTCTGGTTAAATTCCTATGCTTGCCATGCCAGGACATCTGTGTACATAATTATGTCTGTGATGCTATAAGAAAAGGAACTTTTGCAGAGAACTTTTGTTGCCTTTTTTTAGTGCATGCAAAACGAACACCTTTCAACAGGAAAAACAACATAAAATTCAGGAACAGCAGTATAAAATTCAGTTAGTGAAAGAAAATAAAATATACCCTGAGGCAGAGAGAACACCAAAAGTTGAGGCTGACTCACTACAGGGCTAGTAACAGTGGTGATGATGATGCAGAGAATTGCAGTTTCTGAACCCACAATCTAGATCAGGCTTCCGTAACCTGGTGTCCTCCAAACATTTAGGTCAACAACTCCCATCAGCTGCAGCCACCACGGTGAAAGCTGCAGTCTAGAACATCTAGATGGCATCAAGTTGAAGGAGGCTGATCTCTATCTATATACCCAATGGCTGGAAGACAGCAGCTGTCACATTGTAAGCAATCATGCAGTCCACATGCTTTAATCTAACACAGACAGCTCATCCTAAATTGTATTCATATTCCAGTGCAGGGATTTCTGTATTCTCTGTTGCCATTCTAGTCTATGGACTACAAATAACTGCCCCCGCCGCCATGATTTTGGTAGGACCACAAGCTTGACCCACGAATCATGGAATACCCACATGCAGTGCTTTTTTTTTCTTTAAAAGTGTTTTGGGTACTCTCGTTTGCTTACTCATATCAAAATTCTGCCCCTCAATGAGGCCAAACTTAGGTTCACAAAATGTTTAGGGGTATGCATACCCTTGCGTACCCCCAGGAAAAAAAAGCACTGCCCACATGAGGAGGTTTATTTATGGACTACAATTTATTCATTACTGCAAGGTGTACAAAAGCAACTTTCCACAGCACTGCAAAACTGAAAATGAGCATCAGGGGTCAATTGGCTTCCTTAATTGGGAGCTTCAGAAGAACATTTCATTTTCACCATGGTTTCCCAAGCCCCTTCTTTGCAAGGGCATGCCATGCTGTTTTCCAAAGAAGGGACCACAGCTTGCACAGAATAAGTAACACTGCACCACAATATCTGTTGTTGGCATCCGTCTGTCTCAGGACACAATGGAGGAGTGCATCTTTGGGGGTGAAGTCAAACTGTTGGAAGGTTACTGCTGTGACTGTAAAGGCCTGAATGAGAGATACATGTTCTGTTGCAGCTGGGGCAGATAAAGGTGTCTGGTTGTGCTGCTGCAGGGACGCGGGTGGCACTGTGGGTTAAACCACAGAGCCTAGGACTTGCCGATCAGAAGGTCGGCGGTTCAAATCCATGTGACGGGGTGAGCTCCCGTTGCTCGGTCCCTGCTCCTGCCAACCTAGCAGTTCAAAAGCACATCAAAGTGCAAGTAGATAAATAGGTACCACTCCGGCGGGAAGGTAAACAGCATTTCTGTGTGCTGCTATGGTTCTCCAGAAGCAGCTTAGTCATGCTGGCCACATGACCTGGAAGCTGTATGCCGGCTCCCTCGGCCAATAAAGCGAGATGAGCGCCGCAACCCCAGAGTCGGTCACGACTGGACCTAATGGTCAGGGGTCCCTTTACCTTTACCTTGTGCTGCTGAGGATGCATCAAGGTGTTTCTTCTCTCTCTCCATCTCTGTAATATTAAAGCTTATGCATGGTGTAGTAGAGAAAGTGGGGAGAGTGGTTAGGGATCTTAAGCCAAGGAGTGACATTGACCACATTGGTGTAATTTCTAGATTTCCCATATACATCTGGTTGGCTACTGTAAGAACAGGATGATGGACTTGGTGGGGCTTTGGTCTGATCCAGCAAGGTTCTTAAGCTTATTGACTGTCTCCAGTATCAAATTCAGCAGACCTCTGAATGCTATGGAACAACAGTGTGGGACGGTTGTTACCCTCCTGTCCTGCTTGTGGGCTTCACAGAGACATCTGCTTCACCGCATGGGAAAGAGGATATTGCCCTAGGCACAAAGATACTTTGAGAGAATAACCCATTTCCTCCTGTTTACTGACTTTCTGAATTACCGTACAATATAACTATTTACTCTACAATACTTTGGTTTATATATGAATGGTTTTACGGTGCAATCATTGAGCATGCCACTCTGTAGAATTTGAAAGGAGTAGTAAATGTGAAATGGTAGCATTTGATTCTTGGGCTGTTTACATTGATTGCTGGTTTAGCTCTTTGGTACATGAAAAAACCTGTAATGCTTTTGTAATATTTTGTCTGGAAAGTCACCCTTTCTTTTCAGTGCTGTTGACTTTAAGGGTATTACATATTCTGTGGGCATAGTGTTAAACGTTTAGATGGTATTATTAAAGATATGTTATAAGCAGTATCTATTCTCTAGCTGCTTTTAGGGGCTCTGTGTAAACTGTGCTAAAAAAAAGTACCAACATTTCCCAATTTTAATGATCATTAAAGCTGGATTTTAAAACCTCCATGAACTATGAAAATTTGCACATTTTCTTCTAGTTTGCATAATTTTTTGTGCTTCTGCTAGTTATGGGGAGGAGTCATGCAGAATATATTATCTGGATCTGTTACATGGACTCTATCCACTTACATATAAATGAATGTGTGTGTGGTTTATTTAATGGGAGAATTGATTGGTATTCTTTAACTTCCCATCTGATTGCTTCAATTCCTTATGATTCTGGCTTTGCTAACATGATATGATGTATGTCTATTAAAAGTCCTCTATCCCTGGAATCAGTGCCAGTTTTCTTGTTTGCTCTGCAGGCCAGAAACTTAATTTGTCTACTCGCGTGAATGTAGGTTTGGAATTCTATAGGACACATTGATTCCCACAGGGATCTCAATGTGCTGTGTCCAATGCTTCCATTCTGCTCACATAACAGACTTCCATTTGTGCAACAAAAACCCCTCTCCTTTCCCCTATACCGTCCCACACCCCCAAAATTTTGGGGTGCCAGGGGGAAGAGAGAAGGTAAAAGCCCCTCTGTGAAAGTCCAAGCCAGTCAGAGGGGCATGGCAATATGTTGAGGCATTTTTTCCCAGCTTCCATCTAGTCTTGGACCTCTGGATGCTGCTGTTGAACTTGCTAGCCATGCCTTTGGTGATCTGCACCTGTAGACAATAGCTGAATCTAAACCAGGCTTCCTCAACCTTGGCCCTCCAGATGGTTTTGGCCTACAACTCCCATGATCCCTAGCTAGCAGGACCAGTGGTCAGGGATGCTGGGAATTGTAGTCTCAAAACATTTGGAGGGCCGAGGTTGAGGAAGCCTGATCTAGACACTTCAAAGAAGCATTTCACTTAAACACATTGGAAACTTTGTATGAGAAATCAGGTTGGGAAAAACAGCCATGTGGTGTCACAGTGTTATAATGCATATAGAACGCATGTATGTCTTTACCAATCTAGCCGAGTCCTAACTTGTATCATTGCAAGCTTTGAATAAAGCTTTCTTTTCTGCTGCCTCAGTATTTGAGCCAGAAGCCACGCTATGACCTGAGATTTTTTACAGAAGCCACCAAGAAAAGTGTATTTCCCCAACTCTCAGTTCTACTTAGGAATCTTGCCTTTCGGAGCAGGGGGACATAACAAGTTTAGGTTTCCCATCCATTTTTTATTTTTATTTTTGGAAAAAAACCTATTCTTTCTTGTTAGGAAATGCCATAATTGAAGTCTGCTTTAGAACTGGTGTCGGTTCCATTTTGTCTCGTTGGAAGAAAGTCTCCTAGCTAAATGCCCAACATTTTTGCTTAACACAAAGGAGAAAGTGCCATTCCAAAGATCTTTAGATAAAAAGTGTCTTTTTGCAAGCAAGTACTACTGTAAACTATTGTGAATGACCTACTTACCTCCTGTCTCCTCAATATTGTGTGGGTATCAGATCCAGCAAAGTTGCCAAGAAGGTCAATAATTTCCTATTTAGAAAACAGCCATATCCCCAAGGGGGGGGGGAAGAACTGTGGATCCACTTGCCTTCTCCACTTGCATGATGGGAGATAGCTGGGACCAGAAGCATTGTAGAAGGCGTCAAAATGAACACATATTTTGTAACAAGAAGAGAATGCTAAACTAATGCATTGATTCCACCCCCCAGCTCCCAACTTAAGTGTTCTACTACAAATCCCGGAGATTTACAAACCTCACCAACAGAAATCACAGACTATGAAATGTAATACAAAGGACCGTACAAACGAACAGCTTGCTTTTTTTGTATTTTGAAAAGTTCTTTTTAAAAATGAGCAAGACAGGTTGGCTATTTCTGTTCTTATTTGTAGGGCTCCTGAGTTTTCCTGTTTCAGCATTTTGGTCCCAAGTGGAAATTTAATCCTGTGAGCAGTGATCCATAAATTGACATGTGGAGTGAGTTTTATGTTCAAGGTTCTGCAGTTGCTACTATTTTAACATTTATTTCAGCACCAGTAATATTGTGTACAGACTATACCTGGACCTAGTCTATTGATAAACCTAATGGGAACAAGAAAAGGTGCTTTTATAAATTCCTTTGCTTTCTTTATACTTTGTTGCTGTTTTTTTGTAGGCTGTGTGTTTTTCTGTGTAAGAAAATGACTTAAAAGCAATGACAGAAAGCAGACTGTGAGAGCGTGAATTGCTTATGATAGAAAAGTTGAGGCCATGTTGCTCAAATAATTGGGGTAGTTTTAAAAGGAAAATTCTTTAAAAGGGGACATCATTTATTTATGCATAATATTATTGCTAGCCCACTTATAAGTTTTCAAAGTGGATCACATATCAGGAAATATAAAATTAGGCCTTCTTATTCCATATCACAAAATATGATTGTTTTATTGAGATCAGGATGCTGTTCTGTAATTGGCCCTCTCACTCCCCAATAATGCCTAGAAATTATGTGGACCTGAAATTTTAAATAGTTAATTCTACACAATTTATACAGTATTAGTTTCACATGGTCAGTTATTTGTTCAGATTGCACTGTTTCACGAGGTTTATCTTGAAGATAAGGCTTTAGCTGGCATCTGAAATAAGGAATAGAGCCCTGCCAAGTTTACTTAGTCTTTCATTCTGTTGGGAAACTGATGTGTCAACCAAACACCAGCTGTGGCTTATGTAGCCCCAACAGTCACTTTGGTGGAAACAGATACATGCAGCTCAAAGAGAATACTTTTGTTAGTGAGAATCTCCACGCAGGATAGATCATGCCAACTCAATCTCCATCGTCAGGGGTCACATACATTTCTTACAGTTCTCAGCAACCAAAGACAGAAGGTGTGCAAGGTAATGACAGAGCTTTGTAGCTTTCTTTGGGCTATTTAATAAAATCTTTAGCTTTTGTCTCATTTGTGTGTTCATTGGGTTCCAAATCCTAAAAGAACCATTGCCCCTTTGGCAATACATTTTTCAATTGAATATATATATATATATATATATATATATATATATATATATATATATACACACACACACACACACACACACACACACACACACTGGGACGCGGGTGGCGCTGTGGGTTAAACCACAGAGCCTAGGGCTTACTGATCAGAAGGTCGGTGGTTCGAATCCCCGTGGCAGGATGAGCTCCCATTGCTCGGTCCCAGCTCCTGCCAACCTAGCAGTTTGAAAGCACGTCAAAGTGCAAGTAGATAAATAGGTACCACTCCGGCGGGAAGGTAAATGGCATTTCTATGTGCTGCTCTGGTTTGCCAGAAGCAGCTCAGTCATGCTCGTCACATGACCCGGAAGCTGTACGCTGGCTCCCTCAGCCAATAAAGCAAGATGAGCGCCACAACCCCAGAGTTGGCCACGACTGGATCTAATGGTCCCTTTACACACACACACACACACACACACACAGACACACACACACACACACACCACTTTTCCTCCACAGAACTTGTGGATTTTCAGATACCATCCAAACAATGGCAAGACTGAGACCTGGAAGGCTTCACTCCCATCCACTGTCATGACGTCAGAAGCAGCAGGAGCCATATATGAAACAGGTTCCCTAAACTGCAAATTTGATAATTCAGAAAGAATGTGACATAATCAAGAGCAGCTGTTCCTAAATCAGCCAGATCACCCACCAATCTTTACTAGACTGAGTTTCAGTTTACAGAAGAAGGAGGAGGAGGGGGGGGTGTTTCCAGAAAATTACTCATGGACTTCGGTACCACCCTATAATGGAAGGGGAAAGGCCAGTGTGATCGAACAACTGGAACACACAAATTCCCCATCCAACTCAAAACCTCACAACAGCCCCTATTATAACAGTTTAGATACTGAAAAGTCTGGGAGAAAGCGAGGAATATTGTAGTACCAATAGGCTGAGGTAGTCATTTCCCAGTAATACCACCTGCCTGTCAGGTGAACTGAAATTATTGTTAAGCCATGCCACCAATTCCTGACCTTAACATGCTACACAGGAGGATTTCATAATCAGTGGTGTCATATGTCACCAAGAGGTCCAGGAAAATCAACTGGATCATACTTTCCCTATTTATCTCCTGGTGAAGCTTGTCCATAAGGCCTCCATGGCAGTTTCTGACCCAAGCCCAAGCCAGACACCGATGAAGATAAACACAGGTAATCAGCTTCATCTGATAAACCCTGGAGCTCAGGGGTGGTGGGGCTTTTTGATTCCGAGGGCCACATTTCAGTGTGGGCAATCCTCTGCAGGTCACATGCCAATGGGGAGAGGGGCAGAGGCAAAAGTTAGTGGGTTAATAAATGTGCATTTTACTAATGCACCCTTGTCCTCCACCCGGGAATGCAAAAAGCATTATAAGAGTACAAGGATGATTTCTAGGCAAGCAAAAACTTTGAAAGTGGGTATGAAACCAGACCAGCAGGAGTTATGGTTGGGAGCGGGTTTGGCTATGGACAGTCCTGAGTGTCAGAACAGAGGCTTGGGGGTTCTCAAACTTAATCCATTCCGGGACTCTGTTCGACTCCGGAAACCATTCGAAAACCAAGAGAAGAAGAAGAAGAAGAAGAAGAAGAAGAAGAAGAAGAAGAAGAAGAAGAAGAAGAATAGTAGTAGTAGTAGTAGTAGTAGTAGTAGTAGTTTGGATTTGATATCCCGCTTTATCACTACCCGAAGGA
This sequence comes from Podarcis bocagei, assembly GCF_964188305.1. Classification (NCBI taxonomy): domain Eukaryota; kingdom Metazoa; phylum Chordata; class Lepidosauria; order Squamata; family Lacertidae; genus Podarcis; species Podarcis bocagei. The sequence goes on from NC_138130.1 coordinate 17,495,274, forward strand.
GTCTCAAAGCGGCTAACATTCTCCTTTCCCTTCCTCCCCCACAACAAACACTCTGTGAGGTGAGTGGGGCTGAGAGACTTCAGAGAAGTGTGACTGGCCCAAGGTCACCCAGCAGCTGCATGTGGAGGAGCGCAGACGCGAACCCAGTTCCCCAGATTACGAGTCTATCGCTCTTAACTACACCACACTGGCTCTCAATCGGAAGAGATGGCTTCCGATTGGCTGCAGGAACTTCCTGCACTCAAGCAGAAGCCACATAGGGCATTCAGCTTCTGAAAAACATTAACAAAACAGAACACTTACTTCCGGGTTTGCGGTGTTCAGGAGCCAATTTGTTCAGCAACTAAGCCATTCGAGAACCAAGGTACCACTGTATACGAATTTTAGCAGAAGGACTAATGTGCGAGTAATACAGAAATAGAGAGGCCAATCCAAGAATATTAGCATATGCATTTCTTGGGACAGATTTTAGAGAAAAGGAAAACCTTGCCACTTCTTTCCTATGTACAGAATTATAAATATCATACACCGTAAATGATAAAAATACAAAAGGTTACGATCTAAAATTGTTCTTAATGATTATGATTTTTCTGATTTCACTATTCTTTGGGGAGCAATTAGCTCCCACTCTTGACTAGAAGTAAATGGAATAGGAGTTTACTTCATATTGTGATAGGGGGAGAAACCTAGGGAAGTATTACTTCAATCATATCATTCAATACACAGTGGAGTTCTATAAAATGCTTGGCTGAATCTAATCACCTTCTGAAATAGAAAACATTCAGTGTGTCATGCATTCTGGTAACCCAAGAGGTCACAGCATCAGGTCTTGTTTGATAGACCGTGGAAACAGGACAGGTACATTTACAGAATTGCTCTATAAGCACCAAAGATATCATTTGATCAAAGCATCATTAAATCAAGTTATCCTCCTACTTGGATATTTGATGTAGCTTCTCCTCCCTCCTTTATCATCTCTCTTGATAAGAAACTCTTCTGGGAGGGAAGGGACTGTTTCTCCCACCAATGTTGGTAGAGCCATAATAAATCTACTTCCTCAGAATTCTCTTAAACCTTTCCAACTGCAAATGTTAAATATTCCCTATTAAGCAATTAGTTGAATGTTTCCCTCTCCATGATACTCCCATCCTATCTGATAACAACTTGATTGTTTAGAACAGTGTTTCCCAACCTTTTTTGGGCAAAGGCACACTTGTTTGAGGAAAAAAATCTCGCGGCACACCACCATTACAGCCCCGTGACGTCAGCGCGCAGCGTCACGCCGGGAGGGATGCACGAAAGTGAAAGTTTTCAATTTTTTCCCCTCCCCCTTGCCGGGGAACCTCCAAGCTTTGGGGGTGGGGGGGGAGGAGGCAGCAAAGCGAGGGACTGAGGGACGGCGGCAGCTGAGGCGGCGGCGGCTGTTGTGGTGGTGGCGGCGATAGCGGGTGGAGGAGGGGGCGGCGGCGGGGCCGAGGTGGCCGGCGGCGGCGGGGGAGGCGGCGGCGGGTGGAGCAGGAGGGCGGCCGAGGCCGGTGAGGGAGTAGGGTTGCCCGGGGCTTGAGGAGCCGTTGCCGGGAGTTGCTGCAGCTGTTGTTGCTGCTGCTGCCCGGACATGCCGGCCTCCTCCTCGTCCGCTGTCTCGCGCTCCTCCCTTTTGCACGCGCTGCCCCGCCGCCGCCCCATTGGCTGGGTCCTGTCAGCTGATCCTGTGTTATTTCCTGTGTGTGTGTGTGAGGGGAGAATGGAGAGAGAAACCTCGGCACCACCACCGCGGAGCCGCCCCCGGCTCGACGCGGATCCTCGCCGCCACCGCCTCTCACCGCCCGACTCGCCCGCCTCCCTCCCACGGCACACTAGCCAACGTCTCACGGCACACTAGTGTGCCGCGGAACACCGGTTGGGAAACACTGGTTTAGAAGGACCTTGGGGAGATGGGTAGGTAATTTGATGGTGATGATAGTGTAATGCAGCCGAATATACGTATGTCATGAATTAACTTCCAGAACTTCCTTTTAGGTCCAGGATGGGAAACCTGTGATGCTCAAGATGTTGCTGGTAGGGATTTTGATGAAAATGAAAAACAAAAATGAAATTGCTGCAGTTTATGTGTTTGTTTCTGGTCAGGAAAACAAACCAGTCAAGTAACTACAACTGGCCAAAAAATAATGCAAAATTAATGTCTTCCCACCCCCAAATTGGATTGACGTTTCCTTATCACTGTAATGAATTTAAGGTCCATCTGTAAGTTATGTATACGGGATATGCAAATAGAAATGTAAGTTGAGTTCATTAGCAGACAGTGAGACAAATAACATACTGTGTTTGGCAGAACCCAAACTGCAGCAGAATGGAAACAGCACTGATTGCAATGAATGCAGGCAGGAATGGAAATTGCTGCCTTCGTGCAACCCTTCAACTCCCATCATCCCTGACCATTGGCTCTGCTGGCTGAGAGTGATGGAAATTCGAATCCAACAGTAACTTGAGGGCCATAGGCTCCCCAGCCCTGCTGTAGATAGTATGGTATAGTAGTTGTCAGTGTTTGATGAATGGAAGCTTGTGAGATTTCATTTGGTTGCCTGTCAAAATAATAATAATAATTAAGAAAGCAAATTGAAGTGATCCAAATTTCAGATTATGAGGGTCCTCTCTCTCTCTCTCTCTCTCTCTCCGTGTGTGTGTGTGTGTGTGTGTGAGAGAGAGAGAGAGAGAGAGAGAATTTGAAGGTTGCCATATTTCAAGAATTGAAAATCATCAACAAAGGTTGATGAGCTTTTTTGAGGGTGAGTATTTTTTTAAGCTTTTCTTTGCAAAATCTTTTTTTTAAAAAAAGGTTTTGAGCTATTTTTAAGGGAGTTCTGACATGTATTGCCATGCATCAGGATTTTCCCAGACATTTCAGTGATTTCCAACTGGACACTGTTTCTGACTGTCGCATTCCAGTTATGTTCAGGAAATTCTGGACATACGGCAGCCCTCGGACACAAATCAAATTTAGAATGTTATTTTCAGTTTGAGTTGGGTAATACTGTTATGAAAGAGGAACGGCTTAAATGAAACAATCTATTTGAAGTTTGTTAAGGCAACATTTGCCTTAAAATGCACACTAATAGTTACTAGTGTGCATTTTATGGCAAATGTTGCCATGTTCTTATCTGAGGCTTTTTAAACAGACTAAATGCTGGATGAACCTGCAAGGTGCCTGTTTCAATCAAAGCCATGTTGCTTTTAATTATACTTCAAGAAGAACTTTCCCCCTTGATGCTTCCCCAAAATTAACATACCTGCTCAAGCACAAACCAGGATCAAAAGTTGTGAAATATACTACCCTTATTTTGCAAAGCCATTACTTCACAGAATTAGTCACTTCAGCAAACTTAAGCCAAATAATTATTCACTTCAACTTTTCTACTAAACTGCTGACTTCGCCAGTTTGGGAGAAAGAGAGAGAGAGAGAAATGAAGATTCAGCACAGAACATAACAATCCCTCAAGACATGCTCTTTATTTACTAGTGCCTTGGCTCCCATCCAACTCAATACAGACAGACTCTTACTTGGAAGTAAGGAAGAGATGTGTATTCAGGCAAGTCACAGTACAGACTTGGCAGCAGACACAGTGCTCTGGAGTCATGATGCAGAAGCAGGGCAAGAACTTCAGTTGGATGGAAGAGATGAAGATGTCCCAATGAATTCTCCCACCAAGCTCACTTGCTAGGCTGTCTCATCCTGTGGAAATATCAGGATTTCAAGTGTGTGCTATCTTGGGGTCAAAAGTGTCTTTTCCCATCTTTGAAGGCAGTACCCTGAGGGTCTTCTGGCAGTTCACTCACTGTGTAAAGTGAAGTTACAGAGAACCAGGCAGAGGGCCTTCTTAGCAGTGGCGCCCTCCCTGTGGAACTCCCTCCCATCAGACGTCAAGGAGATAAAGAACTACACAACATTTAGAGGGCATCTGAAGGCAACACTGTTTTGGGAAACTTTTAATGTTTGATGCTTTACTCTGTTTTTATATGTGCTGTAAGCTGCCCAGAGTAGCTGGGGAAACCCAGCTAGATGAGCAGGATAATAATAATAATAATAATAATAATAATAATAATAATAATAATAAATTAATAATTTATATACTAGGCAACAAGTCTGTACCCTACTGCTCAGGCTCATGTTCCATCTTTGTGACATTATTATTATTATTATTATTATTATTATTATTATTATTATTATTTAAAATTTATATACCACCCTATTCCCACAAGTCTCAGGGCGGTTCATGAGATAAAATTACCTTTCAGGTGTGGAGGATCCTCTCCTCCCCCAGTAGCCTCAGAGGCAAGAAGAACAAGCAGTTCATATTTTATGGTTTTTATTCAGTCATCTGGTTGCAAGACAAAGAATCCATGTCTCCACACAAAGGAGACATTGCCTACTCCAGGCTTCCTCAACCTCGGCCCTCCAGATGTTTTGAGACTACAATTCCCATCATCCCTGACCACTGGTCCTGCTAGCTAGGAATCATGGGAGTTGTAGGCCAAAACATCTGGAGGGCCGAGGCAAATTAGGTAGCTTCACATTTAACTGAAAACTCAAGTTTCTTCCTCATCCCTACTGGAGTTCATTACAGTGGTACCTCGGGTTACATATGCTTCAGGTTACATACGCTTCAGGTTACAGACTCCGCTAACCCAGAAATAGTACCTCGGGTTAAGAACTTTGCTTCAGGATGAGAACAGAAATCATGTTTCGGTGGCGCTGCAGCAGAGGGAGACCCCATTAGCTAAAGTGGTGCTTCAGGTTAAGAACAGTTTCAGGTTAAGAATGGACCTCCAGAACGAATTAAGTACTTAACCCGAGGTACCACTATATTCAGTTCTAGCTGACTGCTGATGGTTTCCTCCCATAGTTTTTTTGAAATGTGCATGCTTCAGCCCAAAAGGGTGATCCATGCAAAGAAGGAATCCTGGTTTGTGCACACACAATAACCTTGGCAGTATCCAGACCTTGTGCTAAAGATCCAAAAACCAATGTTTTCTCATTAACTGGTAATTGAGTCTCTTTTCCCAATCACTATAATACTCATAGCGCTAAATCTAATTTAACCTTCCCACACTCATAAAAAGAACTTTACTAATATGATATTGGAGTTAAATAAACTCCAATCAAGTAATATTTTTTCTTGAGATATATTTGACAGTTATTGCAAGTTAATGTAAATTTTTTTTTTAAATGTATTAATGGTCTCTCTGTGTGTGTCATCTTGTTGAGACACGTATGCACTTGCATAAAACACAGTGGAGAAGAGGAGAGGGAGGAGGAGATTTCAGCATTTCTGTTTTTGGATATGTTTGACAATTTGATCCTATGCATGTCAACCCCATTGAGTTTACTGGAATTTGCTCCCAGATAATTGAGTATAGCGTCATAGCCTTACAGATGCATATATTCCTTGCTAATGTGTACTGGTACAGTGCTGGCTAGGGACAACAACAACTCTTCAGCATCCTGCGGACGTCAATTCCTGCCTTCTTCTTTTCACCACTTCCTTCATAGTGCTGTTCAAAGTTTAACCCTGTCACTTCCGGGTTGGCGCCATCGCCGAATGGCGGACTCCCTCCGAGCTCCGGAGGGAGTCTGCTCGGCAGGGGCTGGGTCCTACCGCGCCGGCGACGCGGGAACCCTTAAAAACCACGGGCACGGAGCCCGTGGGCATGGGGACTCGGCTGGTACCGCTAGCGCCCTCCCGACTCGTGAAGGAGCCTTTTTAAAGGCTTCGGATCGGGTGCCGGGGAGTGGCGTGGTGCTTTGAGTCCATCGCTTCCCCTGCCGAGCGCAGCCGCATGCCATTCGACGGAGAGCGCTGGCTTCTTCCATTGGAAATTCGGACTATTAACAACAACCCGTGAGTAATTGGGAAACCGGGTACAAAAGGAGAAAAAAAGAAATTTTTTTCGGATTCGGCACGAGCGGGGGTGATCTAAAAAGGAAGTCAGTCCCCCCCTGATTGTAAACATTCTAAAACAAGGACTGGGTAACCAAGATCGAAAGAGAAGTTTATTGTTGATAAAAATCATTAATTCCACGATGGGAAATTACAAGAATTGTGCTGGAGGAGAAGAGTGGAGGGTGAGAGGGAAAATGCAACCCCCCCGGGAACTGGGGCGATTCGTAGAGCCTGGCGAAGAGAGACGGAGACTTTGACAGCTGTCAAAGTAGCTGTCAAAGCTGGAGAATATAAAGAGGACTTTGTTACAAGGATTTTGCTGGCTAATTCTGTTACAATTTGACATAATATGGATATAAACTGTCGGAAAACAAGGAACAACAATTTGACTTTTGGACTAGAGGATACAAAGTTACTACAATCCCCCTAGAGGGGTTTTGGGACATTACAAGTGGTCGTACATGGAAAATTACTCTGGGATTCGCACAGGACTTATCTTCTGGGAAAGCTGCAAAACTGAAATAGTATTTTGTCTACAGAGGTGTTTACATTAAAAGGAGACAATAGAATTTTCTATTGAAGAAAGGAAGGGACTGGACGTAAGTTTTTGTTCCTGAACAACAAACCTCTGTAGAGATACCAGATTTCGGAATAAGAACATTTTAGCAGCTGAACAAGACAAGAAACCTGAGAAAGTAAGGAATAAAAAGAACAAAGGACTAACTACGACACGGAAAGAACAATGGGAGGAGCAACAAAGACCAAGGAAATTAAAGGCCTCTATTAGACTGGATTTTTGAAGTTAAACATCATTAAAATAAATAAATTAAAAGAAAACCGGCAAGGTGGAATGGGAAAAAATCTGGCCATGGACTGGAGACCTCCAGGCTGACAACATATAGACTGATGAACATGGGGAATCCAAACCGGGGAAGGGAGGGGGGAGTTTTGGAATCCAAAGGCTATGTAACTATTTTTTTGAACCTTCTTATATTTTTTATCTTCTATTTCTTTATATAACTTTTGTATATCATGGTACTTTGATTTGACATGTTTTAAAAAAGGGAATTCGTGGAAAGAAATTGGGGCAGATCTTGGGGGAAAATCTTTTTTCTTTTTCTGTTAACGATGAGAGGTGATGGTAAGATTGCATAACTTAAATTGGTTAATGGGTTAAACATATTAAGTTTTAAACTGGGAGTGAGAACTTGTGGAACCAAATTAATTGAAAGGGGAATACAATCGGGAGGGGGAGGAGGGAGTCTTAGAAAGAAGGTAACGAAAGTAAGGTTTTAAATATATTTCTATCTTTTCTATCTTTTCCTTTCTGTTATATTTCTATATTATTGGAAACTCTAATAAATATGATTTAAAAAAAACAAAGTTTAACCCTGTTACATGGGTCATTGGTAAAATATTAGGGGTGGAATTAAATGTCATGCCAATAAGATCATTCCATTTATTCCGTCTGTGCAGGCATTTCTGCCTGCCACATGGAATTATCTCCTCTTTCCTCCCACAATGTGCTTTTCAAGGGATTTTCCCAACACTCCAGAGTAGATTTAGGGCAAGTGTTGAGGACATGTGATCGGGATGGAAAGCCCCATTGCACTAGCAAATATCCTTGTGCTGGTGTCTACTGGAGAACTGGGTTAGCTGAATCCAGCCTTCGAAATGAATCATGATAGAACTGTGTATACAATTCCATGAAGATTGCTTTTCATCTCTTTTTCAATGTGCAGGTTGGTAATTCTAAAAGGGAGAAGGCTATGAAGAGACTGAAGGAACAAAAATCTGCAGCAAGCTGTGTGTGTGTGTGATGCACCATACAAAGTTTGAAAATCATAAAACTGGAACAAGTCCCTAACGCAGTGGATCTACATTGGAAACATCATTATTTTGAGTCTATTTGGATACCTTTTATGCACCTTTGGGAAAGCTTACATAGAAGGATTGAATCCTTATTTTCAAATTTTTATTTGCCCAGGGAGCATACAGTGTGGTGATATCATAACGCAAAAAAAGTTTTACTTTTCATTATGCAGAAAAATCTCTACATCGGACGCCATTTTTGTAGCTTTGTTATTCAAGCAGTAGGTTAAATCTCTACCTGTGCCTCTTCCTGTGTTCACAGGGCCCAATAACTATAATAAGTTATAACTGTAGTAGAAAGATGGGTCCGGATAATCCTTTTCCTCCAACCACACCTGAAGTTTACCACCAGTCACCACTGACTCACCAAGCTTGCCCACCCACTCCAAATTGTTTTGTAAATATATAGTTCCACATAGGTGTCTATAGTTCACGTACAGTAAACGAGACTTTCAGCCATTGAAGTGTTGCAAACCAATACATCTGATAACCACCAACAGGGTGCACCGGATCCATTTTTTCTTGTTCTGGAGTAAGATTTCATGTGATTAGGAAGTATTCTGGCAACACTATGAGTTACGATGACTTTATTGAAATGTATAAATTATTTTGATGAATTTGTCACTATTGTTTGCTTTATGTATATGCCATTGTGTTTGATATTAAAATGATTGCAATCTTCAGATTCTTAAAAATGCTATTGTGATTATGGTGGGTCTCTGTGAGCTCAACATCTGTTATTGGGAAAGCGGAATGCAAATAACCAAACCATCCCTTAAATGGCTTCAATTCGGCAACACAAATTAGATGACAGTTCTCCCATCAGATACTGTATTTTAAACTGTTTTCCTTAAGATATGTGTAAGATCGTTTCCCTGGGGTAATTCATTATGCTTGATGGAGATTCTTTTTAGTTAAAAAAGGGAGGGGGAAGAGAATGATAAGATTGCTGTTTGTATTTGTCTCTGAAAACATGTTTTCCTCATCAGCAGCAACTTGAAGGTGATGACAGCCCGTTTTACCAGAAAAGGTTTTGAAGTAAGTAGATCCTGCACTACAACCTAATTGTTTTCAGATACTCATAGTTTGCATTCTAATGAAAGTATGGCAAATAAAGGATTGTTAATGAGGGACTAGCCATTTATTTCCTCATACCACTCAGAGCACATAGATCAGTTACGTAAGATCTATGTGACTGTCATACAACAGAGCAAGTGCCATTTGCCAAATGCCTCCCAGTAATTTGGCAAATTGGGCTGTTAGTTTAAATTAGTCTCATGTTGGTTTCATATATTTCAAAAATGACATTGCAGGATGGCTGCCATCTTCCACTTAGCAATGGCATGCTGTGACAATAGCCCTCGTCATGTGAGAATTCAATGACGTGAGCTCTAGGCAACGATCAGAGATTGGAAGTATACCATTGGCTTTGAGGATAACACTGAGCATCCCGCTAGTTGCACTGGAGGTCTGCAGTGAGGAGCCCTACAAACAAGCACAGTGCACTTTGATGCATGGCTGTCCGGGGAGTAGGACCATCAGCATTCACAAAGCTAACAATATGGACAAAGCCACACTCCCCATTCACCATGGGACAAGTTCAGAGAGAGAGAAAGGAAAGGTTCTAAATTGTGTGGGGAGCCTGCATGGGTAGAAAATGATCCCCACTTCAGAATGACCGCTCCCCACTTAAAACGGGGGGGGGCGCCCTTTGCGTGCACGCGCGCAGCCCCTAGATCTGGAGCGGCTCCAACAGCATAGGCTTGGTTTGCCTTCCCTCAGGTGGGATACCTGGAGGTCTCCGCCTACCTCGGTCAGTTGTCCAATCCCACCTGGGGGAAGCGTTGCCAAGGAGACCAGGCCAGGTAGGGGAGGGATTACCTGCCCACACAATAGAGGGAGGATCTTACCTGGGAATCCTCACTTGGCTCCAGAGCTTCTCCCACCCTACCCACCCTCAGTTAATGTCTTCCTTTGCAGGTTAACTTTTCTTCACAGGTTTTGCAGGTTAACTTTTCTTCACAGGTATGCAGGCACTGCTACGTTAAGGTCGCTGTTAAAGGGCCGGAAAGGAATTTCCCTGCATTGGCAGGTTTCGCCTTTCCCGTAGCAAAACGTCACAACTTTGGCGGTATCAGGCCTTGGGCGGAATCCTTTAGTCCATCTTCCTCTTTGCAGCGGCGATACCAGGGTTCCCCGTAAAAGGGGTTTCTGAAGGGAGGCTTTGACCGTACGCCGAAAGGTCGTCATTGCTCTCCCCTGCGGTGGCGGCGTAACAGGGGCTGCTATCTCTGCTTGAACATATGTTCTCCAGAGCCGGCCTATCTCCCCCCCACACACTGGATAACCCTGATGTTCCCTAGGTCCCCGGCTGGGGACTGGGGAGGGAGAACGCCCACTGCCTGAGCCAAGGTCTACCCACATTTGAAAGTTAATAAAGTTGTGGCCAATTTAATCCCATAGCACGTTGTCATGAGTCGTTATTTCACATGACGGGGGGACCGTGCAGGATCTGGGGACTCCGCCTGTCCACGCAAATTATTCCTTTTTTTTTGTATATAATTTTTTATTAGTTTTTAACATATCACTTTCAACAGTAATTAAACATACTTTTACATCTTATTCATTTTTTTTGACTTCCATCAATCCTGTCTGAAAATTTTCCAATCTAAACTCTTAGTATGCATTTCTTATCTTCCCTATTACATTTCAAACTCATAACCAATATCTCTATCTTTTTCTACTTTGTAACACTTCGTATATTTATCCTTACAAAACTTATTGTAGTCCTACTAGTGTAATCTGTTGATTACAGTTGCTTTTCAAATAATTCATATATATAGCCAATCTTCTGTAAATCTCTGGTCCCACAGGTTTCGAATCCTTCCTGTCGTTTTGTGCAATTCTGCATAGTCCATTAATATCACCTGCCATTCTTCTTTCATTGGAATTTCTCACTTCAGAAATTATTCCTGAGCATGTACGATACAATACGATACCATACAATACAATAATACAATAATCTTTATTGTCATTGTCCCATACAGAACAATGAAATTGAAAAAATCTACATCAGACATTCAAAAACCAACAAGCCTGCTATCCCAGCTATCCCAGACTGGTTAACCCCCTAAAAACTCTGATAAAGGTAAAGGTAAATGGACCCCTGACCATTAGGTCCAGTCGTGGCCGACTCTGGAGTTGCGACGCTCATCTCGCTATATTGGCTGAGGGAGCCGGCGTACAGCTTCCGGGTCATGTGGCCAGCATGACTAAGCCGCTTCTGGCAAACCAGAGCAGCGCACGGAAATGTTGCTAACCTTCCCGCCAGAAGGTTTATCTACATGCACTTTGACGTGCTTTCAAACTGCTAGGTTGGCAGGAGAAGGGACCGAGCAATGGGAGCTCACTCCGTGGCGGGGATTCGAACCGCCGACCTTCTGATCGGCAAGTCCTAGGTTCTGTGGTTTAACCCACAGTGCCACCCGCATCCCCCCCAAAAAAAATCTCTGATACCCCATAATTAAATACAATATACTCCCACAGAGACGACCTTACACTGCGTTTAAAACCAAAATCGCATTTGTATAAAAACTGTGAGGGAACCTTGAGTGTGGGAGGCTCCAATTAAATCAAACTCAAAGTTGACCCATTAAAATCAATGAACTTATATTAAGCAAGTGCATTTATATCAATAAATCTGCTCTACGACACAGGGAAAAATCCAAACCCAAGGTCCACTGAGATAAGCAGGGTTTGGAAGAGGTGGATCTCTGGCTGAGCTTGGGCTTAACTGGGGCTGCATCCTGCCTTAGTCAGAGATATGCCATCTTAAGTCCTCCACCCAGGCTCAGCTGAAGAACATAAGAAGAACATAGGGGTGGTTGCTGGATCAGGCCAATGGCCCATCTAGTTCAGGATCCTGTTCTCATAGTGGCCAACCATATGCCTGTCAGAAATCAACAAACAGGATACGAGCACAACACTCTTTCCTTCTGTGAGCATAACCATGATACAGTGGTACCTCTAGTTATGGACTCAATCCATTCCGAGGTGCCATTTGCACACCCCAAAAAGTCTGCAACTAGAGTGCCCCTTCTGCGCATGCATGTGGCACAATAGAGTGCTTCTGTGCATGTGCAAGGTACGCAGAGCGCTTCTGTGCATGCGCGAGACATACAAAGCACTTCTGCACATGCGCGCGGGGCGAAACCCAGAAGTATACACTCCCGGGTTTGCTGCGTTCGTATCCTGAAAAAATGCAACCGACGTTACAATAAGCACGACTGTAACTAGTAACCATCGATAGTCCTCTTTTCCAAAAATTTGTCTAATCCTCTTTTAAAGCCATCTAGGTTGTTGGACATCAGTGGGAGTGGGAGTTCTGCCAGTGGGAATAAGTTCCATAATTACCGTATTTTTCACTCTATAGGACGCACTTTTTCCCCTCCAAAAATGAAGGGAAAATTTGTGTGCATCCTATGGAGCGAATGCAGGCTTCAGGTTCCTTTAGCTGAAGCCGGGAGAGCAAGACTAAGATTTTTTTTTCTTGATTTCCCCCTCTAAAAACTAGGTGCGCCCTATGGTCCGGTGCACCCTATGTAGCAAAAAATACAGTAAACTTTGGGAAGAAGTACTTCCTTCACAAAGGCAATGTTCCTGGGCTGTGACAGGGCAGGGAGAGACTTGCCTCTTTTTCAAACTCTGCTCAGCTCAGGTACATGAACTAGCAATCCATTAGAAGTCACACTGACAAAAAATAAAATAAAAGGTGCTGTGAGCCTCTATTTTAAAGGCTTGTTTTTCCTCGACCAGGCTTAGGCCAGCTCAACTGGTGGTAACCCTGTTCCTGAACAAATCTGGAATAGGGGTAAATTACACCAGCGTAAACTACGCCTGGCATGAACTGAGCTGGCTCCCTATAGTTTGGATTACTCTAACCAATGGAAACCATGGACTGCAAGAACTAACCAATGGATTACTCTAACCAATGGATCCCATGGACTGCAAGAAGATCAAACCTATCCATTCTTAAGGTAATCAGCCCTGAGTGCTCACTGGAAGGACAGATCCTGAAGCTGAGACTCCAATACTTTGGCCACCTCATGAGAAGAGGACACTCCCTGGAAAAGACCCTGATGTTGGGAAAGATGGAGGGCACAAAGAGAAGGGGATGACAGAGGATGAGGTGGTTGGATAGTGTTTTCGAAGCTACCAGCATGAATTTGACCAAACTGCGGGAGGCAGTGGAAGACAGAAGTGCCTGGCGTGCTCTGGTACATGGGGTCACGAAGAGTCGGACACGACTAAACGACTAAACAACAACAACCAATGGCTGCAACCCTCATGCTTAGTTTTTTTGGCACAAGAGACTACAGATCTCGGAGAAAAGAAAAGAAAATATCCAAGTTTCCTTTGGATAAACTATGGTGCCTAGACTGTCTGTCTCATGGATAATGAGACAGGATTTCTAACTGAAGCTTTCTGCAAAGTCTAATGATTGTATACATAAAACAACAACAGCGGGCAGTGATGAGAGGCATCGAGTGGATAAATTGATGGAGCTGGTGGAACAGGCTACTATCTATTAGACTGGATTATGGCTATCTACATTGTCAGAACAGTGTCCTTGTTGCCAAAACAAATGCTGACATCATATTTTAGTTCACAGAAGGGACAGAGAGCAAAGGAGAAATGAGGATTCATAGATTTATTTATTTATTTTAAAAAAATCACTCCTTATAAAAGTAACAGCAATACCAAAAAGGGAATTTTTAGTTATGATGACAATTATTAAAGACTAACATTTCTCTTTAAAAGTCATATCAAAAAGCCTGTAAAACAAAAGGAATCAGATTTTCTAAGTTTAGTAGGAAACGAAGGAAGGAAGGAGAAAGTCAGCAAACCAGAATAGTCCTGGTAGTGCTTTCTGCCTTAGAATTCGTACTCAATTCTTTAACACAGAAGTTGTGGACCAGCATCTTTTGAATCTTCAGAAAGTGCTGTGATGTCAGTCACAGGTGGCTGTCATGTAGATTGTGGCATCACACAACATGGAAGGCATGACATAACACAACACAAGACATTGCTGCTCTTCCCCATCCAGACAACCTCATGCCTACCATAAGAAACACTAATAATAATAATAATAATAATAATAATAATAATAATAATAATAATTTGTACCCCTTCCAACAAAGATTAAAAATACATTAAAATGTCACACATTAAAAACTTCCCTAAACAGGGCTGCCTTCAGATGTCTTCTAAATGTCAGGTAGTTGGTTATTTCCTTAACTTCTGATGGGAGGGCGTTCCACAGAGTGGGCACCACTACCGAGAATGCCCTCTACCTGATTCCCTGCACCTTTGCTTCTTGCAGTGAGGGAATTGCCAGAAGGCCCTCAGCATTGGACCTCAGTGTCCGGGCAGAATGATGGGGATATACTGTATACTGGGCCAGTGTGGTGTACTGTATGAGAGCCAGTGTGGTGTAGTGGTTAAGAGCGGTAGTCTCGTAATCTGGGGAACCGGGTTCACGTCTCCGCTCCTCCACATGCAGCTGCTGGGTGACCTTGGGCCAGTCACACTTCTCTGAAGTCTCTCAGCCCCACTCACCTCACAGAGCATTTGTTGTGGGGGAGGAAGGGAAAGGAGAATGTTAGCCGCTTTGAGACTCTTTAAAGGGAGTGAAAGGCGGGATATCAAATCCAAACTCTTCTTCTTCTTCTGGGCCGAGGCTGTTTAGGGCTTTAAAGGTCAGCACCAACACCTATGTCTGGCAGGTCCTGATTTTGGTGACCACACCAGATTTATTCCCTCCACACATATACACACAAACAACAACAGGAAACATTCCCTAGTACCAGTAAACAATACATGCACTCTGCCTTGCACACATCGTGTGTGTGTCTGCACACATGTACACAGACATGCATTCATTGCACAGCTACAGATCATAGAATAGGGCTGCCATATGTCTGGAATTTCCCTGACATATCTGGGATTCATCTGTTGGAAATAGCATCCAGGCGGAATTTTTGAAAATAGGCTAAAATGTCTGGGGAAACCCAGGCGTATGGCAACTCATGCTGGAAGTGTTGATTTTTGGCTAATTTCCATTAAAAAATAGCTCAAAAACTTCATTTTCTTGGAGATTTTGGCACAAAAAAAGCTCAACAACTGGCCCTCCCCGAAAGCAGCTCAACAAGTTTGCCCCCTCCCCACAAAAAAAGCTCCGGAATTTGGCTTTTTGAAATATGGCAACCCTACCATAGAGACATTTTTTTCTATCTCTCTGCCTCCAGTACATCTCTCTTAATCACACACACTCACATAGGCATTCAGAAAAACTCTTGCATGGTTGAAGGAAGTGCCTTTATTTTTTTTAATAAAAAAGACACACAGAGAGAATTTTTTTGTTTCCGTTTTTGTTTTGTTTTTTTAAAAAATCATTTAACTAAATGAATGAATAAATACATGAGGGTCATCTACATGGTGCCCATGGGGTTGCTGGGTTGGTGATCTCTGCTCTAACAGAGGCTCTGCAACAGAATGAAACAGATCAACACTACTATTAAACAAAACAGGCATAATACAGAAGGACTCTAATGTGGCAGGTCAAACAAATGGCATGCACTATCTGAGGGATGGAGAGATCAGAGGAGATTAGATGTAGCCACCTGGATTTAGCTCTTTCTGATCTTCTGAGCATGTACAGCACTGGCAGATGTGCTGGGCACAGAATGACATATCTGGTACCCATCTGCACTTGCCATTCCTCATCTGGCTAGGGATGCACATGTGGAAGTTTACTTCCTGGACATATATGCCTCTTTGACATTTTTAAATGTGACTAAATGTAATGAGCTTGTTAACCGGGGCTGGGTGTTGCGCCTGCTCTCTAATTGTGCATCCATCATTGGCTAGAAGCTACATATTCAGTAACAAAAATAATAACCTCCAAAGTTGAATACTTTAAATAATTTAAAGATTAGTGTGTGCCAAGCCCTCGCGATTTCCTGGAGGCTGCCTTTACCCATCAGAATTAACATTTACTGCATTTTGTTATAGCTTCTTTCTTTTTTCAGGGTGTGTGTTGTTGTTTGCTTAGGAAATAATATGTACTTTCACATTTCAGAGAATAAAATTTTAAAGGAAGGCAAAACACCTACGACTAAGCCCTTGTCCTATTCTGGTATTTGAGAGAGTAACAGCACTAAAATGTGCACATGTGTAATTATAATTATTTAATTAAAAGTTGGTTGCCATTTACACCCATTTCTGTTTTGCCACAGGCTGCCAGTCAAAGGAGTTATTGTCTTAATTAGGAACTCAGCAAAATCTCAGTAGAAAAAGGTTTGGAGGACACCACCCACCCACACGCCGCTTTGCAAATTTTGAGATTTCCAGCTCAGTTCACAAATTAAATGCTTTGTTATGTCTGAATGGCTCTCCAATAGAGATTTGCATTTTCAAATAAATTTCTGTGCCTTGTGAGATCGGGGGAGAGTTTCCTTCCATCACAGATCTGTTCCTTGCAGTGCAGTTCTGCACATGTCTACTCAGAAAAAGGTATCATAGACTTCAGTGGGGTTTGCTCCCAAGAAAGAAGGTATAAAATCACAACCTAAGGCAACCAATACTTTCTTAGACATCATCTCTGCTAAACTCAGTGAGAATGATTTTCAAGTAAATATGTTCAGATGGTGACTTTAAAAAAAAAAAAAAAAAACAGTTCTCATTCTGTCTCTCCCTCTCTCTAGGGATCACAGTTTTCCCCAAACATTCTTTGCAGATCTGACACAGAAACAACAGCTCCCCTCACCCAAAGTCTTAACTATGCAATAGATAATGCTAATTGAACCATACAACAGATGTGTTCCTTTGGTGAGTGCCCAAGGATCACAGAATCAGCAGGAAAGCTGTATAAAGCAAAATACAAAGGCTGATCTTCACTTGAATGTATTCCTCCTTAGTTATTGCCAACTGCTCTTCATCTAGGGTATGCAAATTTAGCATCCTCCTGTGCAAAACTGGATATGCATTTTAAAATAGTTGTTGTTTTAATATACCATGCATAGAGGGGGGAAAGGAAATTGGGGGGAATTTTTATAAGGTTTTACCCACACAATTTTTTATATATAAATAATAATTGAATTTTAACTAAATATATGGAATGGCTTCTTAAGGCAAATGAAGCAAATAGAGTTCTTCTGGAAGGTATCTTGAAAATAATAAGATGATGTCCCCCTTGCGATCATGGTAGTGAATGAGCAAGTCCTTATTGTGTGTTGAGGTCCCCAAGCTACCCCTCAAATAACCCACAACACACACATAAATTTTGTTTAAGGTTTTTGGCATAATTTTGGCCACAACCTTATTGAAATACATAAATGTGAGTGGTTGTTTAGGCATTGGTTAAGACTATCTGTCCCCCCACCTGGGGACAGAACTGACTTCCGGGCACCACCGAAAGCGAGTAAGGGAAAACAATATTGGGGGGAAATGGAGCTGAGGCACAGGCCCTCACCTCTCCCCGCATGCTCCCCGGGGCTTGCCCTGGGCTTCCCCTAGCCCCATTCCAGGGATTCAGACGAAAAGATGGCAAGCCCCTGGATTTCTTTAACAGAATTCCCTTTCCGCGGCAACCTTGGAGGGGCAGGCCCAGCCAATCCTAACCCCTCCTCCAACCAATTGATAACCAATGCCTAACCACAACCTTACAAGTTGTGCCAATTTGCTACGCAGTAGGGAAAAACCAAATGGCACCAGCCAGTCAGCCAGATGGACAAAATTCCTACCAGGCCCCTGCCCCAACAGCAGACGACCCCATGACAGGCATAGCAAGGTCAATGCAAAACCCCAAAATTAGGGCGGGTGGGCGGGTGATCCGTTGCACACAGCGAAAGAGAAAGCTCGAAGCTGTGTTTACAGAATTTAAAACATCCGATCCCTCCCACCAAATTGCAGCATAGGATTTACCCCAGCAACCCAGCCATCCAATCGTTGCCACAGGCTTCCTTAGTAATCCTGCCTGGCAACAGAGGGGTGGCCTGGTGGACCCCACAGCAACACGCACTCTCCATGAGGGAGAGCACACTTTTTATGAAGACTTGGAAAAGGCTTCATGTACTGATGGCATTCTAGATGCCACAGCTGGTGGTAAAAGGGAGGCTATACATTGCAGCCAAATACCAAAGCAATTTTTCATAACCCATGGATCTCAAAATGAAGATGGACCCCAAGTGGAAGAGTCTCCTTCTGGAGGTTGTGGGCTGTCCTTCTTTGGAGATTTTCAAGCAGGGATTGGATGGCCATCTGTCACGGATACTTTAGTTGAAATTCCTGCATTGCAGGAGGTTGGACTTGATAAGCCGTGGGGTCTTCTCCAACTCTACAATTCTATGATTCTAATGCATGTGCAAGGAACCTTAAGTTCTCCAGCTGTTGCTAGACCCCAGCTCCCCTCACCATTGGCCTGATGGGAGTTGGAGTCCAACAATCTTTGGAAGGACACAGGTTCCCAACCCCTGCTCAAATGGGAAAGAGCAGTTACCCAGGAAAGCAAAATAAATACAGTGGTACCTTGGGTTAAGTACTTAATTCGTTCCAGAGGTCCGTACTTAACTTGAAACTGTTCTTAACCTGAAGCACCACTTTAGCTAATGGGGCCTCTTGCTGCTGCTG
Organism: Podarcis bocagei; assembly: GCF_964188305.1. Lineage (NCBI taxonomy): Eukaryota > Metazoa > Chordata > Lepidosauria > Squamata > Lacertidae > Podarcis > Podarcis bocagei. The sequence goes on from NC_138130.1 coordinate 17,513,774, forward strand.
CGTCGCCGGAGCCCGATTTCTGTTCTTATCCTGAAGCAAAGTTCTTAACCTGAAGCACTATTTCTGGCTTAGTGGAGTGTGTGACCTGAAGCGTATGTAACCTGAAGCGTATGTAACCTGAGGTACCACTGTACATTTTAAATCTATGATTGGAAGAAAAGATTGAGGCATGTACCAGAAGAAAAACCCACTTCTACCCTTTTTCTGAGAGGGTCAACCTTGATGTTCAGCTTGACTCGAATTAAAAAAATCAAATCTCGCTCAGATTTGATTACATCTGCAAGTTGCACTTTGGAAATCCAAGGGAAAGAAACATTTAAAGAAGGTCAGTGGAGCTGTGTGGCATTGACAGTTCCTAAGTGAGCTTTTTCACCTGCTATCTGCCTATTGTGCCTGCTGAGCGTAGATAAAACAGTTCTATTTGACAATTAATGCACAAAACATCTCATTCTGTGCTACTTTAAAGGGATGATTTTTCTAAGAAGGTAGGACTGAGGGCATGTACTGGCAAACCCTGCATTAAGAATATCTACAGTCAGCCAGGCTTGGGAATGCAAGTTAGAGACTGCTCATTTCTTTGTCATCAGAACAAATGAAGGAGACGGAGACTTGATTCTATGTGTTTATTTTTAGATCAGACTAAACAGGACACCTGTTCAGAATGTAAAGCCAAAGTAAAGCCTTTGCTGCTTCTTTCTTTCTTTCTTTCTTTCTTTCTTTCTTTCTTTCTTTCGTGTGTGTAAGGAAATATCTAGAATGTGCAGCGATCTAGCTTCCATAGCATTGCTTCAGAGCTTCTTAATGTTATTATAATGGTGTATTTTTTCCTTGCTAAACAGAAGATTCATACAGTTGGGAAAGAATGCACAAGGAGTCATGCAAAAATGCCTCAAATCTGCTTGGAATTTTGTATTTAAATGCATATTTCAATGCTTGCCTCTCATGTGCAGGAAGTTTCCTGCCCCTTCCCTGCTGCCTCTTCTCCTTGCGTGACACCCCCTCCATCTGCTTCGAAGGGTGGGGGGCAATAACAGCTGGGGGGCAGGCAGTGGAAGGAAAAGGAGATGAAGTTCTACTATTCAAGCAAAAGTCCTTGCACATGAACTGCAACAATTTCTGTATCCCCCTACATTTCCACTATTATTATTATATTTATACCCTGCTTTTTCCCTGGGCTGAGACTCAAGGCTGCTTACACAAGACAGATAAAATGCAAAAAGCTAAAAACATATTGAAGATAATTGCATAAGTGTAAAGGCGTTAAAACAATAAACAAAACAAATTAAATGCAGATAATAAAAATGGCATGGCACTATTAAAAGCTTCTAAAGCCCTGCAAGGATAAAACAGCCTCCAGCTGCTGGTGGAAGGACAAAGAGGAAGCCAGTATAGCTTCCCTAGGAAGGGAGTTGCAAAGTTGTCTGGGGGCTGCTGCCAAGATCATGCATAGCTAAGAAAACTTGACAACAACCAAGCATCTCCTCCTCCTCAAATTGGGGAACAAAAATGGCACAGTGGTCTACAAAGTAGTCAACTTAATGATGCTGCCCAAATGTTTGGTTATTTACTATGTCCAATAATTAGAAAATGTTTATGCCTCTAAACTCAGCTTATTCTGATCTCTCTGTTGGTGCCTGGGTACACAGAGCTGGACTTTGCACCAACTTGGAAAACGCCAGGCAGGAGACTTTTCCCCCACAAGCAACCCTTGGGATGATCCATCACTCTTCTTTCCCGACACGCTTCTGTGACATATATCCGAAGATATATGCATGCAATACAAAAGCAGAGTCCAAGCAGAAGCTAGGCATTGGAGGTGTGGATTTCTAAGCTACTTTACTATGTACAAAACAGAACAAAAGAAATCATGGCTCCTCTCTCCTTCTTCATCTCCGAGAGAGCAGAAAAGCAAAAGTACAACATAACGGAACAGTGTAACTGAACTTCCGTTCTCACGATTCCAACAGTATGGAATGTCAACACAGACATGTGATGAAAACAATCACACATCCTGCAACGGGAGGAATGAAATCCCAACACTATCACCCATGGGTATGGGTTTGGCCTAGATGCCAAACACAGTATATCTGTTATCTTGGAGCAGCTCCTTCATTCTTTTCTCATGCAAGCACGAAACTGGGAGTTGGATAGAGCCTCCCACATCTATGATCTGAAGAAATTCACAGGGAAATTGATCACAGGCATTTGTCATCCATACTTGACAGCCCTGGTTTCACATAACTAGGGCTACATGAAAGGAACTATTTCAGTGGGTCTAGCATATACAGACAACTAGCATTTACAGCCCGTAAAGATTTGATTAAATATTTAATCTGTCCCTTTTCAGAATTGCAACATGTCTCTGTCATGTAACAACTTGACAGTTCATCATAACACCCTGTCACTCCTGCATATTATCTTTGATATATTGCGCTATCCAGATGCTGGCATTATAAGGATCCTGGGGAGAGTTGTTTGCCAACTCCAGGTCAAAACACTATAATCTGGATCAAGCAAATCCATACTTCTAAAAAATCCTGCATTTTTTTAAAAAAATCGTCACCTTTCCTCCAAGGAGTTCATGGTGGCAGTCATAGTTTTTTGCCTCAAAACAACCCTGTGAGATAAGTTAGACTGTAAGAAAGTGACCAGCCCAAGCTCACCCAATTAGCTTTATGGCCGAGTGAGGATTTGAATCCTGGAAGAAGCAAAGATCACCAGTGTCAAAGCAATGATTCTTCAACCTCAACTTTGTTGGACTGGTCATGTTATGCGGATACCTGATTATCGTCTTCCAAAGAAACTACTCTATTCCCAACTTAAAAATTGAAAGCATAATGCTGGTAGTCAACAAAAGAGGTTTAAAGGCTCTCTCAAGACAAATCTTTTAAAAAATGAAGTATAAACACTGACAACTGGGAAGCACTGGCCTGCAAGCGCTCCAATTGGAGAACAGTCTTTACCAAAGGTGCCACGGGCTTTGAAGATGCTCAAACTCAGGGAGAAACGGGAAAGGGTGCTAAGAGGAAGGCACGCTTGGCAAACCCTCACCATGATCAATTCCTACTCAGAAACCTATGTCCCCACTGTGGAAGGATATGTGGATCCAGAATTGGCCTCCACAGTCACTTATGGACTCACTGTTAAAATCATGTTTATGGAAGACAATCTTACTCAGCTACGAGTGATTGTCAAAGAAGAAGAAGAAGACGACTCTGGGCACACTGGAAGTGATGTATATGAATGTGTGCTGAAACTGGCAGCTAGCTAGTCTTCTCATCTGTTTCTTGTCCAAAGATAATGTGACATTTTAACCTTAGGATGTGCCACCATGAAGTGGGGAATAACTGCTTCCCGGGAGGAAGGGCCAGATGACATGGTTCAAAGGCCATCAGGAGCACAAGGTTGGATCTATCAGGGCATTTGCACTGTGCTGCAGTCTTGCCCTTCCACCTACCTCTACTAGAAGAGGTGATTTGTCTATGGGTAGGGCCAGAGCCATGGAAGTTGCAGTGGCCAGGAGGGATCAAACACTGAATTTCCCTCCCCAAGAGAGGAGGATCCAAGGCATCCTGTGGCCATTGGGACACTATCTCAATTGACTGCGTCATTCATTGTCCTGTTGATTTCTGCATCAGAAACTTCAGGGACAGTGTCTCCACATACAGACCCCCTCCCTTTAGTGGTTTGCCTCCAGTGGTACATCAGATGTACACTTAATGTAACATACTTATGTAAGCTTTCACACAGTAACTCCTAAGGCAGCCTTTCTCAACCTTGGATCCCCAGATGTTCTTGAACTACAACTCCCATCATCCCTGACCACTGGTCATGCTGGCTAGGAATGATGGGAGTTGTAGTCCAGCAACATCTGGGGACCCAAGGTTGAGAAAGACTGTCCTAAGGTTTTTTGACCAGGTAGTGCTGGATGGGTTTATGCAAAAATGGATACTACCAATTGGTGTAGTTTCTGCTGGTGTTCTTTTTTTGGGGGGGGGGAATTGTCAACCACAGCAAGCTTTTCAGAAAGGCATGACACGTACATCTGAGTTAATTAAAATTGCAAATTGCAAGTAGCTCGCCATGATGCAACTAACAAGTTGGGTCGTGTCACGAAGAGCCGCTCACATCTGTGGGAAATACTGGAAGTAAGTTAAATAGAATGAGAACCCTTCCTTTTGTAGATTTTTAAAATAGTAAAGATGTGGCCCTTATTAGAACTAAAATGATAGTCTTCGCTGATTGGTCTAGGTGCAAAAAACAAAAACCAGATTATTGAAGTACATCTTAATGATGCATATAAGCTATGAAAAATGTTTTTGTTTTATAAGACTTCATTTTGGCCTGATGCTGTTGTGCTTCATTCAGATTATTTTCAAGCAGCTGATTTATTTTGAGCAAGGCCGGATTTCTCTTGAATTGTGAGTACTTCAAACAGAGAACAGCTGAAAACTAAAGTGGTGTTTTCCATTGAAAGTGTAGGCAACTTTGAGGCTATGGGTGAGTGAAGTTCCTTTAAAAAGCCATTAAAATGAATTTTTAAAATGAGGGTAGGGCATCACCTTTATTTCCTTGATGCCGTGGCTTTCGGGAACTTGGAAGGCTTAAGTAGCATTAATCTCCAAGGAAAGTAACGTTTGGCCAAAACCACAACAGGCAATCTGTTCTGCATGATTCCTAGTGGAAGATTGGAAAAGAAGATTGGGTCAGGAAAAGGAGCCATCTTTTGAAGAAATAAACTCAGTATTCTCTAGGGACGGAGGGGAATTTGATTCAGTTCACATATAAATGCAAAACAAAAGACAGATATCCATCAAAATTCACAGTTATTTGAATTTTGCAGTGCAGTTCTCCAGCTGTGAAATGTCTACAAAAAATGCATATGCAAGTCTAAAGTGTGCATATTAGGGGGGGGGGATACACTGTATTATGGAAAGTATAAATAGCAGTGAAAATATGATTTGCAAAATGTGTATTTTGAGCAAAGCAACATAAAAATGTAATTGGGAGATGAGAGATTTTACTTTCTTGGGTTCCATGGTCACTGCAGATGGTGACAGCAGTCATGAAATTAAAAGACGCCTACTTCCTGGGAGAAGAGCAATGACAAACCTAGACAGCATCTTAAAAAACAGAGACATCACCTTGCCAACAAAGGCCCGTATAGTTAAAGCTATGGTTTTCCCAGTAGTGATGTATGGAAGTGAGAGCTGGACCATAAAGAAGGCTGATCGCTGAAGAATTGATGATTTTGAATTATGGTGCTGGAGGAGACTCTTGAGAGTCCCATGGACTGCAAAAAGATCAAACCTCTCCATTCTTAAGGAAATCAGCCCTGAGTGCTCACTGGAAGGACAGATCATGAAGCTGAGGCTCCAATACTTTGGCCACCTCATGAGAAGAGAAGACTCCCTGGAAAAGACCCTGATGTTGGGAAAGATGGAGGGCACAAGGAGAAGGGGACGACAGAGGACGAGATGGTTGGATAGTGTTCTCGAAGCTACCAACATGAGCTTGACTAAACTGCGGGAGGCAGTGGAAGACAGGTGTGCCTGGCGTGCTCTGGTCCATTGGGGTCATGAAGAGTCGGACACAAAGACTCTCCTCCTGCAAAAAGAGGGGAGTGGTTGTGGGCGGGAGCCAGTCTCCGCCTCAAGCAGGGGGCGTTAGCCCCCTGCCTCCCACTCACCTGGCTGGCGCCCACGCCCACGGACAGGCACCCAACCAGGTGCCTTCAAGGGGGCGTGAACGGCAGCGTAAATTGCTGCTGCGCCAGCCATCCGGCCTCACTCTTCATCGTCCCGTCACAAGTCACCCACCCTCCACTCCCTTAGAGCTCAGGGTCTCAGTTTTCTTTTGGCCTTGCTATGGACTTTAGGTTGGTCGCCCTTGTTGTCCGGGGGGCCTGGTAGGAATTTTTCCATTTGGCATTAGGCTTTTTGGTTTTTTCGCCTACCTCGTAGCAATAGTCACAACTTTCATGGTATTGGTGGGTAGGTTAGGCATTGGAATAATGTGTTGTGGGACGTGCCCAAGGATTAAGGCTTTCTGGGAGATGATTTATAATGAAATGAAAAGGGTATTTAAATATACCTTTTTGAAGAAACCAGAGGCCTTTCTCCTGGGCATGGTCGGCCAAATGGTGCCAAAGAAGGACAGAACTATTTTTATGTATGCCACAACAGCAGTAAGAATACTTATTGCAAAGTATTGGAAGACACAAGATCTACCCACTCTGGAAGAATGGCAGATGAAGGTGATGGACTACATGGAATTAGCGGAAATGACTGGCAGAATCTGAGACCAGGGAGAAGAGTTGGTGGAAGAAGATTGGAAGAAATTTAAAGACTATTTACAGAAATATTGCAAAATTAATGAATGTTAGAATGATGTTGGATTGAAGTTAAGGGGTTTAAGCAGCAATGTTATAAAGGTGTATGTAAAAATGGATTGTTAACAGGTGAGAATCCAAAGTTATAATATATTATGTTAAAGGACTAAGATAAAAACAAAGAGGGAAGGAAATTGCTGAATTAATTAACTGAATTGGAATACAAAAAAGGGAGGTGTGAGGAGGTCAGGGAAGCAGGGAAATGAATGTAAGGTATGGAGACTGATGTATTTTTTAAAGTGTTTTTTATCTTTTTTTGTATTTTTCTTTTTTCTTTTATTTTTACTCTTGTCTTTCTTTTTCTTCTTTTCTTTAATTCATGTAATTCTTTTCTTTGAAACCTTAATAAATATCATTTTTTTTAAAAAAGGAATAATGTGTTGTGGTGTGTGGAAGGGCTAGGTGTGGCCATCGCCTACGCCTTCAATTTTTGGGTATTCCGTTAAAGGAATCCAGCGGCCGTGTATTCTGTCCGATGCCTGTGTGGCGGGGGGCCATGGCACGACCCTCGGTGACATCAGGGGAGAGCTCATAATTGGATTAGCATCAACAGGCTCCACCTACTGGTGAATAACCCCCCCTTTTAGACTCACCCCTCTCCGAGTGGGTAGAGTCAGCTGACATAATACAATGCCTAAGCCAATACCTTTTCACTTGCTGTAATCAATAAAGTTGTGGCCTTTTCTTGCCCATTAACCTTATATCATGTGTCCTTGTGTGTTCATTCCACTATGCGGGGATCGGGTCCTCGAACCACAACTAAATGACTAAACAACAACAATTGGGAGAAATCTGCACGGAAATGCATGAGCACTTAAAAAAACAAACAAAAACCACAAATAAATCACAAACTGATGTGGGAATTTGGAGAACTGAGCTTAAGGTTAGAAAATGAGACACTGAGTGATAGCAAACTTGACAGATTCACCCATCCCGAGTCTTCACTAATTTAAGAGCAATACCACAGAAGTAGTTGTCTGTGATGGATCCTTTTGTTTGATTTTTTTTATAGCTTGGAATAAAATGCTGCCACATGTATTTATGGTTCTTCAAAGTGTTTCCTGCTCCATTCACAAAGCAGCTGTGGCATGAAGTATGGATTGGGCCTGTTCTAACTGGCCATGTTAAAAAATAATAGTGATGATGCAAACACGTCCAGTTTTTGTTCATGATAAATTATGTATTCTTGCAATCGCTGTAGTCATTTCTCACTGCACAAATCCATCTTTTTTTCAGCATAACTGCCCTTCATTGTTTGTTTTCTTTATTATTTACAGTAGAAGCAGGACCAGTCCTTCCATTAGTCAGAGTGAAGCAACTACTTCAGGAAGCAGTGCTGGTGGGGGCAGGCAACAGCAGTTGAGTGTTGGTGAACAGAACTGTGTGTGCTCTACAGCCCGTCCTGCAAATCACTAAGCTAGTGTGCTGTCATTAGGCATGTGGAAATTGCTGTGCCATCACTTGTGAAGATTTGACTACTTTCCAGTTGGCTTCTGTACTCAAAATGGGAGGAACCGCCATCTTGCCCTTGGCCCCAGGCAAGCGAAATGTCTTGGGTCAGCTCTAAACAAAAAGCATTAAAAGCTGTCAGCTTTAAAATTGGTGAGGGGAAAAACAGCAATCCGAAAGGATTCCTGTTTTAAAGAGTAATTTCTAAGAACAAATCGAAAGCCTGAACCACTGAATCGGAGAGAAAATATCAACTTTCCCCAGTTATCTTGTAATTATATGAAGTGCTCAAAACTAGTAGTAAGCAAAAGTACCTTTGCCCTCAGAGAACAGAGCATTATATAACCGTTATAAACACACACCGAGCCATTAAGTGGTTTCATTTGCAAATAAAATTGTTTCCACATCTTTAATAATGACATTAAATTATCTGTAGCTGACCTTTCTCCACACCTCCTTCACTTCATATCCCTATAGCTCAGTAATTGAGTTTAAATTCTCATGTTCACATAAACACAATTTTATGTTCCAGTAATTATGAATATCTGTTTAAGCTGAAACAAAGAGAATCTTGCCCTAACATTACTTAGAACAACCTTTTTTTTTTAAGATGATACGTGCTCAATATTAGAAAGCAAGTGTGATGAAGTAGGGAGGGGGCTCAACTTGGAACAGGGAAACCCAGGTTTGAACTTTTCATCCATGGTGCTGACCAGGTGACCTTCAGCCAATCACTCACTCTCAGCCTTATTAACCTCTGACTCACAGGGTTGTTAGGGTGTTTGGAGTGAGGAGGAAAACACATCTAATTTTTTTTTGGAATACAGGATATATATATGAAAACACTAGAACTTAAGCTGGCTTATTTTTACAGAGAATCATGGGCCCAGCTCAAATTATAAAATAAATGACAACTGGAAGAATGAGAAATGTGGTTACTGGTGGTGGTTCATTTCTTGATATTTTCAACTGTAAGCCAAATTGATAGGAATATGGGGTAGGTGCATATGTTTTCAGGCTTTCAACTAAGGTAGCCAAGCACAGCCACCCTCCTCCAGATATGTATTGTGAAATGCATGCCAGGTGTCTGACAGTCTCCTTTTGGGGGTTTCAAAGGAAGGTTCAGCTCCAGGAACTACAATGGCAATTGTATGCATCCCTATGAAATCATTCCCAGCTGTAACAAGGCTGGAACCAAGCATTAGAATGTCCCTGAGACTCATCTTCCTGAGCTAAGAAATATAATTGTCAGGTGTTCATAATGTTCACCTCAAATGCAAATTTCAACCCCAATTTCTTCCATGACTCAGATTTTAATTCATACTGAAAAAAGCTGCTTCCTCACCCATTCTTTGACCCTTCCTGCTTCCTTGTAGCATCAGCCAAATAAGTTAAACCAGACAAGTCTTCTTCTTTGGCGATCACTCGTAGCCAAGTAAGATTGTCTTCCATAAACACAGTTTTAATAATGAGTCCGTAAGTGACTGTGGAGGCCAATTCTGGATCCACACATCCTTACACAATGGGGACATTGATTTCCAGGCGGGGGTTGATCACGGTGTGGATTTGCCAACCGTGCCTTCCTCCTAGCACGTCTCTCCCTTGCGTCCTGAGTTTGAGTGTCTTCAAACCCTATGACACCTTTGCTAAAGGCTGTTCTCCAACTGGAGCTCTCGCAGGCCAGTGTTTCCCAGTTGCCAGTGTTTATACTACATTTTTTTTAGATTTGCCTTGAGACAGTCTTTAAACCTCTTTTGTTGACCACCAGCATTACGCTTTCCATTTTTAAGTTCAGAATAGAGTAGTTGCTTTGGAAGACGATCATCAGGCATCGGCACAACATGACCAGTCCAATGAAGTTGATGTTGAAGAATCATTGCTTCAACACTGGTGATCATTGCTTCTTCCATTACACTGATATTAGTTTGCCTGTCTTCCCAAGGAAGCACATAGCTGAACTATGGTATTCAGCCCCACAATATGTAATGATAGCCATGAACTTGGATGGCTTCAAAATGTCATTTGAAAAATTCAAGGATAGCAAGACTATCAATGGCTGCTAGGCATGAGGACTATGCTTCTCCTGCTTTGGAGATAAAATCACAGTTGCTGGGAATCACAATTAACTATGAAGCTCCTAAACATGCAGTTGTACTTTTAGAGAAACAACCAATGCATCTTGCTTTCAACAAGTGGCTGAGTGGCTAAACTTAAAGGAAAAAGGCCCTATTTTCAACCAATCACGTGAAATGCATCCCTCCAGCCATATGGCACAACCAATTAGGAACCACACAAACTCTCTCTCTCTCTCTCCCCCCCCCCCCAATTTGGAACTTCAGAAACAGAGAGCATCCAGCAGGACACAACATATGGCTATTGGGATCTCTTTAGGTTGGTGTTTCACTAATTCTACAGTCTAGCTTTATCAAATGTTCCACAAATGCCCTGGAGACTATTACGTCCTTACCTTTGAATGTGTAGAAAGAAAAAATGGATAAAATGACAAAAAGGCAAGTGGCACAGCTTTCCCATAATAATTGAAATGCATAACAGAGCATGCTCAGATGTTTGCACCTGCTGTTCCTCTTTTCTCAAGGCACAGCCAGGAGGAAAATAATTGCATCTGTGGCTACACCAGAAAGCCAGTTTTGTTGAAATAATCTTTTGGGGGACAAAGATGTTTTCCTGAATTTAGGGATTAAAAATGTGTTAGTTGATATGTTGTTGACGTGAGATTGTCGTGCCACAGCAGGTTTAAACTGCTTAAAGAATGATACTGAAACAGGACCCAAAATACTGGAGGTTAGATCAAGAGTCCCATTTGTTTAAGGGCTACTAATGTCTAACACACTGAGCTTCACAACCTTCCAAATGTTCAAAAACGGACACCAACATTTTGATCTGTCATGCACTCGGACTACTGTAATTCTCTCTTGAATGCACCAGTGATCAGTCTGCAGGCAGAGATATTCATATATTGCTAGCTTTACAACTGCCTCCAATTATTATTATTTTATAATAATAAAAAATTGGTTTTACAATTTTGTTATACATTTTAACTTTAACCTTTTCAAATATTAAAACAAAAGTTTCTATTGAACCTTAAGACCTCCTTCCCTCCCACCATGGGTTCCATATTCAAGATAACATTTTCTGCATCTTTTTCCTTTATCCATCCATTAAATATCTATAGTTACCGTACTTAATTCCACATTACAAGTGTCATTACATCCCTGCCAATGATTTTAACTGTTTACAATGCTCTTTTAAGTAAGTTAAGAATTTACTCCAGCCTTTTAAAAATACTTGATCTTTCTGGTTTCTGATCCTCCCTGTCAGTTTCACCATCTCTGCATAGTTCATCAGTTTAGTCTGCCATTCTTCTTTTGTTGGTACTTTTCCTTCCTTCCATTTCTGGGCTAGAAGCATTCTTGCTGCTGCTGTTGAATACATAAAAAGTATTTTGTCCTCTTTTGGTATCTCTTTACCTATTATACCTAACAGAAAAGCTGCTGGTTTTTTTTAACAAATGTATTATTTTCTTTAATTCATTATATATATTTTCCCAGAACGCTTTTAGCAGTGCACAAGTCCCGTTTTTAAGCTAGTGTACATTACCCCAGCTAGAAAGCTTAATATTTGATACAATGCACATTATATTTCAATAGCATATCACAAATCACAAGGGTTGCATTTCTTATTTGTTACAGTCACGTGATAAGCAGAAGGATCTTGTCTTGTATCAGCATTAAGATTCTGGACAAGAATAAGAGTTTCAGTTCTTGGGGGAAGTGATGGGTGGAGGAGAAATTAGTTGCATATCTAATTCAGTAATTACTATACCTCTGACAAAAACCACCCACAGGCTTTTCTTCACCTCTGCCTCCATAAGACACACAAGTCAGAAAACATTTCCAATATGAGATTTCGAGAAATAGCACTGGGTTGTGATCATTCATCAGCATGATGCACTATTAAAATAAATGAGGCCTGGCCCTCTTGTTACCCTGAAGTTGTGGGTTGTAACTACGGATGCAGGAGAAAGACAATTCATATTTAAAGGAGAAGCTAGCTAATTTGCATTGTGCAAATAAAAACACAGCCATCTCTGAATTTTGCAATGCCAAGTAATGTGTACAAAAATTCATATATTATGGGAAAGTGTGCATAAGATGCCTCTTTTAATGAACATAACAAAAATGTGTTATTGCTTTGTAAACATGTTTATTGTAGGCAAAATTGCAATGAAAAAAGTGTCTATTAGGAAGAATTCACACTAAAAGGCTGAAAAACTCTCATGTGGATTTTTGGGGGGGTATTTATTCAGAAATTAATGAGGAAATGTGGAGAAATGTAAAATGAGAAACAAAGAGAAACCAAAATTGGCAGGTTCATGCTTCCCTAGATGCAACTTCTTCCTCATGCCGAGGGGTTGTGCGACAATAAACCATGGATGACCCAGGAGGAGCCTGTAGTGTGATTCCTGCTCACATCAGTATGAACCCTCAAGGACCTAGAATCATAGAATCATAGAATCATAGAGTTGGAAGAGACCACAAGGGCCATCGAGTCCAACCCCCTGCCAAGCAGCAAACACCATCAGAGCACTCCTGATATATGGTTGTCAAGCCTCTGCTTAAAGACCTCCAAAGTAGGAGACTCCACCACACTCCTTGGCAGCAAATTCCACTGTCAAACAGCTCTTACTGTCAGGAAGTTCTTCCTAATGTTTAGGTGGAATCTTCTTTCTTGTAGTTTGGATCCATTGCTCCGTGTCCGCTTCTCTGGAGCAGCAGAAAACAACCTTTCTCCCTCCTCTATGTGACATCCTTTTATATATTTGAACATGGCTATCATATCACCCCTTAACCTCCTCTTCTCCAGGCTAAACATGCCCAGCTCCCTTAGCTGTTCCTCATAAGGCATCGTTTCCAGGCCTTTGACCATTTTGGTTGCCCTCCTCTGGACACGTTCCAGTTTGTCAGTGTCCTTCTTGAATTGTGGTGCCCAGAACTGGACACAGTACTCCAGGTGAGGTCTGACCAGAGCAGAATACAGTGGCACTATTACTTCCCTTGATCTAGATGCTATACTCCTATTGATGCAGCCCATAATTGCATTGGCTTTTTTAGCTGCCGCGTCACACTGTTGGCTCATGTCAAGTTTGTGGTCAACCAGGACTCCTAGATCCTTTTCACATGTACTGCTCTCAAGCCAGGTGTCACCCATCTTGTATTTGTGCCTCTCATTTTTTTTTTGCCCAAGTGCAATACTTTAGCAAAAAAAATGAGAGGCACAAATACAAGATGGGTGTGTTGTGTTAAGGGCTTCTCATATTATCTGGCAGCATTGCAAAGAGCAAGAACATGACTCTCGTGCCACCAGAATAATGTGAAAACCAACCCTTTGTCTTTCAGCTCCCAAATGTTCTACATTGTTTTTTCACTCCTTGACACCCAGAAGTGAAAGTTAGAGCCGCAGCAACACGGAGTAGCAAAGATGCCACCTCTGGAATGGAAAAGACCAGGGGTCAGCAAGCTCTTTCAGCCGTGGGCTGGTCCACCGTCCCTCAGACCTTGTGGGGGGCTGGACTATATTTTGGGAGAAAAAAATGAACGAATTCCTATGCCCCACAAATAACCCAGAGATACATTTTAAATAAAAGCACACATTCTACTCATGTAAAAACATGCTGATTCCCGGACCGTCCGCGGCCCAGATTTAGAAGCTGATTGGGCCGGATCTGGCCCTGGGGCCTTAGTTTGTCTATCCATGGGAAAGACTCAGTCCTGTGGTAGAGCATGTGCTTCATACACAAAATGTCCTGGGCTCAATCCCAGTACAGGTAGGTTTGGCGAGGACTGCCTAACTCCTGGAGAAATGCTGCTGATCACTGTACAGTGGTACCTCAGGTTAAGTACTTAATTCGTTCCAGAGGTCCATACTTAACCTGAAACTGTTCTTAACCTGAAGCACCACTTTAGCTAATGGGTCCTCCTGCTGCTGCCGCGCCGCCAGAGCATGATTTCTGTTCTCATCCTGAAGCAAAGTTCTTAACCTGAAGCACTATTTCTGGGTTAGCGGAGTCTGTAACCTGAAGCGTATGTAACCTGAGGTACCACTGTATACCATACTGAGCTAAAAGGTAAAGGGAATCAGGTGGCACTGTGGTCTAAACCACTGAACCTCTTGGGGTTGGCAGTTTGAATCTGCATGATAGGGTGAGCTCCCATTGCTTCTGCCAACCTAGCAGTTCAAAAGCATATCAGTGCAAGTAGATAACTAGGTACTGCTGCGGCGGTGTTTCTGTGTGCTCTGGCACTTATCACGGTCCTCCGTGCGCCAGAAGCGGTTTAGTCATGCTGGCTACATGACCCAGAAAGCTGTCTGTGGACAAACGCCAGCTCCCTCGGCCTGAAAAGCGAGATGAGTGCTGCAACCCCAGAGTCACCTTGAACTGGACTTAACTGTTCAGCTGTCCTTTACCTTTGCCCTTTTTACCTTTACCATACTGAGCTAAATGATTGTCTGAATTGGTATGAGGCTGCTACCTATGTCGTGCATAGGATTGGAAAGCTTATGCACAGAAGGCAACAGCTCCATTTCACAGGAAGTTGATCTCAAGCGCTGCTCGTTTTCTGCTCCTCTAATGTCAGTCTATTTCAGGGGGAAAGGAAGCATCCTAAGTCCACTGGTTAATCTGTGTTTAAACAGAAGTCAGTGCTACTAAAGTAATGCAACCTGACAAGGAGTAAATCTCTGAACAACCACTACATGCCTCAGGTGGTGTGATGAAGCATGAGGTGGAAAACTATTAGGCCAGCACAGTGAGAAAAAGTGTACTTTTCCTGAAGCACATGAACATGTTAAGATTCCTTGGGCTTTCACTTTCTAACTAATCCATAACAACTGATCAATATAATAGCAATTTGCTTCCAAAAACCACCTATTCTTGATCATAGTTGTCATTTGAGCCTTATATTATCATTCTCTTAGTTTTTATAATTTTAAATTCAATTCTCTACATTTCTGCATCAGTTTGCTTTTTTAAAAAAAATCCTTTAGAAAATTCATCAACATTTTAGTGTGAATTTCTCTTCTTTTTGTAAGCAGATTTTCTTAATATACATATTTTTACAAAAGAAACCAATGATATAATGAACTTCTGCATGTTATTTTACTAATATATTCATTTTCATGCAGGCTATACCCTAGTGTATGGATTTTTATACACATCACAAAGCTGGAGAACTGTACTGCAAGAATTTCAGTGGTTTCAGAAAGTGTGAATTTCATGGATCCATTTTCAACTGCAGATTGAATTTCTCCTTCATTGCTCTTAGTTGTGTACCATGTAAATGCAGCCTGCCAGCCATGCAAACTGTCTCCTGTGTCACCTAGCAAAAAAATACCTGTGACCTCTTGCTGCATCCTGTTACTGGCAGCTGAAGATGTGGACTTGTGAGTAGGGAAATATAATGTTTTGACATCAAATCATAGCACATAGGCAAGTTTTATTAGAACTTATCAAGGGAGAGGAGTAAATGGACAAATACCATTTTTTGTGATAGCCAACATTATGTGATAGCCATAATATTATTATCACAAATATTATTTACTTAAAAGTTTGCTAAACCGCCCACCATTGGAAAATATTCTAGTGGTGCACTACCTAAATATTTTAAATGTTTGTTTTTGTAAGTCACTTTGAGGCCATCAGTTTGAAAAACAAAATACTACTTAATAGTAACAATAAATGCAAAGCTAAACCAATAAAATAAATTAAATCTATCTGTAAAAACATTGTGAATGGCATCCAGCAATGCTACCCTGCAAAAGCCTAGTTTAATAAAATAATTAAGGTGGTGGCTGAAAGAACAAATTGTTGATGCCAACCTAATTTCCAGGGGGAGCATATTATAAAGTGTGGATGCCACCATGCAAATGCTTTGCCCTGGGTATTTGTTAAATAGATAGATTTGTTAACAGATTGAGGTTGAATCCTGACAAGACAGAAGTACTGTTTTTGGGGGACAGGGGGCGGGCAGGTGTGGATGACTCCCTGTTCCTGAATGGGGTAACTGTGCCCCTGAAGGACCAGGTGTGCAGCCTGAGAGTCATTTTGGACTCACAGCTGTCCATGGAGGGACAGGTCAAATCTGTGTCCAGGGCAGCTGTTTACCAGCTCCATCTGGTACATAGGCTGAGACCCTATCTGCCTGTGGACTGCCTCACCAGAGTGGTGCATGCTCTGGTTATCTCCCACTTGGACTACAGCAATGCACTCTACGTGGGGCTACCTTTGAAGGTGACCCGGAAACTACAACTAATCCAGAATGCAGCAGCTAGACTGGTGACTGGGAGCGGTCGCCAAGACCATATAACACCGGTCTTGAAAGACCTACATTGGCTCCCAGTATGTTTCCAAGCACAATTCAAAGTGTTGGTGCTGACCTTTAAAGCCCTAAACGGCCTTGGTCCAGTATATCTGAAGGAGCGTCTCCACCCCCATCGTTCTATCCGGACACTGAGGTCCAGCACCGAGGGCCTTCTGGCGGTTCCCTCTCTGCGAGAAGCCAAGTTACAGGGAACCAGGCAGAGGGCCTTCTCGGTAGTGGCGCCCTCCCTGTGGAATGCCCTCCCACCAGATGTCAAAGAGAACAACAACTACCAGACTTTTAGAAGACATCTGAAGGCAGCCCTGTTTAGGGAAGCCTTTAATGTTTGATGTATTACAGTATTTTAATATATTTTTGGGGAAGCCGCCCAGAGTGGCTGGGGAAGCCCAGCCAGATGGGCAGGGTATAAATAATAAATTATTATTATATTATTATTATTAAATGAATTTCCTGACCATGTGGCACTCTGAAGAGGTCCTCACTTCATGTCCTAAGTTTTTCAGCATTTAATTCAGCCTAAAAGGGGAGGAAATAAATGTTTTAAAAAGATGATGGATAAGATCAAAAGTAAAGTTTGCAATGAACAAAGATTGCTTTGTTAATTTGCTTTATGTTGAAAAGTTTTTAGACGGCAATCCTCTGCCGGTCTAGTGAGAAGTAAGCACTCCTGAATGCAGTAGACGTTATTCCTAGATGTGGTCATATAGGATTGCAGCCATAAGTCATGGTGCACTGATGCAATCACTTTAGTATCCAAGGGCATCCTTCTATGCAATCTACAAGCACTAAAATCACAATAGGACAGTCGTAACGGAGTCTAACCAGGCTCCAGTCTGGAACTCACACAAAAGCAGCAACAATGGCACGCTGAATGACCCACAAGTTACAACTTATGAAAATAAAAGGGGATGATGTCAGGGAGAAAGAAAGCTCAGCAACAAATTCTGAAGTTGGCTGAAGAACAATAATAAAAAAGAAGAATTGACACATAGTTAATCTCCCTTACTCTTTGTATTTAAAAAATCTTGAAATATATCCATTTGCAATATGCTTCCTTAAAAAGATGTATATTAAAACAAAGCCGAGTTTAACAGTTCACAAATACTATATAAAGCAATGTGGAACTCATTAGGATTCCAAAACATCCATAGCACTTACACCAAGACTAGATCTATACAGATGCATCCAATTACATATTCTGTGGTGCTTGATGCAGGAAATATGATTGCCTTTTATTCACTACAGAAATGAAAAAACTTGCTGAATGTTTGTCAGGCGTTGTGTGACTGTGACTGTTGTGCGCCACTACAAATGTGACTTTTATGGTCTCTTTAATGAAAAGCCAAAAATATTATTAGACCTCAAAGTCCGAGAGAATTTGCCTGACATTTAGGCCTATGTTACATGAAAGGTTTTCAAAGTGTAAGGTTATGAATGGACCCCACTCTTCGTCTACTATTAGCTGTCAAAATGAGCCAAGCGCCAAAAATTCCCTGCAAAGAAAGAGAGAGAGAGCATGATCAAGAGCCCACATTCAGAAAAATACTGACCCCTTCGTGGAAAGGCCAGCTAATGAAATGATTTGCCTGACTTCATATTCTGCTGACAAAGACCTCATTTAGAATTTGAAGTGGAAGGCTTTGGAGATTGTATAAACATAGCCTGCGATAATTATTTTGGGGGGAAAGCCGTCATGTTACACGTATTATGTCTGGCTTTGTAACTAACAATTGCAAGAACTAGTTTCAAAAAGGTTTATAATACATATAGTAAGAACATCATATTGATATTTCTGACATGGGTTTCAAATAATAATAATAATAATAATAATAATAATAATAATAATAATAATAATAATAATAATAATAAATAGCAACAACAACAATCTGGCTTGCAGAATGTCAGCAAGATGGATTGAGCTGTCCAGAGTAAAACAATCACATTGTGTGGGAGGTGAAATGAAATGGGCAAAGTAAAAATCTAGGAGGAAATGAAGAAAGGGGAAAGGGTTTCATTTGAAATAGCCTTTCAGAGGTTCAACAAGAGTCTAACATGCCACTCACCAAGGAAAGAAAGAAAGAAAGAAAGAAAGAAAGAAAGAAAGAAAGAAAGAAAGAAGAGAGAGAGTGAACAGTCATGTCTTTGTATCATAGTTTATGAATCCTAGTCTTGTGGCCAAATTATCCTGTTAGAATAAAAGTATCACTGCCATCAAAAGAGCAGCCACTTAGCCCCAGAAAGCACAACAGCTTGCATTTTCCTACCCTCCTATAGTGGCAGCCAGTTATGTGGGGTAGGGAAAGATAGAATATAACAGCAGAATGCAAGGACGTTATTCCAGATCAGAGGCCCTCCAGATCCTGCCGGTGTATAGCTCCCATCATCCCTGCTGATATGAGTTGGAGTCCAATAACATAAGGAGGGGCGCTTCCACTGTACTGCTGGCACAAACCATATTGAATTAAAGAGAGAAAAGTTTCACACACTATAACTGCCTGAGGTCGAGGCTCAGTGAAGGGTGGCCTGCCCATAAGCCTCACAGACAAAATCAACTCAAGCGTCAACTCAAAGTCAACTCAACTAGGCTGAGGAGAACTGGGAGGAGTTGCAGATCTGGAAAGAGAGGGGAGTCCTCACATACTTTTACCGTTCCTCCTTTAGCTGTGGATGTAGCTCCATGAGGATCCAGCTGCCACTAGCCTGGGTAGGGCTCTGGGGAGCTCCCTATTGCCATCTCAAGTTTCCTCGGGCTGTGGCTTCCCCAGAACTTGTGAGCCAGGGTTGGCAGAGTGCGCCAGAGCATTTGTTCCACTGGAGCATGCATCATGGGGCATCACTATCAAGGCCTTAGCCTTTGCTTCTGATTTCTTTGAGCTTTAATGGGCCGGATGGTTTCATAATTGTACAGTGGTGCCTCGCAAAACGAAAAACTCGCAAAACGAAAAACTCGCAAGACGAAAGAGTTTTCCGTTTTTGAGTCATTCCGCAAGACGAATTTCCCTATAGGCTTGCTTCGCAAGAAGAAAGCCCATAGGGAAATCTCTGGGGACCTCTTTTAAAATGCTGGCGGTCGGGAGCAAAGACTTTCGCCCTCCGCCGGCCTTCAGAAGAGGTCCTGGACCTCTTCTGAAGGCCGGTGGGGGGCAAAAGTCTTTGCTCCCCCCCCCGCCTGCCTTCCCGGGACAGCGGAGACTTCTCCGCTGTCCCGGGCGATCTTAAAATGCTGGCAGGCGGCAGCCAGTGTACAACTTCCGGATCATGTGGCCAGCATGACTAAGCCGCTTCTGGCGAACCAGAGCAGTGCACGGAAACACCGTTTACCTTCCCGACAGAGCGGTACCTATTTATCTACTTGCACTTTGATGTGCCTTCAAACTGCTAGGTTGGCAGGAGCAGGGACCGAGCAATAGGAGCTCACCCTGTCGCAGGGATTCGAACTGCCAACCTTCTGATCGGCAAGTCCTAGGCTCTGTGGTTCAACCCACTGCGCCACTCGTGTCCCTATGAACTGTGGTTGTAATGGAGATTTAATAGATTTGGATTAATAGAGAAGATGCATGAGGGAAAAAGTTAACATAAGAACCCACAAAGGGGAGGAGGGAAATTCAGGGGAATTTATGGAATTCTCTTTTTGTTTTGGTTGTTTTGACACTTGTTTGTAAATTTCAAAATTTGAAAAACTAAATAAATTTATATACAGAAAATGAATCAGGTAGTAAAGTGTTTTCCATGAAACTGGTGTAATATACCAATGAAAGCTTCAATTTGATGGTGGGTATGTTTTGGGAGGGGCTACAAAATCATGCCAATTCAAGATAACCCATTTTAATACTAGTGGACTTGATTTTTGCACAGACTTAATGGAAACGTAAATAATCTCCATGTGTATATACTTCCTTGCTTTCTGTCTGCTGTGGAGCAGAAAATGTTGTTGTTTTGTTGTTGTTGTTGTTGTTGTTGTATTTATATCCCACCCTTTTCCCTTACAGGGAGTCAAGGTGGCTTACAGATAAAACAAAAACAGCTAAAAACATAGGGGAAAACAGTCATTAAAACAATTAAATATTAATATAATTAAATAGAATTAATAGAATTAAATCTATAAATCTACCACCTATCTATCATCTATCTATCTATCTATCATCTATCTATCTATCTATCTATCATCTATCTATCTATCTATCTATCTATCTATCTATCTCTATCATCTATCTATATCTATCTATCTATCTATCTATCTATCTATCTATCTATCATCTATCTATCTATCTATCTATCTATCTATCTATCGTCTATATCTATCTATCTATCATCTATCTATCATCTATCTATCTATCTATCTATCTATCTATCTATCTATCTATCTATCATCTATCTATCTATCTATCTATCTATCTATCTATCTATCTATCTATCTATCATCTATCATCTATCTATCCATCTATCTATCTATCATCATCATTACAATGAAAAACAACACCAGCCCTTTCATTAAAAGCAGTCAGTTCCCCAAAGCCTGTTGGAATAAGAGGGTGTCCCACTGACAGAAGGACAACAAGGAGGGAGTGCTCAGCTCTCTTTCAAAATACCAAATGTGCCCATGGGTTCTGGGAATGTTGGCAAGTGGGAATATTCCCCTCTCCCCTCTTATCATCTGCATCAAAATACAAATGGATGGTGCCTGACAAGGAGAACAATGTGTGCAAGACATGCTTGTCATGCTGAGATGGGTAAATAGGTCTCCTCCTGTCATAGTGGCACTGAATAATTGGAACAGAGTATGTGGTGATGCTGTTAGACCAGAGATATACTTTGCCAAAGTCACAAGAGAAGCAAAGAAAGAAATATTGCGTATGTATGTGTCTCCCCCCCCAAAAAAAAATTAAAGGGTTATATACATAGAGAGCCATTAGGTTTGTATAATGAGCACTCACACTTTACACTGTGGGTGCCCTTTGTGGGATTGCGCGTGGTGCTACAGTTCCCAGGGAGCTTACTGGCAAGGAGGGGCTGGCTTGCCTCTCAGTGTTAATTTTTGGACGTTCCCGCCCAGCCTCAGTAATCAAGTTTTTTTCTGGGAGGTGGGGCCATCCCCATTTATAAAGAGGGAGTGGAGCTGACATTACCCAGGCAGTCGGCTCTGGAGATTCACCCTCCCTCCCCTCGCTTTGTTTAATGTTTCTTGTTTGCAGGTTAATTTTTTCTTCCTGTTTAGTGGGCACTGCTATGGTCTTTGACTGGTTGCTGTTGAAGGACTGGGAAGAAATTTTCCTGCATTGGCAGGTTTCGTCTTCCCCTTAGCAATTCGTTACAACTTTGGTGGTTATGGCCTTGGGTGGAATCCTTTAGACTTTTTCTTCCCTATAATGGTGTGTGTGTGTGAAGTGGTGACTCACCCCCCTGGGCGGCGATTCCAGGGTCCCCTCTTAAAGGGGTTATACATATGGGTGTCACTGGCCATACACTGAAAGGTTGTCAGTGAACTACCCTGTGTGTAGGGATATAGGTTGGGCTGCCTGC
Source organism: Podarcis bocagei (assembly GCF_964188305.1). NCBI lineage: Eukaryota > Metazoa > Chordata > Lepidosauria > Squamata > Lacertidae > Podarcis > Podarcis bocagei. The sequence continues at coordinate 17,535,533 of NC_138130.1, forward strand.
TATGCTTACATCTCAGAGCACCCCCATATCCCATTTACCCTGATGAGCCCCAGTTCCCCCCAGCTGGGGGGCTGGGAGGGATACACGCTGATGGCCTAAGCCAAGGTCTTCCTACATTCGGAAGTTTAATAAAGTTGTGGCCTAATTTTAATTCCATAACACTTCAGAGTCTTTACTCCTTCCTTATAATTCCTGGGGGCTGGGGTTGTTGCTGCCAGGTCACACACAAAAAATATTAAGATTATTATATTTATTAGTTGCTTTTTTCTGAAAGGTGAAGGGAAAGCAATTTACAAAAGCAACATCACAATAGATGGATGGGTAGATAGACACCTTTCAGGTCCATGTAGAACAGAAGCAGCAGCCCCTGCTCCATCATTCTAAAAGATTTGGCCGTTTGCCCAGAAGGTGAGCAGAACGGGGTGGAAGTGATGGAGGAGGAAGGCACTTGAAGAGTGACGATGACAGGATTAGGAGCCAAAAAGACGGAGCTAGAGGCAGCAACATAAAAGGAGAGGGTTAGGAGTGTGAAAGATGGGACAAGAGGAAGTGACAGGGCATTAACCTTCATACGGATTTGTAATATTCACATTGTATTTCTGTTAGTACATTTTTAAGAGGAATTGATGCAATTTATACAGACCAGCAGGCGATGCTGATAGTGAATAATGTAGTATCAGAAGTGTAAAATTACAAAAGGGACAAGACAGGGTTGTCTCCTGTCACCGTTATTGTTTATTTTATTGTTAGAGACCCTGGTAAGGCATGTAAGATCTGATGAAGAAATAAAGGTATAACAGTTGGGTGCAAAGAGTATAAACTGAGAGTATTTGCAGATGACCTTGTAAGAACAGTAGAAAACCCATTGGTAAGTATACCAAGGGTTCTAGACAAAATGTGTGTTTGGGCAAGTAGCAGGATTCAAGTTAAATAAAAATAAAACGAAACTGTTAAGTTGTGGGTGAACATATCAGATGACACAGCGATTCTACAAACAGCTCTTGTTTATTCACAGGCCAGGACAGAACTGAACTGAAGGGTTCAGTCAGCCTGCTTATATTGAGCTCCAGTACAATGTAACTGTAACAATTTTCTAAAACTATCCAATCACTGAACGTCACTTTCGATCCCTTATTTGCATAACTATCTACAGTATCCCCCTGCTGGCCCAGGGTGAGAACTTCAGTACATAACAGAAACTATTAGTGAAAAATATGACAGAACTAAGTAAAACTGAGTTACAACTAGCAAAACAATTGGCAATTAAAAAAGGTGAAATACTTGGGGGTATGGCTTACTGTTAAGAATATAAATATATTTAAGGATAATTATGTAACAACCTGGAAGGAGGTAAAGAGAAACTTGGAGGTATGGGGAAGGATGAACTTATCACTTGGGGGAAGAATTTCTGTCATAAAGATGAATGTATTGCCAAGAATGTTGTTTTTGTTTCAGACAATACCTGTGACCAGCAGGGAAGCACGCTTCAAACAATGGCAAAAAGATATATCTAAATTTATCTGGCAGGGGAAGAAACCAAGGATTAGATGTAATCTGTGGGATTCAAAGTGTAACACAATAAAATGCATATAAAAGAAAGAAATGAAGCAATCATAAAACCAGCAGCATCTACCACAGCACCTTACACTTGCGGCAAAATTGACCATTTTTTAAGTGGTCTGTGGAGGGGAAAGTTTGAAAATGGGTATAAGAGATGTTTTCATAAGCTATGGAGTTGACTTCACAACAGTGCTAGTTACCAGCATGGGCAGGGCAGAGACAAAGCTGGGGTTGTAGGAGGAGTTGATCCAGTGCTTTCAGCTGTCCATCTGTATAGCCCCAGTGTCTTTTCCACCTGCAGCAGTTCAGGCATCTGGTAATGATGCTAATGTTAGGAGGGTGACTTCTTGGAACTGCCACTTTATGCCAACCACTCCTGCATAAATCCTAATATCACCCAATGCTTTGATAATGTGAAGTGCTGGTAGTCTACCCGGAGTAATGGCCAGACGCCAGACCTCTTTTGGTTTTGAGAAAAGCAAGATAGCGAGATGTCGTTACGCAGTAAAATTGAGTCCTTGGAGTGGGGGGTGGAGGATGCCGAAAATGATTGAGTACAACAAGAAAGGAAGGATGAAAGTTTTTAAAAAAGCATTCCACACTGAAAGTTACAAGACTTAAACTTAAAGGCTATGGAATAGTTAAATAGGATCAAAAATCATCACATCAGTGGCTGTTAAAATAAAGGATCAACATCGGAACTGTATTATTTGGATTAAATAAGAGGATTGGAGCAAGCAGAAGGAATAACAGCGTCTCCCAAAAATCAGAACATGGGAAGTCATCAAAAACCTTTGATTTGGAACTGGATAATTGACTCTTTTAATTGTATTATGATTTGTATTAATGTGGTTTATATTGGAACGTTATTAATGAAAAATTTATTAAATTTATTATTCTTATTAAAAGATAATATGAAGTGCAATCTAGTGCATGTTCACTTGGTAGTAAATTCTGCTACGTTAAATGGAGCTATCTCCCAGGTTTACGTCCCAAGGTTTGGAACTTTAGAGAAATTAGCCCTCTGTCTGCAGCTAATGGTCAAGTTTTACCAACATGCTCAGCGATCTCTCATTCTGCCAACAGCATTGCTGGTTTCACTCATAATGTGTGCAGCTGACACACTGAACAAGTGTGTGTGTGTGATCAAATTCAACATGGGGAAGAACTTTTATATGGATATTGCTCCTTTCACCCTTCATGACATTGCTAGAATGAGAAAATATGTCCAAGTGCTAACAGAGGCACAGAAACCTTAATCCGCTTTGAGACGGAGCCATAGCTCAGTGGCATAGGACAGAGTCCAATTTCTAGGTAGCAGGAAAGACATCTGCTTGAGATCTTGGAGAGCGTCTCTGCCCATCTGAACAGATGGTACGGGGCCGAGGCAGTTCTAACAAGTGCAAGGCAGCTCCTTGTAATTGGTGATGGCACCAAATCCTTTCGGAGGCCGACTTGCTTTAGCGGGTATTCTCTTCTGCAAACAGAATGCATCTTAATTTTCAGTGAAGGATTCTTCATGTAATTTCATGAAACATCAACCATACATACATAGATCAGCCTTCCTAAGGCTATGGAATTACAATAGCAGTTCTGAGTATAGCTAACCTAGCTGACAGCATCCAATGAATCATTATGTTTACCACTTGAACAATTTGCTTTAAACAGCTGTAATGGTACCGATTTGTTTTTCTTGGTGGCTTCGGCACACCATTACTGCCCATGTAGTATATCTTCAAAAACACGTTTGCCTCATTATTCCAAGATTCACTTTGGAAAATAGATTATCACTGCAATTTATGAGGAATTGCTCTTATATGCTGTGCATTTTAAAAAATAAAAAAGCCCTATTCCATTTGTCTGCTTTCCAGAATGGATTTTTTTTTTTTTTTTTTTGCATGAGGATGCTATCTACTAAGAACTCATGTGATAATGATGATTTATATAGTCCCCATAACTTACATTGCAAATTACAGAGTAAAATAAGCTGGTAATTGTGCCCCCCCCCCCGAAATTTATAATCTGAATTTCGGCAGGAAACACAGTAAAGAAGTGGGAAAGGAAACAAGGTATAGGTATGAACATTTGCAGTTACAAGTAGTTCAGAGTTCCTTTGTCTGGGGATGAAGGACTGAAATACATATAAGGTTTACAGGTCAAATACCTTCATGGTTCTATCTACAAATTGTTAAATACTTGCTTAGTTGCAAAAGTAGTAGGTAAACTAGGCAGAACAATAATTCAGCCTTGGAATATCTGAAATATTAGCACATTCATGGGGGGGGGGACCTAATTAGCAAGCTTAGATGATGAGTGTCAGCAGAGTTGGCACCAAAGCAGGTCCACTGAGAAATCACAGGCAAGTATCAGAAATATTGCAGGAAGTTTCTGTTTTACAGTACCCAGCCAAAATATTTTTAAACCAAAACTAACAGAGGAACACTGCCCTTCCCTGTCCCCAAATCCCAAGGCCTAGTGGAACTGAGCATGGTTGGTAGACATAAGTAACAGTGTCAGTTGAAAAAGCCCGGGTTCCCCCCCCCCCAGCCCCAGGGACCACACATTCGCTCCATAAGACACACTTTTCCCCTCTTAAAATCTAAGGGGAAATATCTGTGCGTCTTATGGAGCGAACGTGTGGTCTCTGGGGCTGGGGGGGGGCGGGCTTCCCTAGCCAGCCCCACAAGCACGGGGAGCAGCGGAATGCTGAAGGATTACAGTGGTGCCTCGCAAGACGAAAAGAATCCGTTCTGTGATTCTCTTCGTCTAGCGGTTTTTTCATCTTGCGAAGCAAGCCCATTGATGGATTAGTGCTATTAGCGCTATTAGCGGCTTTTAGCGGCTTATCTGCTGATCGGATCAGCTGATAAGCGGCTTAGCGGCTTAGAAAAAGGGGGGAGGAAAAAAAACAGCAGGAACTCGCAAGACATTGTCGTCTTGCGAAGCAAGCCCATAGGAGATTCCTTTTGTGAAGCACCTCCAAAATGAAAAACTCTTTCGTCTAGCGAGTTTTCCATCTTGCGAGGCATTTGTCTTGCGGGGTACCAGTGTACTTGCATTTCAGTTTATGCATCGAGAAGTGTGAATTAGGTAATTCTGCATTAAAATGAGTGTGTAATAAATGAGTGCACCCATCAATACAATAGAAAAGTTTAACTGGAAACTTTGTATGATTGGGGACTAGATCTTAGCCCAATGGTAGCCCTATACATGCTTGCTCAGACATAAATCTCACTGATTTCAATAGGACTTACTCTCAGGTAAGGGTGCATAGGATTGCAGCTGGAGAGGATGTGGAAGCAGCCTAAGGCCTGTCAATGAAGCATCTATATTTCTAACTTGAAAATCCTACAGCAGTAGTACTGCTCAGAATTTTTTTTTTGCTGCGCACCATCATTCAATCTAGGTCAGGCTTGAAAGCAGCTGAAGCATAAAATGGAAAATAATGATGGGAAAAGTTCTTATACTTTAAAGATGCCTAAAAGTTAGATGACTGATACGAATTACAAAAGTGTTCCCTAAACAATCATAACTACACACTATCCGTTATCTTCTTAAATTGCTCCTGGGCTGCCCCATTCTCAAAGCCCTCCATAGACTGCGGAAACCCTTGGAAGCAAATAGGGCTTCAGATATACAGTGGCAAGCTTCAAGGACCAGGCTTTTCCTAGTTATTCTCCTCTTTTTGTATGAATTTCTTATACTTTCAATATCTTAGAAAATTCGCTAGGGTGATGTGACCATAAAACTGCCTAGAAATAAATGAATTTGGTTAGGACTTCTGCACACCTCATTTTCTTTAATACATTTCCAAGCTATTGTGTTCTATTAAGTCATGTTCCAGGATGGCATAATGTACCTTCCAGCATCAAGATCTTTAAGGACTTGAGGCAGTAAGCTAAACACCTTAAATGCCAACATATGAAACAAAATTAGCTCTACTCTACAGTACATCCATTCAAGGAAGAAATTCAAGTAAGGCCCAATCCACAATTTTGATTGTCCTGTGATTTCAAGTCCGAGAGGTGTTGTTTGTTTTGTTTTGTTTTTTGTTTTTGTTTTTGTCCCTCTACTTTCCCTTCCTTACATAACTTTAGGTTCCAGGCAAAAATATTCCTCTTCTCTCTGGCCTCTTAAATCAGGAAGGTATTGTGTTTTTTTGCTATTATGGAATGTGTTTTTTGTATTTCTATGTTTTACAGTGGTATCTCAGGTTAAGAACTTAATGAGTTCTGGAGGTCTGTTCTTAACCTGAAGCTGTTCTTAACCTGAGGTACCACTTTAGCTAATGGGGCCTGCCGCTGCTGCTGTGCTGCCGCCGCACAATTTCTGTTCTCATCCTGAAGCAAAGTTCTTAACCCGAGGTACTATTTCTGGGTTAGCAGAGTCTGTAACCTGAAGCACCTGTAACCTGAAGCGTCTGTAACCCAAGGTACCACTGTATATTGTAAACCACCCTGTGATTTTTGGATGAAGGATGGTATAAAAATGTCAGAAATATAGTATTATTATTATTGGTTTTTTAAAAATTATGGTTCTTGGTTGCTTTGGAGTGGGGAGCAACAGAAACACAGGACATAAATATTACAATAAAAAAGTAAAGAACATGAAAGTTTGTGAACTTTAGATCAGGTCTTCAGAGCTTATAAAAAACTAGAATCTCTTCAGAAAGGAAACCCCTGCTGCCTATCAGCTAAATGATGTTGACATGCCATAACTCATACTCCAATACTGTGAAGCACTGAGCACAAAGTTGGCATCAGCATATTTTTCATTGCATGCTCTTTATGGAACTTCCAATCACCAGTGTCTTCTCCCAGTCTGATGGGAAGTGATGGTGAAAAATTTCAGTCAATTGCATATACAATAAAAATCCTGATAGACTAAGGAAAGCGGTGGTCTTTTTATTGAGGGTTGGCATTAAAAGAAGGTCTCGTTTTCATCATAAAACCCCTCAAGCTGAACCAAGATCAAAATCTTGCTTTTGTTATAATTAGGGATCTGTCAGAGTTCCCAGTATATAAATCCCCATCATCTGGGACTTCTATAAGACAGTAATAAAAAATCTGTTATTGCTCTCTCTGGGCTATGAGGTGCCATTCAAATTCTCAGGCAACAGCAAATGAATTTCTTCCTGTTTTGCTGAATGAAAAAGAAGCATCATTTGGCTGATGTAAAATTACAGATGACTGGGGGGGAAAACCTCATAGAGATCATTCCTATTAGATGCAGCAAATATATTTTATTTTTATTTCTAGGAGTAAAAATCAAGCATGTGCCGCTGTAAATAAGTGGGCTGGCTATAGCAACAGGTTTCTGAACAGCTCTTGTAGTGTAAGGGACGGGGAAGGGAGGAGAACTCGATATTAGTGCAAAAATGTTGTGTGCTGTGATCCTAAGCATATTTGCTCCCAAGCGTGTCACAGTGAAATAAGTGGAGCTTACTTCTCAATTAACAGTGTTATGATCACATTGTAAGTCAATCACATGGAAAGGTAAACCATGTGGGAAAGAAGCCAGTCAGCAATTGGGCAGGGAACAAGCAGAACCACTAATTAGCTGATCTTTGCTTTGAAAGGGGAACACTGAGCACAAGCTAGACCAAATGCATGCACACAGCTGCTAAACCATCTCTGTGTCTTCCAAGAGAACTGTGAATGATTAAACCAGGTCTCTATATATGGGGATGTTCTCACAGTTGCTCAGGGCATGTCATACATGTCTGCAGAGTACCACTCCATGTTCAGAGAGTAAACTGTTCCAGAACACAAGTGACTGAGAAGAATTCACACCCTCCAACATTTCTCCGATGAAAATAGGGACATCCAATTCCATCATCATCATCATCATCATCATCATCTTATTATTTATACCCCGCCTATCTGACTGGGTTGCCCCAGCCACTCTGGGCTTCCAAAATACGAATATAAAACATAATAAAACTAATTTTCTTTAATAAAAAGAATCCTTATATTGGTCTCCTTTCAGATGTCATCTAAAGGTTGTATAATTACTTAATCCCCTTGGCCCGGGGGTCGCATAGCTCCATGCCCTCCAACATTTCTCCAATGAAAAGAGTGACTTCCTAAGGAAAAGTGGAACATTCTGGAATCAAATCAGAAACTGGGATGGCTTCTGTAAATCTGGTACTGTCTCTGGAAAATAAGAACACCTGGAGGACCTGAGAATTTAGTTTCATGGTGTGAGGGGAGTCATTTCCCACTGTGTCCATGGCTCTGTTCTGTCAGAGGACAGACTGCTGCCTATCTGGAAGAGTTGCCCCGGTTAACTAGCACATTCCCCAAATATGATGAACAATCCTAAATAACTTCAGATGACTGGATCTAGGTAGGTGAAAGTACCTTTGTGTTTTACTTGGGGAAGCAACAGAGAAGAAAGCTTGTCCAGAATTGGGGTACATTGAAAAAGCATAACACAATTGCAGTTTCATAGCAGATTGTGAAAACAGCCCCAGAGATAGGATGGGAAAAGTAGATGAGATGACTGCAAGCCATGAAGGCTGTATTTTGGCTCATGAATGAGAAGAAGGGGACATTTCACTGGGAACTGAGAGGGCAAAGGGGACCTATTCTTGAGAAGGATTTCAGGTACAGAATTGTAAACATTGCATTGAAAAGCTACGATGCAGTTGACTAATCTTTTTAATGCTATATACATTTGTAAGGCATAATAATTAGCAGAGGCTGGAATTATATGTCATGGATATATAATTTTCAGGCTACTGCTGAAAATTGTCTCCCAGTTGTGCCCATTAAAATAAAATACATGCTGTGTGACTTGGTGACCCACCTTTGCCAGCTCAGAAGTGAAATGAGGATAGGAAATTTGGAGCACATATTATTTTATGCACTTCGTACCACACAGTATATGAGAGAAGGTAGGTTCATGAAACTGCTGATTTGGAGGTACCCAATATCCTTTATATTGTCTCAATATGATAATCAGAATAATCAGAATGCTGGACCATGGTTCAAATCCAAGTTTAAAACCATGATGTGGCTCAAATCCAGATTTAGTAACTGGGTAAGGTAAAGGTAAAGGGGCCCCTGACCATTAGGTCCAGTCGTGACTGATTCTGGGGTTGCGGCGCCCATCTCGCTTTATTGGCCAAGGGAGCCGGCATACAGCTTCCAGGTCATGTGGCCAGCATGACTAAGCTGCTTCTGATGAACCAGAGCAGCACGCGGAAACTCTGTTTACTTTCCCGTCGGAGGGGTTCCTATTTATCTACTTGCACCTTGACGTGCTTTTGAACTGCTAGGTTGGCAGGAGCAGGGACCGAGCAACGGGAGCTCACCCCGTCGTGGGGATTCGAACTGCCAACCTTCTGATCAGCAAGTCCTAGGCTCTGTGGTTTAACCCACAGCGCCACCCCCGCCCCTTAGTAACTGGGTACCAGTGCACAAATCATTATCTCTCAGTTTAACCTACTCCATAAGGTTTCTGTGGAAATTATATGCATGTTACTCTTAAAGGAATGGAAGGTTCCAATGGGATAAATAAAAGACACTCTGTTTAATGACAAAGCTTCACCAATTTTAAAGTGCTCTTTACAAAAGAGGCCTTGCAACAGAAGACAAAAGGCTTCTTCACTATGAAACACTGAAAAGGTGTATCATGTTTTATCCGCATTTTATTGTGGCCAGACCCTGCTTCAAGGGAAGCCTTGGGAAAATTTATGCTAAGGTTTATGTGTGTGCAGTAATCGTCTGTAAAACCTGGTTTAGATTTGCCTCATCCTGTGTGAAATTTAAAACAGTTCACTGGGCTTGAAATAGACCAGCAATCTTATCTACAGTGCTTCATGTAGTTCAAGAACTGCTTAAGGCTCTTAAGTTCACATGCACTGTTGACAACAGCAGACAGTTGTCTATGTCCCTTCTCTGCTTTTGTAATGTCATCCACACCTGCATTGTGATATCGTGGTGATTGCAGAACATCCCTGAAGTGTAGGTGGGTTCCCACAAGGCAAGACACAGTGATAACAGCAAAAACCCTTCTTGAACTAACAGAACTGGACAACAGGGGCAAAGCAACTGCTTAAATGCATTTCTGAAAGCCTGGGCCACTCCCACTCCCAACATGTTTGGCTGTCTAAACTTCCAAGCTGTGAATCATAAATCTGCTCCACTTCATAGTAGAGAGGAGTTGCAGTGGATTGTGTGACCACCCACTCTTCCCCAGGGGCGGGGGACACATTGCCCTGGGGATCCCAGCCACGTCAGCACTCAGCCAGCCAATCAGCTGGCTGGTGGGGGCGTGGCCGGGACCATTTAAGTGGAGGCGTGAGCCGGAGGGCTTCCTCTTGGCTCGCTTCTCCCACCCTCCCTCCCTCTTTTGCAAGTTTTCATTGGCCTTGCTATGGACCTTGGTTGGTCACTGTTAAAGGGGCTGGTAGGAATTTTTTCACTTGGCAGAATTGGCATGGCCCATTGGGTTTTTGCCTACCTCGTGGCAATCGTCACAACTTTGTAAGGTTTTGCGGTTAGGCATTTTTTGACCTTTTGATGGGGGAGGGGAGGTGTGGCCATCACCTGCCCCTCCAAGCTTAAGGGTATTCCATTAAAGGAATCTGGGTGTGTGGATCTCATCCGAAGCCCAGGGTGGGGCTATGGCCATGACATGACCCCGCCGGGAATACCTGGGGGAGCTCGAGTTGGTCTGCATCGACGGGGCTCCCATGCTGGTGGTTTACCCTTACTGGACTCCCTGCACAACGGGCAGGAGACAGATATGGTCGGGTCCATTCAATGCCTAAGCCAATTACAGCTCACATTCTGTAATCAATAAAGTTGTGGCCTAAATTTGCCCAATTAACATTAACCTAATATCTATGTCCTGGTGTGTTTTATCCTTCTACATGGGGGTGGTTGTGGGGTTTAGACACGCAACTCAGAGTTTAAGGGCCAGAAGCAGAGGTCCAAATCCTGAAATGTTTTGTGATTGGATATCATGTATCGAATCAGAACACAGGGGCTCAGAATCCTTAGTCCAGACTCAAGCTCAGGCAAACATAGGCCACTGAATACATAACAATCCCCATGCAGAAGGTCCTCAGGTTCAACCTCTAGCACCTTCTGCCAGTCATTGCCAACAATACTGAGCAAGATGCACAGATGGTATGGCTTGTGACAAGGCAGCTTCCTATCTTCCGTTTGTCATTTCCCTGTCCACATAACTGACAGCAAGAGCAAGGAAAGGGAAATGTGGAGCATCGTGACATAACAACAGAACCGCATGATGGAATAGCAGAGGGAACTGTACGTGTGGCAACAGGTGTGCATTCGGTACCAGTAAAGCTTTAGGTCTGACTGGAAGAATGGGAGGCACAGATCATGCGAGAACCCCCATGTCAGTTCTGCCCACCTCCAAAGATATGTAGCAATCTCATCATAACTTCCCATCGGGCTTGTTCTTCTCCCACAAACCAGGTCTGAACCTGTGGGACTGTAGCGTATCAAACCAACTTGGGCCCCACACAACAGAAAAATTGTGGGTGCCCAGGCCCCCAGAGATGGTTCCAGTGCCATGGTGGAATGACAACTGTGTTATAATCCACTCCACTTCTTGGTGTAGTTTGAAGCTTTTAAGGGTAAACATGGCCTTTACTGGCATAGTTAGAAAATTGTGAATTGCAGTGAAGTCATGCCTATCATAGGAAAGACGTCATGCTTTATACTCTTTTTGAAAAGGGCAGAGATTGCTATGCTTTTAGCATGGTATGCCTACCAAATCCATTTCTGTGCTGCATATATATCTATTTTTCAATTCACAATCCACTTTCCCTGAAGGGCTGTCTTTTGTTTTCGTTTTATTATTATTATTATTTGTCCCATGTCATGCATACTTTAGCATTTTCATGCCAATGCGTTTAGATGTTTTTGTTCTAAACATGTTTTTTGTTTTAATTTTGAAGACCTCCCATTTTCAACAAGGCTTTTATCCCAATCTGCATTGGATTGTAAAGTGTTTTTACATATGGAATTGTTTGTAATTATTTTAATTGCTGATCCCCGCCCCCCATAAATTCACTTTGAGATGATGTATGGGAAGCAATTCATAAGCAGAATCCAATAAATGCAAATTTAATTGCTTTTTTTTTTTTTTTTTGCCACTTTGGTATCTGTTGCCCTGGGTTCCTTTGGGATGAAGGGTGAGATACAAATGCAATTAACTAATAAACAAACTTTTACAGTGTACTATTCAGGATGTTAAGAGTAGCCATTAATAAATGGCTGGGAACAGATGCAGGTATTTTGAAAACTTGGCCTTTGGCCTCTTCTGTGTTTGTTTGAACTTGACCTTATCTGACAAGAGGAAAGTCCACCATATACTTTGACCACAGACTTTAGTTATGGGAACATAGACTAACATCTGGCAAATCTTTCCTTTAAATCAAACAAAAAGTTCAAATAAGCAAGTTCATAAGGAAAGGGGGAATGTCTCCCAACTCAGATGTCCCAAGGATGCCCAGGGGAAATATATACTATGGTCTTATCTCAAGACTTCTCAAAACACTAGGTGACCCATTAAACCGCACACTAAGTACTGCAATAGTGGAAGCAATAAAAGGAAAAATTTAAGCCTTAACCCAGTGTTTACAAGCATTTGTCAATCTAAGACAGATGCTTCTTTAGCTGGGATATATATAATAAATACTCCTGGTGTTGTTACAAAACCACATAGCTGTTTCTTCAAGTGGATTTCCATCTCAGCTGAGCAAGGATGATGTCTCTGAAAGCAACACAGGGGATGATGTCTCTGAAAACAACACTCTCATTTGTTCTGCATTCACTGCGCTTCCATCACTGACTTGGGAAATGGTGAGTGAACAATCCATATCTACCCCTTGTTTCTTATGATATACTGCATTTTGATGCATCCACTCCCTCCCCACCAAAAAGAAACACCGTATGAGATGCAATGTCTAGACCAGCCTTTTTCAACCTTGGGTCCCCAGATGTTGTTGGACCAGAACTCCCAGTGTTACTGACCATTGGTCCTGCTAGCAAGGGATGATGGAAGTTGTAGTCCAACAACACCTGCAAACCCAAGATTGAGAAAAGCTGGTTTAGACCATCACCACTCACAAGAATTATCTAGCCAATGCTTCTCACATTGTCCAGAAAGTCTCTGTTAGCAAAGTATTCATGGCTGAGGGGAGGGGGGCAGGGAGAGAAATCTGGAAGAAGGCGTGAAGCAACCCACCAATCCTTACATAGAAATTTGATGCACTTTCTATGAATTGGGGTGGGGAAAACCAACCTAACAAATAGATAGTATCTATGAAATTCAAAATAGATAGTTCTGAAAGTGAATTTATTATACTAGTCATACAAATAAATCAAGGTGGGAAATTGGGTGTTGAACATTAATGGCTGCACAACTCTTACAAAAGTTTCTTTTAGCTATGACAGGAGGAAAAGAACTTAGAAGGAGATAGCAGAATATATAAGTTATTTTGCTCCTGAAGAGTTGTGAGTAGCTGTAGACTACACACTTGGTGCCAACTTGCAGTTTTGAAAATCAAGGGTGGTTTTTCTAAATGTGTTTTCATCTCAATGCCTACTTCTATATTCTCCAAGTGACTTACCTCAGTCTACAGAATGCTACCCCATTCTGTTTTTGTGATTCCTGGATCCCCAAGCCTTAGATACATTCCACGTTGATCTCATTCAAAAATAATTAGGAAGATGTATGTTGCCTCAATTCGTCCAGCCAGAGGAGCTCAGTGTATGGGGAGATAGGTTGCCTCGTTTAGAGAACTCCAGGCATCACGAGAACAAACATAGTGCCTTTGCAGTCCCCATGTTAATATTCTAGTTCCCCGCATGCTGCCACAATGCTGCTTGAGGCCACCGAAAAGGATCTATATAAATCATAATAGTATTTACTTAGCTATCCCCATAGGGGTATTCTGACATTCAATTAGTCTGAAAAGAAAGAGCTTCAAAAAATGTTGTGTATTACTTTTCTAATTGCTGCTGTGTATACAGTTCCACATATAAACATCCAATTTCAGTCAAAATTTAGGCTTCCAAATGAATAATGAATAAATTAGCCCTAATCCTATAATGCAGCTTAAGAGTTGCACCCACGTAGAAATTCAACTCTGTTTTATCAATTCCCCAATATCCTATTCTGTAGAGGTTTAGAAGGTTTATTTCATACAGAAATTTACACATTCCTCTTCGGCAGTTTCTCGCCAGTCACCAGAAATCTTTTTCAGGCTGTTTGCAAGCAAAATTGATATGGAATGGAAGTGGGCCAATCTGCCCATTACTGAGTGACACTTGAGGAGCAGGAAGACATGTGTCCAGCCTGGTCCTTCCTCTCTGCCTCATCCAGATTGCGGGAAATCCATCTTCCTGACCAGTACTGCTCCTCCTGGGGCAATGAGTGACACAGGCCTGCAACCTTCCTGTCAGTATTTATTTGCCAATCCTGAGATGGCATTTGTTCAAGAGTCAATGTTGACCTTTGACATTCTCATTTCCATTGAGTGCCCTTGTACTTAGTTTCCATGCCCTTTCCTGGGTGGTGAACCCTATGGAAACTTCGAGCAGGTCAAATGCTGTCAATCACCATGATTTTCATGCATTTTCCTCTCAAGTAAATAGTTTAGGTTTTCCAAAAGTCCAATTCACACCAGTCCCATTTAAATAGGAGTGAGGAAAGTGTTCAGTTTAAGTCATAACGAACCATGTACCCATGGCTTTTTCAGCTTCTAATGGTCTTACGTTCCTTCTTTGCATACGGCACGCAGAACTAAGGAGTTCTCGACTTAAAATATTCACATCTGCAATGCAGTATCTAGACAGCTGACATCACATTGACAATTCCCTATCATTAAAAGTGAGTGATAAGGTAGAGAATGAGGAAAGGGATTATTTTCTTCCCTCGTCTGCCAGTCATCATTTCAGGACAAGGTAGGTAAGGCAGAGTAAGAGACTCATCCAAGCATGCCGCACTTTTTAAATAAAAAAAAACCCGGATCTCAAGATATCAGTTCAATATGCTTTACATGGAGGGAAACCTTAGTAAGAAGACAAATTTTGCATTTTCAGGATCTGTTGTTAAGATACTTGGAATCAAATGCAGAGGCGATACCCCCACAACTGAACGTCCATATGTGCTCTTGAATCCTGGTAACATGAATGCAATGCAAGCAATGGGGGATTGTGACATAACCCGTGACAGAGACAGAAGTCCCATTAGTCAATTTAAGCAGATTCAGGCGCTACTCTGGTTTTGTTTTGGTTTTTTTGTTTTTGTTTTTGTTTTGCATGAGCCCCGTATCCCATTCCATGCATATCCATCGTGAAGTTTGGGAATCAACTGAAGATTTCCTATTCTGTGCCAAACATAATCTAGGTTCTTCTAAATCACTTCCACATAAACATCGCATTGTCCCTAGGCTTCATGCCTTCTGAACAAAACCAACTGATGCTGCAGAAAACACATTTGTTAATATGGGAATGAAGAGCAGTATCAAACAGGGTTATGCTAAAATGGAATAATAAGAAGAACATGGCAAAGCAGAGAATGAAGACCCATGTAATGACTACACCACCATTTCCAAGAACAATATATTGAAGACTTCTGAAGGAAATCCAACATGAATTTAATCGTATTGCATACCAGAATAAAAATAATTGTTTTGGTGTAGCAACAACAGGCAAGTTCAAAGCCTTAACATAATTGCTTACTGCAAAAAAAATAAAAATAAGTGGTTGCTTATTAACAAGTGTGTCAAAATTTATGCAAAGAGGGTTTTCTTTTTGTTTGGGGCACTGCATTCGAAATGTGTTGCCCTATTTAACATCTCTTCAATTATTATAGATGTTTTCCACTATACCCTAGAAATTACTTGGTATTGATTTTTAACCCTCACGCTTGAGGCATACTGATTCATATCGTGCTAGCATGATTAAACTATTGTAAATTGCACGATCGCTCACATTTTATTCCATTGTTTTGCTCTCCTGCTGATTTCAACAGATGCTGAAAACACTGCTGAAATAAAGGAGGAGGGGAAAGGAATTTACTGACCAATTTATAACAAAACTGCTCACAGCCACCAGTGTTGGGTACAAAGAGCTCATGCAACAACTCTTTGGTGCCATCAATGCTTCTCATGTCTATAATAATAACAGTTGTGGAACAGCTTGGAGAATTGCTTCCAGCGACTGCAACACAAGTTGGTGCGTTCCTGACAAGAGCTGGAGACCAGTTCCTTGCCAGTGCTATGAACTTTTTTCCCCATGCTGGTTGCTCCTGGCCCCAGTGGGAAGCAGGGAAGCTGTTTCTGCACATATGGTGTCAATTTGGCTCCTGAGACACTCAGGGCTGAGTTACATGGCTCCCATTTGAGACTGAAGCTGGGCTATTATGTAGACGATTAGCACTAAAAGATGATCCCAAAAGGGGCTGAAATGTCTGAGCCATGGTTTTGGCTCTTAGGCCACAGCTGCATCATACATTTAAAGTACTCCTGTTCCCCTCACAGAACTACAGTTCCCAGAGTTTCCTGTAAAGAGGGGATGGCGATTAAACTACACTGAGAAATTGAGGTCTCCTAACAACTCTTAGGAACCATAACAAGCTACAGTTCCCAGGAATCTTTGGGGGAAATGATGACTGTAAAGTGGTACAAGAGTGCTTTAAATGAGATGTGGTCTCAGTTGGCTTCTGAGTGCAGTTTTCTTTTTTTAGCCTTTGTGACAGGATATTTATTTTTATTAAGAAAGTATGGAATTGTGGGGGGGGGGTGGTTCCTATCTGAAATGGTTTTAAACGTTTGTTCTATATGAAATGGCGTTATATATTTTATATTGTTGTTTTAACTTTTAAATCTCTTTGAGATGTTTGATGAGAAGTGGTTCATAAATGGAATGGAATTCCATTTCACCAGGGCGGATAACAATATTAAATTGTCCATGTTTTATTTTCTGAAGAGACACTCCACAGCAGAGACACAACTCCTGAGAAAACCTTGTCTCACATTCTCAGCTTCAGCTAGTAAGGGCACATAGTGGAAAGATTCAAAAGATTTTATAATGTGTGGAGATTGATATGGAGCCAAGCAGTTCTTATACAGTGGACGCTCGGGTTGTGAACATGATCCGTGTGGGAGGTACGTTTGCAACCCGCAGTGTTTGCAACCCACAGCACCACATCTGCACACGCATGGGTTACGATTCGATGCTTCTGTGCATGCGCAAAGTGTGATTTAGCACTTCTGTGCATGCACAACTGCCAAAACCCAGAAGTAACCTGTTCCGGTGCTTCCAGGTTTTGGCACGTCCGTAACCCGAAAAAATGCAACCTGAAGCATCTGTAACCCGAGGTATGACTATATAGTTGCCAACTGACCAAAATAAAATTGGTCATGGTCCTAACATCACCAGTTGCTTACTGCTATAGGAGACCTAGCTAGTTGAAAAGGCTAGAGGAGAGGGAACGCAGGATTACTTCCTGTATGGGGAACCTAAGATACAGAAGTTTTTTGGGCCTGATTGTTTTTCAAATCCACCCTGGAAACTTGCAAGGGTGGAATGAAGTGTAACTTCTTAAACCCCAACAAACTGGCGCCTATTAACAACAGTTAGTAGGGATGCGGGTGGCACTGTGGTCTAAACCACTGAGCCTCTTGAGCTTGCTGATCAGAAGGTTGGCGGTTTGAATCCCTGTGACGGGGTGAGCTCCCGTTGCTCAATCCCAGTTCCTGTCAACAAAGCAGTTTGAAAGCATGCCAAAAAGTGCAAGTAGATAAATAGGTACCACTCCAGTGGGAAGGTAAACAGGATTTCTGTGTGCTGCTCTGGTTTCAGTGTTCCGTTGTGCCAGAAGCGGCCTAGTCATGCTAGCCACATGACCTGGAAAAACTGTCTGCGGACAAACACCAGCTCCCTCAGCCTGTAAAGTGAGATGAGCGCTGCAACCCCAGAGTCGTCTGCGACTGGACTTAACTGTCAGGGGTCCTTTACCCTACCTTTTTAACAACAATTAGTAGAAACAGGAGGCTTGTTTTGAACTGGGTCCTCTTCATAGTTGCCATCAGCACTTTTTGTTGAACCTTCCCCCTGTGCCTTTAACACAGAGGTGTTTACCAGATCAAATTTATCTGAGCACAAAGATTGGAAATTCAAAAAAAAAAAGAGGGGAAAAAAAGCTTTCTGATTTCTGCATGTCAAGCTGCTGTTAAAATCACTGGAGCAACACCAGAACAACAGAGAAGCAATCTAGTGACCCTATATACAGTTTTCACACAATCAATCTCATATATCACTGGGCATTTCCTGCGACACCATTTATTACCGATTAAAGTAACAGCCACCTTCCAACTGCACCAGTTTCAGAACAACTTTAAAACAGGTATTTTGTGTATGTGTCGCTCTGTGTGTGCTGCTTATCACACCCTTTTAAGAGAGTAAAACATGACAAGTTTACTTCTCGGCAAGCAACTTAGATTCTGTAAACTTTCTTCCCACCTTTTACCACTTAGTGATATGGTGAAATTAGCAAGTGAGCTTTTATCAACCATGTTGTGAAAAGCACCCACACATCTGTTTGCCTCACTCTGCTTTTAGAGTCAGAGCAAGTTAGAACAAGCCAAGGTTCTTGCATCTTCCTCCTCCCCACCGGATCAGTTGGCACCCCTGATTTACAATTCCAGAAGAGCCATTGGGGAAAGGGAGTGACATTTATGTCTAATTGTTGGTACACCACTTATGGATTTGAAAGATGATGATCTATGAATTAAGGGAGGGGAATTAAAACACCAAAAAAATCAACACAGCGTACTACATGAAACGTAATTTATGCAATGAACTGATTGTAGAAGAATGGAGACCTTTTTGGACTATTTAGTAAAGCACTGAAAACAAACAAAATTGCAGGCAGAATCGAGATAGGATCAGCAGAAGAAATTGAGCAAAATGCAGCTAATAATAATAATAATACCCTGCCCATCTGACTGGGTTTCCCCAGCCACTCTGGGCAGCTCCCAATGGAATATTAATAATAATTAAAAGTGATAAAAACTCAAACATTAAAAAGTTCCCTAAACAGGGAGATAGTTGTTTATTTCCTTGACATATGATGGGAGAGCATTGAAATGAATAATGATTTTAATAATAATAATAATAATAATAATAATAATAATAATAATAATCACCAGAAGCATTGTATTGCCAGTGCTTGTCTAACATCTGAGGGGAGGTGGTCCCATAGGGTGATGACAACAACAAATAATGTCTTTCATCTTGTCCCCACAAGGAGGATATATGTGGGCTATGATATAACCAGGAAGGCTTCCCTTGCTAATCTCAGTGATCAAGCAGATCTACATGGGATGATGTGTTCCCTCAGGTAGCCTAGTCCTGAGTGGTTTATGGGCAGGAGCAGTGCACTAACAAAATGTAATGGAGTTCTAGAATTTTTTTCACATATACCTCATTGAACTTAGAATATTGGCAGTGTGTATGGGGACCTCAGGAAGCAATTGCTTCCATCACTGGTGGCAACTAATAGCACATTGTGAAAGACTCTGACCTCTAACCTTCTCAACAGAATACTCTGAGAGGCTCTGGGCTATTGACCTCTCCTTTACAGCGTTCAGCAATGTCTGCATAGCCAGTTCTCTCTGCTATGGATGCTGGAAGAAAGTGCTGTTTGCAAATTCTGATATGAACTATCCCGGAAGACTCAACTCCTGGACCAATATGCTGCCACGATGCTGCTTGTGGCCACTGAAAAGGATCTCGGACCATCGGCTGGGTGGGGACTGCGGGGCCTGCTCCCTTCCAGGGCCTTTTCCGGCTGGCCCAGGGGGCGTGGCCCAGGCCCTTTCTCCCAGCTATAAGGGGACTCCTGCTGCAGGGAAGCCTCGGACGATCGGCTGGGTGAGGACTGCAGGGCCTGCTCCCTTCCAGGGCCTTTTCCAACTGGCCCAGGGGGCGTGGCCCAGGCCCTTTCTCCCAGCTATAAGGGGACTCCTGCTGCAGGGAAGCCTCGGACCATCGGCTGGGTGAGGACTGCAGGGCCTGCTCCCTTCCAGGGCCTTCTCCAACTAGCCCAGGGGGCGTGGCCCAGGCCCTTTCTCCCAGCTATAAGGGGACTCCTGCTGCAGGGAAGCCTCGGACCATCGGCTGGGTGAGGACTGCAGGGCCTGCTCCCTTCCAGGGCCTTTTCCAACTGGCCCAGGGGGCGTGGCCCAGGCCCTTTCTCCCAGCTATAAAGGGACTCCTGCTGCGGGGAAGCCTCGGACCATCGGCTGGGTGAGGACTGGAGGGCCTGCTCCCTTCCAGGGCCTTTTCCAACTGGCCCAGGGGGCGTGGCCCAGGCCCTTTCTCCCAGCTATAAAGGGACTCCTGCTGCGGGGAAGCCTTGGACCATCGGCTGGGTGAGGACTGCAGGGCCTGCTCCCTTCCAGGGCCTTCTCCAACTGGCCCAGGGGGCGTGGCCCAGGCCCTTTCTCCCAGCTATAAGGGGACTCCTGCTGCGGGGAAGCCTCGGACCATCGGCTGGGTGAGGACTGGAGGGCCTGCTCCCTTCCAGGGCCTTCTCCAACTGGCCCAGGGGGCGTGGCCCAGGCCCTTATTTGGAACAAACTTTTGGAGAAGCTGGGAAGTGTTCTGCAATTGCTTCCCTGTTCCAATGTGCTTTAAAATGTCCTCAAGCAGTCGGTGGCAATTTAAATTTGTATTTCTTTCCCCCCCCCTTTTTTCTCTTGTTGGGGGTGGGTGGGTGTAATGGATATTTGGTTGGGGATTAATTTTAGTATAATTGTTCTGTTTTTGTTTTCTGTCGTTTTATTGGTTCTGTATAGTTTGTGTTTTGTTTTTAAGGGGCGGGATCAGGGCTGCCTGGGAGTGAGGCCCCAGCCAACACGATGGCTGGGACAAGTTCCACAGGGGGGAAAGCACTGGGACATCCGATCTCGGTGATCATGGGCAGGAGGCGGAGTTACGCTAAGACCAGACCATGTCATTACCGAGGAGGCAGGTTTAGTCGTTGTTTGAAGACTATCCCTGCCTCCGGGTCTGGCCTTGACCAGATGGATACTGGAATCAACAGGGGAAACCCACATAACCTGAAGGTGTTGCTGTGTAATGCCAGGTCAATGATGAATAAAACCACTGCCATCCACGACTTGATTGTGGATGGAGGATTTGACCTGGCTTGTGTGACAGAGACCTGGTTGAATGAGGCAGATGGGCCCGTCCTTGCTGCCGCTTGCCCGCCAGGTTTCTCTTACGCACAGCAACCCAGGTCATGTGGGCGGGGAGGGGGGGTTGCAGTGATTTTTAGGAAGTCATTAGTTTGCATCAGGCGTCCTACTGGGAAGACCCAGTTTTCTGAGTGCATGTTCTGGAAGTTGGGCAATAGGGGCAGTACAGGATTCCTTTTGGTGTACCGACCTCCCCGCTGCACCAAGGATTCCCTGTCCGAGCTGCTTCAGGTCGTGGCGGATGTTCTCCTGGAGACACCTAGCTTGGTTGTCCTAGGGGATTTTAACATCCACACCGACACGACCTTACAAGGGGCCGCTCGGGACTTCGTGGAAAGCATGGCCTCCATGGGGCTGTCCCTGAATAAGTTGGGCCCAACTCATAGTCATGGACATGCCTTAGACCTGGTATTCACCTCTAGCGACGTGGGTGATCTGACACTAAGTAAAAATGAAACCAAAGAAGTGCCATGGTCAGATCACTTCCTGGTGCAACTGGACTTCTCCGCGACCCTTCCCCTCTGCAGGGAGGTGGGACCAATTCGGATGGTCCGCCCCCGCCACTTAATGGATCCAAATGGTTTCCAGAAAGTGGTAGGGGATGCTTTATCCCATGTTGATGGCCTTTCAGCTGATTCCCTGGTGGCCCGCTGGAATGCGGAGTTAACCAGGGCTATCGACTGTTTGGCTCCGAAGCGCCCTCTCCGATTGCATGGAGCCCGGACAGCCCCGTGGTTTTCTTCGGAGCTGAGGGCGATGAAACAATCGCTGAGACGGCTAGAGCGTCGGTGGCAGAAAACTCACTCCGAATCTGACCGGACACAGGTTAGAGCTCAACATCGAGCCTACCAAGTGGCGATAGCGACGGCGAAGAAGACTTTCTTCACCGCCTCTATTGCATCTGCAGAAAATAGTAGCAGGAGACTCTTTCAGGTGGTCCGCAATTTAACGGAACCACCTTTACCACCGGGGCCTTGTAAAGACCCCAAGATCTCCTGCAACGATTTTGCAAAGTTTTTTGCAGATAAAATCACTCATATTCGGAAGGAGCTAGACACCACCGTGGGAGCAGGGCTGGGGCGGGAGAGTGCTAGAGCCCTGTCTGGTCAAGTTGCATGGAATCAATTTCAATCCGTTACCCCCGAGGATGTGGACAGGCTGCTTGGACGAGTGAAACCAACCACCTGTCTCCTGGATCCTTGCCCATCCTGGCTTATAAAAGCTAGCCGGGAAGGGCTGGTCGATGGGCTCTGCGGGGTGGTGAATGCTTCCCTCTGTGAGGGAACCTTCCCAGATCCGCTGAAAGAGGCGGTCATTAAACCGCTTCTTAAAAAACCATCTTTAGACCCGGCCAGTATGGCTAACTATCGCCCAGTCTCAAATCTTCCATTCTTGGGCAAGGTGATTGAGCGTGTGGTTGCTGAACAACTCCAGGCACGCCTGGAGGATGCGGACCATTTGGATCCCTTCCAATCAGGGTTCAGGCCTCATCATGGGACTGAAACTGCCTTGGTCGCACTGGTTGATGATCTCCGGTGAGCTAGGGACAAAGGTGAGAGTTGTTTCCTAGTTCTGCTGGATCTCTCAGCGGCCTTTGATACAATCGACCATAACATCCTTCTGGACCGTCTAGAGGGGTTGGGAGCTGGGGGCACTGTTATACAGTGGTTTCGCTCCTTTCTCCTGGGCCGTGTTCAGAAAGTGGTGGTGGGGGATGAGTGTTCAGACCCTTGGGCCCTCACTTGTGGGGTGCCTCAGGGTTCTGTCCTCTCCCCCATGCTTTTTAACATCTATATGAAGCCGCTGGGAGAGATCATCAGGGGGTTTGGACTGGGTGTCCATCAATATGCAGATGATACCCAGCTCTACCTTTCTTTCAAATCAGAACCAGTGAAGGCGGTGAAGGTCCTGTGTGAGTGCCTGGAGGCAGTTGGAGGATGGATGGCGGCTAATGGATTGAAGTTGAATCCTGACAAGACAGAAGTACTGTTTTTGGGGGACAGGGGGCGGGCTGGTGTGGAGGACTCCCTGGTCCTGAATAGGGTAACTGTGCCCCCTGAAGGACCAGGTGTGTAGCCTGGGAGTCATTTTGGACTCACAGCTGTCCATGGAGGCGCAGGTCAATTCTGTATCCAGGGCAGCTGTCTACCAACTCCACCTGGTACGCAGGCTGAGACCCTACCTGCCCGCGGACTGTCTGGCCAGAGTGGTGCATGCTCTAGTTATCTCCCGCTTGGACTACTGCAATGCGCTCTACATGGGGCTACCTTTGAAGGTGACTCGGAAACTACAGCTAATCGAGAATGCAGCAGCTAGACTGGTGACTGGGGGCGGCCGCCGAGACCACATAACACCGGTCTTGAAAGACCTACATTGGCTCCCAGTACGTTTCCGAGCACAATTCAAAGTGCTGGTGTTGACCTTTAAAGCCCTAAACGGCTTCTGCCCAGTATACCTGAAGGAGCGTCTCCACCCCCATCGTTCTGCCCGGACACTGAGGTCCAGCGCCGAGGGCCTTCTGGCGGTTCCCTCATTGCGAGAAGCGAAGCTACAGGGAACCAGGCAGAGGGCCTTTTCGGTGGTGGCGCCCGCCCTGTGGAATGCCCTCCCATCGGATGTCAAGGTGATGGACAACTACCTGACATTCAGAAGACATCTTAAGGCGGCCCTATTCAGGGAAGCTTTTAATGTATGATATTTTAGTGTTTTTTGGTTTCTGTGGAAGCCGCCCAGAGTGGCTGGGGAAACCCAGCCAGATGGGCGGGGTACAAATAATAAATTATTATTATTATTATTATTATTATTATTATTATTATTATTATTATCTATATAAATCAGAATAGTATTTACATAATAGTATATCCTTTGGAGTTTGCACTTCTCTGAATTCTGCACTCAAAAGAACTGTGGTTGGAAATGCACATTTTGAGATTTTAAAAATATCTTTAGCCGTTTAAGAGAAAATACATTTTTAAACAGCTTTGTATGTAAAGAGCTTTTAAAATAATCACCTTCATCATCATGAGATTAATGTGGAAATGGAAGTGATGTGGATAAGAAGCACACTCTCCCATCTATTCCCATCTCAGGTGTATGTACCAGTAATTCCCTTCCTGGTGCTTCAAAAAAGCCAATTTGGCATTGGTGGTTCTTGTTTTATTAACCCCCTCTAGACACTATTTTAAAAGGGTTCATTTGGGGAAGATATATTTTAGGGGAGATGAGCTATGAAAAATGGCTGTTGTCTCATGGCAATAGAACTGCTTATGAAAGCATCTTCCTGCATGATTAAACATGGAGAACAATACAAGGAACAACTCTTGGTTTTAAAACATACCAACCACAGCTAATAATAGGCTTTGATTTGTGGCGACTGCATTGAGAAATGCTTAGAGCCTGCAATTTGTTTATTATATTTAAGAGAGATCCTCAAGATGGGTTAAAGCTTTAGTCGAAGAAGAGCCAAGTGTCTGCACACCACATCAGATATACAAAACTGCTTGGTATGACAACAATCTCTATCAACTTGCCAACAAAGGGGAAAAATTAATTTACCACACATCAGATACTGATGGCGATGTGAGATTATTTATATGTACACATCTGTGTCAAGGTTTGCCTAATACAACATTCTTGTACTTGGGCAGAACCAGAAGGCGGTTTGAGAAGCAAGGAGGGGCAGGCCCGAGCTAAAGCCATTTGCTTACTATTTGCTTACAGATTAGAAACAAAGGAAGCTCCCTTATATTGAGTCAGATCATTTGGATCATCTACCTCTGTACTGTCTACACTAACAGCAGCTGTCCAGGATTACAGGTAAGGGTACCTAGCAATGGCAGAGATTGAACCTGGAACCTCCTGCACAGCGATGTCGTGTTGGTTGCCAGTGCCCAAGTTGGGCGATGGCACCGTAGCACCCCTCAAAACTGAGTGGGGCCGTGCTGCATCACCTGCCCGCTTGCACAGGGCTGAGCCCAGCTGACTGATGTGGCTCTTGGCGGTCGAATCCCCCCAACTTCTGCAGAGAGGTGTGCTGGGCCGGGCCACATTGGGTCTGCCCCTTGGCTACCTCCTGTTGGCATTTCGCCCACCCGGGAGCGTTGCCAGCCTCCCGAGGCACTCTGGGGCGAAGTCCGGTAGTCATCCTCTGGCTGCCGTCCAGGAATCCTCTTTCAGTCCAGAAATAGGTGACCTGTCTCTTATTGAGAAAAGCACACCCATTTCCCCTGAGCAACCATCAGAAGGAAAAGGCAGTTACGTAGACTTCTTTTTTTTTTTTATAAGATATTTTATTAGATTTTCACAATAAAAACATACAAAAACAGAAAAAATGCAACATCACAAAATAGAAAAAAAGAAAAAAGAGAACACAATACAAAAATACAAACATTAAACACATCAAAAGGAAAAGAAAAAAGAGATAAAAGCACATATAATAACAAAAAACAAAAATTTCCTCTTTCTTAATTTTCATCTTCAATTAACTTATTTTCTGGACTTCCTCACGTCTCCCATTCCTGTATCCCTTTTTAAATTAATTCAGCAAATTCATATCCTATTAATTTATCTGTTGTTAATCCAATCTTACATTTTACTTTGTTGCTAAAACCCCTGCAATTCATTTCAATGTCTTCAACATTCATAAATTTTACAATATTTCTGCAAATAAATTTTAAATTTCTTCCAATCCTCCTCCACCGTCTCCTCTCCCTGGTCTCGGATTCTGCCAGTCATTTCCACCATTTCCATGTAATCCATTAGTTGCATCTGCCAATCTTCCAAGGTGGGTAGGTCTTGTGTCTTCCAATGCTTTGCGATGAGAATTCTTGCTGCTGCTGTAGCATACATAAAAAAGTTCTATCCTTCTTTAACACCGATTGGTCCACTATGCCCAGGAGGAAGGCCTCTGGTTTTTTTGGGAAAGTATATTTAAATACCTTTTTCAGTTCATTACGTAGACTTCATCTACTTTATTAAACTGCATACAGAACAACACGTGTGGCTGGTCGTCCCGAACAGCCCAGCTTGTGAGTACTACGACTCAACTCTGCTCCTGTCCAGGAGCGGAAGAGAGAACTGTAGCTCCGCCTTGGCTACAGACAGGACCGTTTGGGAACTGACTGTGACTTCCTTTCCCACAGAGAGAAACATCACCTGATGTAAACAGCTCTTGCTGTTTCCTGCCAGCGTGGCAGCTGGTGGCGGCTGAAATCCCAACACCTCCTTCCATCCACGCTGCTCATCGTGGCCCTGAACTGCTCTGCCGCCTCTGCCAGGGTGGGGTGGAGATCCCCGTGGAAGCCAGTGCCTGCATGGGGTCCCTGGTCCTACCCTCACAGAACTTTGTGCCCTGGGCCATGGCCTCCCTGGCTGCCCCATGCTACACCTCTGCTTCTGCATGCAAACAGATGCCCTAGCACTGAGCGATGGCTCTTCCTTGAGGATGTTGTCATGAAAGACTATCAGCATACAACGTCAGATCCTACAGATTGCAATCTGATCCAGACTGTATGTGGGCCACTCAGGCAGCAGATGATAAGCTACCTGCAGAACAGTTGACTCATCTGACTTTTAAGGTCAGAGACTGCATATTCTGCTCCTCCATATTCTGCTCCTCCATATTGAAGGAGCGTCTCCACCCCCATCGTCCAACCCGGACACTGAGGTCCAGCGGCGAGGGCCTTTTGGCGGTTCCCTCACTGCAAGAAGTAAGATCACAGGGAACCAGGCAGAGGGCCTTCTCAGTAGTGGCACCCACCCTGTGGAATACCCTCCCATCATACAGTGGTGCCTCGCAAGATGAAATTAATTCGTTCCGCAAGTTTTTTCTTCTTGCGAGTTTTTCGTCTTGCGAAGCACGGTTTCCCATAGGAATGCATTGAAAATCAATTAATGCGTTCCTAGGGAAACCGCCTTCAGACCAGGTCCGGGGACAGTCTGTCCCCCGACCTCTTCTGAAGGCTGGGGGGGGGGACACAAGGGCTTTTCTTCCCACTGCCAGCCTTCAGAAGGCTGTTCTGAAGGCTGGCGGTGGGAAGAAAAGCCCTTCTTCCCACCTCCCGCCCCGCAAGCTCCAGGGACAGGAGGGCTTTGCTGCCGACCGCCAGCATTTTAAAAGCCCCTGCTGTCCCGGGGAGATTTTAAAATGCTGGGGGTCGGCAGCGAACGCTTCTCTCCCGCCCGCCAGCATTTTAAGATCGCCCGGGACAGCAGAGAAGTCTCTGCTGTCCCGGGGAGATTTTAAAATGCTGGGGGTCGGCAGCGAACGCTTCGCTCCCGCCCGCCAGCATTTTAAGATCGCCCGGGGCAGCGGAGAAGTCTCCGCTGTCCCGGGAAGGCAGGCGGGGGGGGAGCAAAGACTTTTGCCCCCCGCCGGCCTTCAGAAGAGGTCTAGGACCTCTTCTGAAGGCCGGCTGTGGGCGAAAGTCTTTGCTCCCGACCGCCAGCAATTTAAAACAGGTCCCCGGAGATTTCCCTATGGGCTTTCGTCTTGCGAAGCAAGCCCATAGGGAAATTCGTCTTGCGACGCGCCTCCAAAACAGAAAACCCTTTCGTCTTGTGGGTTTTCCGTCTTGCGAGGCATTCGTCTTGCGGGGTACCACTGTATGTCAAAGAAATAAACAGCTATCTGATGTTTAGAAGACATCTGAAGGCAGCCCTGTTAAGGGAAGTTTTTAATGACTGATGTTTTAATGTGCTTTTTATATTTTGTTGGAAGCCGCCCAGAGTGGCTGGGGAAACCCAGCCAGATGGGTGGGGTATTATTATTATTGTTGTTGTTGTTGTTGTTGTTGTTGTTGTTGTTGTTGTTGTTGTTATTGTTATTATTATTAAATATACATATGCCAAATATCTCATTCTCATGCTCAGATACAGACCCACACAGATACCCACACATGGTATACCTATATGATCTACATAGTCCTCCGTCATCAGCCTGAGAGATCCATTCATTTCCTTTCTCTCCAACCTGCAGATCTCCCAGGTGGGCTGGCAAATGAGCAGGCAGATGAGAAGCAAGCTAAGGGGGGCCTGCAATTATGCTTGCAGTGAAAGTGCTCTGGTGCTCAGGTGGTCTGGCACCAGCCCTGCTGCTGCTACCACCCAGAAACAGGTGGGGCAGGCGGGCCTCAGCTGTTCCGCATCCTGCTGTTTCTGACACTTGCCAAAATCTCTCATCCAATTTCTCAAAAGTTTAGTTTCCCTGCAAAAGAGGCTTCCATTTTTTCCCCTGAGTCTTTCTGCAGGCATTTTATTTCTTGATCATTTCTTGATGTGGGACGTTTTCTTCTATACGTTTAATGTTTATCCAGCACTCTGCAGCCTTCTGATCTGTAAAAGCCCCCACAGACGGAGGGACCTCTCTACCATTCGACTTCATTAAAACACAGAAAGTCGGGGAGACTAGCAATCGAGTGCCTAATATCAGTGTGCTCGCTGTTTTTGTTTTTAAGAGAATTTCCTTTGTAGTTCTTTTTTTCCTTTCCTTTCCTTTCCTTTACTCTTTCTTTTCCTTTCCTTTCCTTTCCTTTCCTTCCCTTCCCTTCCCTTCCCTTCCTTCCTTCCTCCCTTCCTTTTTTTTTTTACAAAACACCATTTAGCACTGATTTCTTTAAAGTAAAAAAGGCTTCACTTTAAAAGCACACAAGATGAAGAGCTGTCAGGGACAGAATAGGCAGCCTCCTCACTTTCCCATACTAGAAAGCCCAGCTGAAGTGCAGCATGAAAGGTGAAGCATTGAGGCATCTGATCAAGGCCTGTATTTTAAAATGAGCTATCACAATAAGGTAATCTTTTGTGGAAGGAATGCATATACTAGACATCAACATGATTTTATTATTAATCCTGATCCCTTGGGAAGGGGAAGGGTCCTTGAATCTGACCAAATTTGCTAAATATGGATTCCGCCAAGACCACAATATGTGGGTAGGCTTAGCTGAGATGGTAGCCAATGTTACAAATAGGACCAATTGCCTTGTTTGCTCTCTTTGACCAGATGATTCAGAGGGAGGTATGCCCTTATTACCGATACCATTAAATGCCATTGGTATGGTAAGCGAAATGCCACACCAAACAGAAGTACAGAATTTCCCCGGATGGAACTCAACTAAACCAATACGAGTTATACCTGTACAAGGGGAATTCTGTATACGTAAATCATTAGATGCAGCTGATTCTACCATGGTAGGCTCTTCTCATTGCCACTATACTTGGGATTATATTAAGAATAGTCAAACCTGGGCAAACGGTACTACCTATCGAACTCGGAATACCTTGCCCTGTGCACCTCCTTTTATACATGCATGGAAAATGGTGTGGAACATAACTGTGACAGCAAAAGGCAATCTAACATACTGCACTGTGAACTCTATACCCCTTTTGATATTTCACCTCATGCACTCCACGTACCAAAAACCTCAGACCCGGTGGGTGTGGTGGATATGTGGAGAATGGGCATACAATCAACTCCCTTCCAAATGGAGTGGGACTTGTTTCCTGGGATGGGTATTACCACCAATGTGGATTATGCCCACTAGTTCGGCCAAGCGTACACGAAGAAACACTGATATTTCTCATATAGCAGGAGGAAGTACCCAAAGTTGGAGCGATACTGATGATTGGCCACCAGAGCGCATTATAGCCTATTATGATCCTGCCTCCTGGAATCCTGATGAGCTCATACAAGGGGCACGGGATCCTATTTATAATCTAAACAGAATAATTCAATTCCAAGCAGTAGTGGAACTTGTAACCAATGCAACGGCCCAGAGTTTGAGACTTATTGCACAACAGTTGGATGAAAGTAGAGCTGCCATTTTGCAGCTGAAAATGGGAATGGATTATGTACTTGCCAGGCAGGGAGGCCTATGTGGAGTCTTGAACTTGACAGGGAATGCCTGTTGCTTTAACATTTCTGATAATGGTGAGGCAATCCGTGTGTTGGCCACAAAGATGGAGAGTATAGCACATGTCCCAGTACAAAAATGGGAAGGATGGGATATGGGATGGCTCACCAATTGGTTACCTAATGTTGCAGGACTCAAAGGGATACTACTGTCTTGCTTGTTTTTCTTGATGGTAGTAGTAATGGTTTTATGTATGGTGCCATGTATCATTTCATGTTTTAGAAGTACAATTAGCAAGATGATTTCAAATGAAACTCTACCTCATATTATGGCCCTATACAGAGCTTTACCTCAGGAATATGATGAAGGTCAAGCTATCAAGGACACTTGGGATGAAGGTCCTTGAGCTTGAAAGGGGGGAATGAGGCATCTGATCAAGGTCTGTATTTTAAAATGAGCTTAAAGATATATTTGCAAATGTTTGTATGTTTCATGCCAGACATAAAGCAACTGGCTGAGTACTCTGGCAGTTGTTTATCTTCCTGCTCAAGGGCCCCCCTGATTTATAGCAGTACCTCAAAGTTGTAAAAGGGAATTACAGGCTGGGAGCAAAGGTCATACTGACCATACAAATTACAGAATACAATCAAGCTGCAAAAACACTAATTAAGAGTTGGTAAATAGTAAGATTTATTGTTTAACAGAAAATAATACCATGTGCCTCCCATCAGACTCTAGCCATATCTTCCTAAGGTTAAACGGCAAGAGCTAATGGGAACAGCAGCTGGCTGGAAAGGAGGTTGTAAATTGAAGAGGTTGCTTTTGAAACTGTTTTTACTAAGTTCCTTTTCTTCTAAAAATCTATCTATATTATGTATGAACTATATTGGCTTAATGTAATTATGCAAAGGATTTAGAAAGTAAGAAAAGTTAGATTCTTATGTTAGATTCTTATTTCATTGATGGTGTGTGAGAAGGTGAACCCAAGATCTCTGTTTAAGATAAAAATTAAAACCATGAGCCATCTGTTTTATCCATTTGTTTTTGGAATGCCAGGGGCAACAGGGCAAAAGGTGATCTGGTAATTAAGGTGCCTTGTCGAGGCAAATGTAAGATATATGGCTACTTGTCTGCCATTTATGGATAGAAGGAATTATAGCTCTTTGTCTCCCATAAAAGGTAATAGGAAATGGGTGTATCTTTTATGATTGGTTCTAGCAAACAGCCAATAGGAATTTCAACCAGGCTGATTGGACAGAGGCAGCCAAAGGAGGAGCAAGGGGCTGGGCTGAGGAAATATAAGTGCTGGCCATCAGGGCTGGAGTAGGCAGAGCTTTTGGTAACCATATACCACTGTGCCTATCATTTATTTGTCTGACAAATAAATTATTATTTTAATTTCTCTATTGCTGCGTTGAATATTTCATTCCAGCTAAGCGTTAACCACAAGCAGGGTGCTACAGCATGAAAGGCAAGATGCTCACAAACACAGACCCTCCAAGTGTCCCTATTTTCCAAGGACAGTCCCGGTTTTACAGGAGCCATCCTGGTTTCAGATTTGCTACTGGAATGTCCCTCTTTTCTCAGGACGTCCCTCTTTTCATCAGAGAAGTGTTGTAGGTTATGGAGTTATGTGACCCCAGAGCCAAGGAGATAAGCAGTTACACAACCTTAGAAGACATCTGAAGGCAGTTCTGTATAGGGAAGTTTTTTTAAATGTTTTATTATGTCTTTATATATGCTGGAAGCTGCCCAGAGTGGCTGGGGCAACCCAGTCAGATGGGTGGGGTATTAATAATAATAATAATAATAATAATAATAATAATAATATAATAATAATTTTATTAAGGAATAAAAAGGTAAAGGGACCCCTGACCATTAGGTCCAGTCGCGGACAACTCTGGGGTTGTGGCGCTCATCTCGCTTTACGGCCCCTGCCGTCTGCCACATCGGCAATCTGGGGCAGACCGCGGGTCGTTGAGACCGTCCTCCCCTGCCCTGGGGAGGCTGCCAGGGCTAATTACCCCCATATCAGCCCTGAATTATCGGAACGGCTGAGGTCCGATTGTGTGGGATCAGCCATTTTCCACCGCCGGAAACCGGAAGTGCATGACTAAGCCGCTTCTGGTGAACCAGAGCAGCGCATGGAAATGCCTTCCTGCCAGAGTGGTACCCATTTATCTACTTGCACTTTGATGTGCTTTTGAACTGCTAGGTTGGCAGGAGCTGGGACCGAAGTAAGCAAATCAGATACAATCTTCCCTCCAAAAAAAGGCAGGCAGGCCAGCTAAAAATGGTTGGCCAGTAACATGATGAGTACCCCCCAGATTCTTACCTACTTCAATTTTATAGCAAAGGAAAACTGTGGTCCAACATCTTTTGCTTTATGAAAAATATTGGCACTCCAAATTGTAACACATGAAGAAATATTGAGAATATTATCTGTGCTTCTTTCTGCCACAGAACCGAATTGTTTCTTCTGCTGCCAGATCGATAGAAAGTGAAAAAAGAAATGTAAGGAAACTACAACACCTGCAATGATGTTCTTTGAAAACGTACCCTTTCACTTTACAGATTTCTGGAAGCATTTAAGCAACCCATCTGAAATCAGTTTCGAGAGAGCAAATGCTGGCACTGAGCAGTCAAAGTTAAAATAAGTTGCACCAAACACATGTTGCAACCTGGAAGAAATTGTCTTACATTCTAGCACTTTGATATTTAGCACAGCTACTTGCCCCTAAACTTCCATCCATGTGTGTGTGTGTGTGTGTGTGTGTGTGTGTGTGTGTTCCTCTGCACCTCCCTCGTGTTCCTTGACATGCTGGATCAGGTCACATTATTATTATTATTATTATTATTATTATTATTATTATTATTATTATTATTAATAATAATTTATTTATACCCCACCCTCC
The DNA here is from genome assembly GCF_964188305.1 of Podarcis bocagei. NCBI lineage: Eukaryota > Metazoa > Chordata > Lepidosauria > Squamata > Lacertidae > Podarcis > Podarcis bocagei. The sequence continues at coordinate 17,568,109 of NC_138130.1, forward strand.
CCAGCCAAGGCCAGGCTCAGGGTGGCTAACAAGCAATAATAAAAACAAGTTGAATGAATACAACATTAAAACATTTAAACATTAAAATGCAGCCTCATCACAGGAGGAGAAAGGAAAGAAGAAAAGAGGGGGAGGGAATCAAATTGACTCCAAGCCAAAGGCCAGGCAGAGCAGCTCTGCCTTACAGGCCCTGCAGAAAGAAATCAGATCCTGCAGGGCCCTGGTCTCATGAGACAGAGTGTTCCACCAGGCTGGAGCCAGTGTTGAAAAAGCCCTGGCTCTGGCTGAGGCTAATCTAACTTCCTTAGGGCCCGGGACCTCTAGGGTGTTGCTATTTAAGGACCTTAAGGTCCTCTGTGGGGCATACCGGGCGAGATGGTCCCGTAGGTACGAGGGTCCTAGGCCATGAAGGGCTTTAAAGGTCAAAACCAGCACCTTAAATCTGACCCTGTACTCCACTGGGAGCCAGTGCAGCTGGAAAAGCACTGGGTGAATATGCTCCCATGGCAGAGACCCCGTGAGGAGCCTTGCTGCGGCATTCTGCACCCACTGGAGTTTCTGGGACATGATGGGCAGAGGAGGAATGGTGGAGACCACCTCCCCATCCTGACCCTTCCAAGGAAGAGGTTGAGGAAGACAGTATAGATTGACAACAGTGGTTTGATGGAGGTCACATCTCAGAGGCAGATGAGGGGGAAAGTTGGGAGATCATGGGAGAGCCAGAGCAGCTGGCTAACACATTGTCATTAGAAAGCATTCCAGATCCTCCATCTCCCAGAACCCGGTGAGCCTTAAAAGTAGGAGAGCAAAGAGCTCAAAGACAGAGGGCACCTAGCAGCACCCGTAGAAGAGACAATGAGAATGACGAAGGAGGAAGTGGGAGAGACGGGGGTGGAGATTCACTCAGGACAATGCCATTATCTAAGAGGCTGGGTTCTATAGCCTCTCTCTGTAAAGAATGGAATTTAAAAAAAGGATGGCAACTTTTCCTTGCCTTATACTTTCCTGTGCAACCAGCCATGAGCTGCTGACAGCATCCTGAGACATCCAATATCCTGTTCTCACAGTGGCCAACCAGAAGCCAATGGGTAGCCCACAAACATGACATGAGTGCCGCAATTCTCTGGTTGTAAACCCCATAAATTGTTATACAGAGGTTTATTGCCTCCAGCGGTGGAGCTAGAATATAGCCATCATGTATTTCTTTGGAAGTCATGCAGATTGGTTGCTATCATTACATTTTATGGAAGCAAATTCCATAGTTGCACTTTCCCTTGTCTGTCCTAATATTCTAACACTCAATTATTTGATGGTCCTAAATGAGAGAGGACAAGAACAGTTCACGTTCTCAACATTATACATAATCCTTTACACCTTTATCACTTCTCATTTGACTAATTTTTTCTCTCTAAAGTAAAACACCCCAAATGTTGTAGCCTTTCCCTATAGGGGAGTTGCCCCAGCCCTATAATAATTCTGGTTGTCCTTTCCTGAACCTCTCCCCAGTTCTACAATATCCATTATTGGGTGTTTCGTATTGTATCCCTAGGGTTCTGAGGGGCACATCGGCTTTCCTTAAAAAAAGCTGGACTGATTTTCAGTGTCTGCCTCCCCTGGCACCAAGTGCAAGTTTTTCCTAGGGCATGGAGTGTGAATTTGTTATTCGAAAGGGTGTCCATCAACTTGTTCTGAATTTTTATTATTTTTATTATTATTTTTTGCAGTGAATTCTAAATGCTGTGTTCTGATTCAATTTAAGGGTGCTGTTCTCTTCATTTCATACTTACCTGGCAAGGGAGACACTTCGATCATTTTAAGGGTGATTTTGACCCTCTTACTAGCTTGTTGTATGTCACCCTGATAGTTTTGATGAAGGATGACATGACAAATCTTAGGAAGGATGGAAGGGGTTAAATAAATAATATTTCCTTGCAACACATGGGACACTAGGTCGAACGGCCTTGAGAAATGGAGAAGTCAATGTGGGGAAGGGTTCTTTGATGATGGAAAATTTAGAAAATTGCTGCACCATCCCATAGAGCCAACAAATCTTAGGATCCAAAAGGCCACATCAGTTCAGATGGCACCATTGTTTGGCAACACATGAGTACACATTGCCCCTTCCAACATAACAACACAGCTGTTTGGGGAGGATGGGGCTCCTTGTTCTTCATTAGAAATGCAACCGGGGCTACATTTTTGTGCTTAGCTATGCATGAGCAAGTTCCACTGATTTCTATGAAACCTGAAGAGGCCAATGACTGCCTTGGCCCAGGACAGTCACAGCATGTACAGTATGTATGCGTGTGGATAGACAAAATAAAAAAATTCCTTCCTGTAGCACCTTAAAGACCAACTGAGTTAGTTCTTGGTATAAGCTTTCGTGTGCATGCACATGAAAGCTTATACCAAGAACTAACTCAGTTGGTCTTTAAGGTGCTACAGGAAGGAATTTTTTTATTTTGACTATGGCAGACCAACACGGCTACCTATCTGCGTGTGGATAGAGATAGAGATGGCAATAGAGCTATATAAACATTTGAAGCATTTAAAATGCAGTGCTAGAACCATATTGCACATCTACAAATAGAAAAGTGGGAACATAAAATAGAAATTTAGATGATTGTTCACTGACAGCCATTTTAATTGATGAAATAGTGAGTTGGGCATTTTTGTGATTGGTTTTTAGGCTATTTTGGTTCTGGAGAGGGCTACGTTGTTTTCAGTGGAGTGTGTGTGTGTGTATGTTGTAATTGTCATATCAAATGTTCAAGTTGGCCAGTAGTCATTTTAATCCATGGTTTTTAAAAATGCCTTCTCCCAGGCTTCCTCACGGCAGCATGGGCTTCCTCTTTGAAAAGCTTACATACTAATAGCACTCCCTACATTACAATGACCATGTGAAAACTACCCAGCTACTCAATTTCTATATACTTTCCCCATCCCTACCACCAATATCCTTGCTGGTCACTTTGATCTGCCCCCACCAGCTCCAATGGCCAAAGGGAGGGGGGAGAAAAGTTTTGAGCAGCAGTAGTTCTGCTGCATTCCTGTGAGAAGAAATGTCAAGCAAAGCTATGAAGTCAATCTTTAATTCCAACAATGAGTGGTAACCTTTGAAAAATGGTTCACCTTTACTTCCTTCAATATTTCAATCAATGGCACCTCTACTGAGTGACCAGAGGAGGAATGAATGCTGGGAGGAGCACAGAGAGAAGAAGCCTCGTTTCATAGCCCAACAAGCACAGGATGTCTTGGCCCTGGGGCACTGCGGCCCGTAGACTGCAGCAAAATACTGGGCAAAGTTTTGGCCAGTATCTTGTCCATGCAATGGGTTCCTGAGAAAAAGCTGTCCCATGAGCCCTTGCGAAGGGGAGGGTAAAGCCTCAGCCCACCCTCATTATTCAGCCCAGACACTGAGGTCCAGCAGCGAGGCCCTTCTGGTGGTTGCCTCACTGTGAGAAGCGAAGTTACAGGGAACCAGGCAGAGGGCCTTCTTGGTAGTGGCACCCACCCTGGGGAACCCCCTCCCATCAGATGTCAAATAAATAAACAACTATCTGACATTTAGAAGACATTTGAAGGCAGCTCTGTTTAGGGAAGTTTTTAATAACTAATGTTTTAATGTATTTTTCATCTTTTGTTGGAAACCCAGATGGGCAGGGTATAAATAATATATGATGATGATGATGATGATGTAAGACTGCTTTCCCTAGGCCATTTTGCCAATCTTGTTGGACCCATGGGCATGTTATCAAATTAGATTAAATGTCCTGTGTACCACACATGCTGCATCTAAGCACACATTGCAACCTAAGTATGCATTGACGAAGTACATGTGCAACCCTTGATCTATTGGAAGAAGATATTCAATTAAATAATAATGTAACTTAAACTTTTATATTTTCTTTGCCACTTAGAACAATACTATTTCCTCACCTATGCTAATTTATAACCAATCCCTCTCCTTTTTGCACAGTATGATGTTCCTGATGCAACATTAAGTATAATGCCTGTACCTGCTTCCCTTTATGCACCTAATTTTGCAGCATGAAAGTCACAACAGGAGACTGAGAACATGCCTCTTCCAACTGAGCTCTAAATGTTCTGAGAGGCTCCTTCTTAGGTTGGACAGGAGAAAAGGAATATTTCCTAGAAGACAGACCTTTGAACTAAAATCCCACAGAACAAGGGAGCCACCTGCTACAGATACTCTGTGTAGAAGGGATGGGGAAGGAGAAAACCCAGAAGAATGACTACAAAGAATACGGAACGACACGGCTGCAAATAATGAAGAAGCTGCAAGAGTTCTGACTTCTTTCTTTTAAAAAAAAATCTCCTGGAAACAAGCACATAATAAAAGAAGTGCTCCTTCAAAAGAGCTGCTGCTTCAAAATACAATGCAAACTAAATTTCAGACAGGCTAAAAATAGTTTTTCAGACTTGGGCAGGAGAGGGGTGGTGGTGCAGAGGTAATCACGATCAGGAAATCCTCAGGCCAGGCAAAAAGCAAAGATAATAAAAACAAAGATGTGAAGAAAGCTAAGCTTGCTCTTTCTTCTTCTTTGCTTTGGTCTTTTTTTAATTGTTCTTTAGGGAAAATGGGTATGGGACAGTCCTCACCTGGGTCAAGTACCACAGAGCTTTCTGAGGCAGCAAAACATGGTCTAAAGTTTGTGTGTGTGTGTGTGTTAATGCTGTGCAATGGGAAGCTTCTTTCATTTTACACACATGCACACACACAAACCATGTTTGAGGAACACGCTCTTTGCAAATTCTAATAAAAACTGACCTGAGCTGCAACCCCAAGGACCAATGGGCAGGTCAGAACTTAGTTCACCCTTCTCCAGCAGTGTTTTTGTCTTAACGTGTTTTTTAAAAAACCTGTAAAAATGCACATTTCAGGATAAAGTATATTCAGAAATACTGTGTGCAATTAGTGAGAAAATATAATTGTAATTACATACTTAAATATGGGCAGATTTTTCTTTTTAAAAACAAAAACAAAAGAAACCACAATAAATTCACAGGTTAATGTGGAAATGTGTGTGTGTGTGTTTTATTTGATTTTACAAATGAAAATTACATGCAATACCAAATACATATCCATAAAATTCTCTGAATCTCACGACTTCCGCCCATCCCCTCCATGGGTCCTATTGTCAACCTTTCCAACTGCATATTATTTCAGAGTCTATATTTTGTATCTATCCATATTGTCCATAATATTTGTTGCATTACAAGTGTTATTGCAATCCTGCTAATGTTTTCATCTGCTTACAGTGGTCTCCTAAATAAATTATAAACTTTTCCCATTCTTTCTTGAATTTCTTGACTTCTTGGTCTCTGAGTATCCTGGTCAGTTTTGCCATTTCAGCATAGTCTAACAGCTTAGTTTGCCATTCCTCTCTGGTAGGGGCCATTCTTCTCCGGTAGGTCAAATTATTTTGACCAGAAATAGGCTGACCCAATTATCCCTGGTGCCTGTGTGTGTGTGTGTGTGTGTGTGTACACACCTTTCCTCTAAACTAAGGCAAGGACCTTCACTGATGTTATTTTCGCATGTTGTCCTTGCACAGGGGACATGCTAATCGTCTCTGCATCATTCGGATTTTAGCAAATGTGTTGCTAAATCTAGATCTATAGCTATTCCTTGGAATACTTTGTGGGTTTGCATTGTTTCCCCTCCCCATTGTCCTCAAAGCTGAACTGGCAGTGCCCCAAGCAACAGCAATGGGAGATGCCCCCATCACTGTTTTTTCACAGACTGCTGCACCCAAGGCACTCCTGAGATAGAAGCATTTCCTTCTATTAGCTTCCAAAGGATGTTGCTCCACTGGTTGCTAAAAACTCAATTATTTTCTCAAGCTTTTAATGGTCATTACTATTGGCTGGTTGTATTTGTCTGCCCTGGTGTATTGGCTATTTTATTTCCCCTTGCAATTTTAATGCATTTTTCCCTACTGTGCAGTACATTGCGATCTAAAGATAGTATACTCTCTCTATATACACACACACACACAGAGAGATTATATACATATATAACTATATTCTATGTATGTGCATATATACACACACACAAATGGCCTTCTAAATACTATGATGATATTGAATGAGGAAGGGAAAACATGATATCATTCCCTTTCTATGCACAGAGTCTGTTTTGGCTGAATGAAAGCTGAATGACAATAAGACTATTGTATTTAATGTTCCTCAGTTGAAATCATGTGTTGGAGGCATTTTGCTAGGAGCAGTGCATTTCTAGTGCGCATTGAGAACAGCTTGCTCAAGGGAAACCACAGAGAATATAATGATTCTGATCCAAAGCTGTATTTTCCTGTGAGCGTCCCCATCAATTGAGAACACATAAGGTACACCTCAGCTGAGATGGCTGTGAACACAAGTTGAATATAACTTGTGATGCTTCCATTAAGATCACATTTATACCCCGAAGAGATGTATTTTTTACCTATTTAACATCTCCGTACATATGAAATATATAATGCAAACTGGAGCCCAACCAAACAATTTCCTGCTGAAAATTGACTTGAGTTCACTCAGTGATTCCTAGTGATGCAGAGTAAAACTGCAGTTGAGAACATAAAAAGGCCTCATGAGTCAGGCCAATGGCCCATTTTGTCCAGCAACTTGTTCATCATCATCATCATCATCATCATCATCATCACTTTTAATTTGTATACCGCCTTTCTATCTTACAATACTCAAGGCTGAAGAAACAAAGAATTTACACCTTATAACAATCTAATGCAATACAAAAATGTGATAATTAAACAGCTTTAAAATAAGCAATCTACATCAACTAAAGTAACATTCGACAATCATTAGAATAGTATAGAATAATAATATCAGCATATAAAAATTAAACAGAAACCCACTCTTAACAATTACAATAAATACCATATTTTTTGCTCTATAAGACTCACTTTTTCCCTCCTAAAAAGTAAGGGGAAATGTGTGTGCGTCTTATGGAGTGAATGCAGGCTGCGCAGCTATTCCAGAAGTCAGAACAGCAAGAGGGATTGCTGCTTTCACTGCGCAGCGATCCCACTTGCTGTTTTGGCTTCTGAGATTCAGAATATTTTTTTTCTTGTTTTCCTCCTCCAAAAACTAGGTGCGTTTTGTGGTCTGGTGCGTCTTATGGGTCGAAAAATACGGTGATTTCAAAACTACAATCAATCAAACAATGGCAAGCCACAGTACATAAAATGATACAATACAAATTGAGAAGCAGAGACTGGAGAGTGGGGCAAGGCAGGTGGAAGAAGGCCTTGCCTGATGGAGTCTCTCCCCTCACCATGGCCAACCAGATGCTTGCAGGAAGCTTGCAAGGAGGACCTGAGTGCCAACTACACTGGAGGTAGAATATGGTTAACAGCCAAGTTTAGTAGTTCTTTCTAAATACATTGGTACCTCGGGTTACATACGCTTCAGGTTACATACGCTTCAGGTTACAGACTCCGCTAACCCAGAAATATTACCTCGGGTTAAGAACTTTGCTTCAGGATGAGAACAGAAATCGTGCTCTGGTGGCACAGCAGCAGCTGGAGGCCCCATTAGCTAAAGTGGTGCTTCAAGTTAAGAACGGACCTCCAGAACAAATTAAGTTCTTAACCTGAGGGACCACTGTATAATTCTGCTGAACATTGTAACATCTAAGAGCTTATGTAATGTGCTGATGATGCTACAATTTGTGTCTCTGACAGTAATGACCAATGATGGGTGGTGTCAAAATGGAAACGCACTCCATAGTGACATTTGGACATTTGGACATAATTCAACAAGTTGAATTAAATGTTGTTGTTCATTCCAGTGCTGAATATTCAGAGGAATATTGAATCTGAACATGGAAGTTCTATTTAGCTAACATGACAAATAGCCACTGACCAACCTATCCTCTAAGAATTCATGTAATCCCTTGATTTATGGCTGCCCTGGGGGAACCTTGCATGAGTCTGCCATGTCAACTGTACTGTAGTTCTGCTCACACATGCAGCCCAAACTAATAAGTACTTCCCCCCATGCTACCTGAAGTAAATTTGAAGACCTTGCAGCCAAGCTTCAATTATTTCCATTTCTTCCAAATTAGTTTTTCCCAAAGCTTTGCTAAAAATAGGAACTGACCCTCAATTGCAACTCTTGAGGAGCATTAATGGATAAAAGCAGAACTACTCATATTTAGTAAGCACAGCATGCCTCTTTAAAATGCCCTAAAGCAACAGTTATCTAATTTCATTGCTAACCTGACAGTTCTATTTAATACTTTGTCTCCTTGTATGAACTTTAGGAAGTGTATGATTCTGACTCATAAATATTACGTATGCGTTCTTTCTGTGAGAAACACAGGCAGAGAGAAAAAGATAATGAAACATTTTCTGTATAAAGTGATATATTACTGCAGAATATCTGCTCCATAATAGGTTTTGCACACAATTACTGATCCACATTGCTTTTACAAAGAAAAAAAGAAGATATCAAGAACAGTGGCCAGATAGACGCCTGAAGAAGACTTACAAATAAAACAAATGGTCATTGATGGAACTATCCTTCATGAATACAGTGTTCTACTCTCCACCCAAGCCCAGAAATATCTCTAAGGACACGCATTTTGCCTGCTAAAAATAAGTTGGCTTCCTTATGGACAGTGCAATTCTATATGTGTCTACTTAGAAGTAAGCCACAGTGAGTTCAATTAGGCTCACCCCAGTTTGGACATAGAGGACTGAACTGTAAATGTAGACATGTCCTTACTGCACAATCAACTATCTTCTACTGAAATTAAGATTAATAAAATGTAAGTACAACCATAATACCAATTCTATCAATACATAAAAACATGTTTATTCAAAGCCAGCCAAGGAGTCCAGTTTGCTTCAGATACTTTGTAAAGGGTTCCCATTCATCTTTAAAGTCATAGTTCTCCTTGTCCCATAGCTTATATGTCAATTTGGCCAGTTCTGCATAGTCCATCAATTTTCCTTGCCATGATTCTTTAGTTGGGGTTTCTTCAGTCTTCCATCCTTGTGCTATTAGAACTCTGGCGGCCGTTGTCGCATACATGAAGATGTTTTTCAGCTTTTTTGGCAGATCTTTCCCTACAATCCCTAACAAAAATGCTTCAGGTTTTTTAACAAATGTTAAATGGAACATTTTCTTCAATTCATTGTTTATCATTTCCCAAATTTTTTAAATTACATTACAATCCCACCACATATGATAAAATGTCCCTTCCTTTTCCTTACACTTCCAACATATATTTGAACTAGTTTTGTACATTTTCCCTAACTGCACTGGTGTCGTGTACCACCTGTACATCATCTTCATGTAATTCTCCTTCAGTAGGGAACAATCTGTAAATTTTAAATAAGTTTTCCATAATTTTCCCCAATTATCCATCATAATGTTGTGACCTATTTAATCATTGTATGGTTATTTTGGATGTATCATTTGATATTTCCATTTTGTTTTGAAGAAAGTTCTGCAAGTAAAATTTTGAAGAATAGCTTGGAGGTCTGGACATTGTTTGATTCTAAAAGAAACAGTTTTTTTAAAAAATGCACCCAGTTGTTTCAAACTGTGCAATATCAGTATCTGTGATACAATATGTGTATATTTTCTTACAACTGCCAAATAGACCTGTATTGTTAAGTAAACGACCCCTCCTACACAACAGTATGTCTCAAGGAGTGGTGTTTGTGTTGGTGCCAATTAGACACATGTAAATACTGCCTTTTGATTTATGAACATGCATAGGGCCAGGATTATCTGGGAGGAGAAGGAGAAGCAATGTCGTCAAGTATTTTGTCACGCAAAGCCTGCAGAAACAAACACCCTCAGTGGAGCTTTCAGTTTTTGCATTGCTCAATCCTTATCAGTAAAGCTGGCTTAATAACTTCATTTTCTAGAACAGTGGTGCCTAATAACTGCACCTTCTGGACTGAGCAGTAGTGCTCAGAACTGGCAGTCTAGTCTCACACTGTCTGCAAGTCAGCAGGCCTTCATTTATTGCATCAGAGAACATCAGAGAAAGGGGGTGAAGATGGCTCCTTACTGGGTCCCTGACACTGGAATAAGACAGGCAGAAATAAGCAAGCACAGCAGTAGCGAGAAAAGTTTGAGGCACCTGGCGTCTTCAAAGTGTGTCAACAATTTGATGGGCATTTCTTGTAAGGTTTTAAATGTTAATGCGGACGAGCTGGGCGGGGGGGGACATCCAAAACAAAATGGCAGCTTCAAATGATACAAGCAGCTTTTTTCATCCTTCTCCTTATCCCCTTGATACTTGAGAGTTGCAAGCAGCAAAAACCAGGAAGAATACACAAAGCAATACAGAATGAAGAGTGGGAAAGAAAAGCATCATCTGCTTCTCCCTTTGCTGGGGTTTTCGTTGAAGAGGTTGAGGAACACCTCAGCCAGGAATTTGTGGGTCGGTGTTTCATAGGGACGGTTGTGTCAACTGCAGCTTCTCCTCCCAGAAAACCCAGGCCCATGGCATGCAGGGGCAGCAATAAAAGTCTTGCAGAGAGGTGTTGACGAAGTGGGCAGAACTCCAGCTTTTCCCTGCTGGCAGATGGGCTCTAGGGGACGTACCACCAGCTGGCACGGAATAGAGCAATCCTGCTAGGGTAAAAAGGCAGAGGCAGTGAGCTGTGAACAACATCCCAGTGAGCCACCTGGCAGTTCTCTAGAGAGCCCTCTTTCATCACTAGGTATATTTTATTTCCCTGCAGATCACAATCTTTCTGAAGAACTGTGCTGCATTTTTTTACCCCTTTGCTTTGTGAATTCCCAGAAGCAACAACAGGGGATCCTCCAATGTAAATTGGAATAATCTTTGGAAGCTAACGTTTCTAGCGTAGATATCCTTCCCAAACATGGTCTGTGATTGACACCACTGTAAAAACGAAAACAGAAAAACAACCCACCTAAAAATACATCCATATTCTCTCCCAAATTATGCTACACTGCAGATGCTCAAAAAGTGGAAGGTTCACAATGCAATACTTGCCTAACTGATAGGCATTGGACTGCGTTAAATCTCAGGTTTGTGTTTTTTGTGAGTTGAAGTTTTTGTTTCCATTAGCTTGCATTCCAAGCTGTATATAGGTCCAAGGTAGCTTGGTTCACTTTAAATCACAAAATAAATTTCTCCTCCATCTCTACTGCAAACTCGCTACAAAGTAAGAAACTGCAATCCTAAATAAACTTATTCCGGTAATAAGTCCCGCTACAATTGGGGATTTCCCCCCAAATGAATATACATAGAATTCCACTGTTCATCTCTTGCCCCTTGATTACCCCAAACTTGACTCTCAGTCAAATAATCTGCAAGTCTTCTCTACTGAAAAGAGACTCTGTGTCTTGTGTGCAGGTGTGGGTGAATACAGGCAATGTGTGTTCTTGCTGATATGAAAAATATGTCTCTGGTGATTAAACTGTGATGGCTTTATACAGCAGAGAGGTAATGAAGATGCATGTGTAAACTAGTTCTTAGTGACAGTCCTCTAAAATCCCCTTTTCTTTTGAGACACACCCTGCATCTGGCAGAGTCCCAGGACCCATTTTAGTTTATGTATGAGCACAGCTATGCAATTCTACTCCGCAATATTTTTGCAGAGAGACCTAGCAGCATCTGTGTGTGCCTGGGTTGGAACATGCAAAGTGGGGTGCACTACTACCCCCGATCTCAATCTCTGGCATGGCTTGGGTGGAATTTTAATCTTATCTGGCATACCTGGGACATGCAAAAGAGCTTCCCACACTGTTCTGTAGATTCCCCTAAGCCTCAAACATGACCAGCGCGTGGTGAAAGCATTCTTGTTTGGGTGGAATTTGGGAGTGTCCTTAATTAAGCTTAGTAGGATATTGACATTGCCAGCAAATAATTGCTCTGTTCCTTGTTCATTGTCAGGCACAAGGGCCAAAAAATACTTGGGCAACACTGATACTGTTATCATAATATTTCCATAATACCAAATTGGGTGTTCCCGTTCCTAACATTGCCCCAACACCAGGGATTCAAGGGTATTCAAGGCCACAACTTTGGATGAAGGGTGGTATACAAATTTATTTAATAATAAGATGAAAACAAAACAAAACAGGTAAGTGGTAAAGCGGGGAGGGAATGCTTCAAAGCCCTGCAATATATATTTTGCAGAACAGAGATCAGTTCAGAGAGCCAATGTGGTGTAGTGGTTAAGAGCGATAGACTCGTAATCTGGTCAACCGGGTTCGCTTCCCTGCTCCTCCACATGCAGCTACTGGGTGACCTTGGGCTAGTCACACTTCTCTGAAGTCTCTCAGCACCACTCACCTCACAGAGTGTTTGTTGTGGGGGAGGAAGGGAAAAGGAGATTGTTAGCCGCTTTGAGACTCCTTCGGGTAATGATAAAGTGGGGTATCAAATCCAAACTCTTCTTCTTCTTTTTCATGCATCAATCAAAATGAAGTGATACAATGAAGTGTCTAGCGATGTAGGGAAAACACTAGCATTCAGAAATGCAGAAGAATATGGCATTAGGTGGGTGGAACCAGAGCTTAGTGGCAGAGTATGTGTTTTGCATACAGAAGGTGCGTGGTTCAGTTCCTGGCCTTTTCACTTAAAAGGATCAGGTTATGACAACAGGAGTTGGAAAAGCAGGGATGGAAAACAGGGGATGGAAAAGCATGAAAACCTGGAGAGTTTCTGCCAGACAGAGAAGACAGCACTGGGTGGGTGAGAAAAACATGGTATAACAAAGCTTCCCAGGACAGCCCCCCCCTTTTTTTTCCAAATCGCACAACAGACGAATGCCAACAATAGAGGAATTTTCAGGCTGGGAGCATAAGGTGATAATGTGGGAATTTACCAGTAAAAAGACTCATATTTTCTCATGCTCATGAGCTTGGAAGTGTGAGAGTTTTGTACCATGTAACAATGCAAACATCAGGGGCAGTTTAGGAGATGGGCTACGACAATCGTTCTTCGTATGATGATTCACAGGCTCTTCAAAAACATCGTTAGGAGTTCTGTTTCCCAGCAGGAATGGGAAAACTGTCGATTTAATCTTCTCTCAGTTTCTTCTTTTTCCTACCTTAAGTTGAGTTCTCCACATTTCCTCATCAGTTTGTGTTGTTGTTGTTTTCAAACCCTTTTGTAAATTCACCAGCATTTTAGTGCAAATTTCTCCTAATGTATTGTCGCGGCACATCACCTTCTTGTATAGAAGGTATGCACATTTTTACAAAGCAATTTCTCTCAATATAATGCATGCCATTTTCACCAATGTATGCATTTCAATACACATTGTAGCCAAGCATATGGATTTTTGTATACACTGCTTGACTGGAGAACTGCATTGCAAAATTCAGAGAAGTGTGAATTTCGATGAATGTGTTTTGGTTCACGTCTTGTTTTGGAAAGTGCAACTTAAATGTAGACTTCATTGATTTTTTTTCTCCATCTATATTTCCTAGGCAGGGAAATTCATTGTGAAATACTTCCTCTATCCCTTTTACATTCTTCTTTCAGAGTCTGCACATCTTGGGACAATGGTGGTGGTTGTGGAGCTTACCCTCTCCTGAGGCTGGTTTTAATGCTGCTCCTTTATCCAATCATATAAGAATGATGCAAATTGTAAGAGACTGAAAAGGTCACCTCTGCATTGTCTCCTATTTATGTTAGCCCAGTGAGCAGTAAACCTGAGGCAAAGTACACAGAAGCTCGTATCTCTGGCAAAGCAGCAAGTAACCTTAGCAAATGAGCCACCAAACATCCTTACAGTCTGTTCTGGAAATAGTGACCACATACAGGATTGCTGCTCAATGCCACTATGTTGTTTACAGTTACCTCCCTCTTGCAATTTCCACTTGAGAATTATTCCTGCCCCTCACCTCACCTCCAGTTTCAGCTGTCCAAGATATGAGCCATTTTTTATTGGGAATTCTGTACAAACATGACAGATCTCCAAACAGGCTAAAATAACTCCTATTATATTACAGATCTTGGTTAAAGGCCAGATTAAGTCAGAAACCAATAACATGAAACTATGCAATAAATCTGTACTGTGATAAATCAATATTCTGTTTCTTTGCTTCATTTGATCTATTTTAGGATGCTTCTGGGATTTATTTTTCTGCCCCAAATTCCCAAGCCATAAACTAAACTAAATAAATGTATCTAGGGTATCTTTTACCAGTATTATACCATGTTTAGTTTTTTGGTTCAGACCCTGCCTGGAGTATTGTGTCCAGTTCTCGGCACCATGGTTTAAGAATAATATTGACAAGCTGGAATGTTTACAGAGGAGGGCAGCCAAGATGATCCTGAAACCAAACTTTCGGAGTAATGCTTGAAGGACTAGGTATGTTTAGCCTGGAGAAGACAAGACTGAGAAGTGTCATGATAGCTAACTTCAAATATTTGAAGGGCTGTCACATGGAAGACAGACCAAGTTTGTTTTCCACTGCTCCAGAGAGAAGAACCCAAACCAATGGGTCTAAATTACAAGAAATGAATTCTCTTTCAGAGTTACACAACCAGTAAATTTTAAGTCCACTTTCCACAATTTTTCCCAATCTTCCATTTATTATGTCCTAAATCTTGTGCCCATTTAATCATTACACATTTAACCTCCTCATCTTTAGTTTCCCATTCTAGCAGTAAATTATACATCTTCTTCAATATTTTAGTATTATCATCTATGATTTCTCTTTGAAATCTAGATAGAGTTTAGCTTTGTTTTTGTTTTTTTAAATAGCTCATTTATTTGGAAATACTGCAACCAGTCATTAACATATTCTCAAATCTCTTCGAAATCTTTCAATTTTAATTTCCCCTCTGTTTCTATTAAGAAATCTCTATATGTAAGCCATTTTTCTTTCTTTCTTTCTCTTTTTAATTGATGTTGCTTCTGTTCGTGACAACCACCACAGGGTCTTTTGTTCTAATAAATCTTTGTATCTTTCCCAAACTTCAAAAAGTGATCTCCTGATTATATGATTGTAAAATCCTTTATGCACTTTCCCTTTATCATACGACAAATACACATGCCATCCAAATCTCTGATTTCTAATTAGGTATTATATGGCAGGAGCTGACAAAAGAGCAGAAGAAGCTATGTATGCTATGACAGCAGCTAGGATTCTGCTAGCCCCAGAATGGAAAGACAACAAGATACCAACGAAAGAAGAATGGCAAGCTAAACTTATGGAATACGCAGAAATGGCGAAACTTATGGGAAGACTTAGAGACAAAGATAACAGAGACTAAAAAAGATTGGGAACAATTCATGTTGTATTTACAGAAATATTGTAATGAAATGGACTCGCTAGTAGGGTTTGAGTAAACACTTACAATTAAGAAAACATGAGGAAAGGTTAAGAAACAATACATCAGAAGGTGATTGACTCTCCTTCACAGAACGTTTGTAAACAGAGGTTGGGTGGCCATTTGTCAGCGATTCTTTAGCTGTGATTCCTGCATTGCAGAGGGTTGGAATAGATTATCCTCAGGATCCTTTACTGTTGGACTTTTGCACCAACACAGAGTGTGTGCAGCGACTGGGGTGTAGAAATAAAAGGCTGTTCGCAATATCTTTGCTTACTTTTATTTCCAAAATGTAACAGTCAAATGTTGCAAGCCATCACCACTCCTCACCATCAGCTTACAAGACATTTGAACATAATATAATGCAGTTTCAATTAACCAATTATCCTATCACATCCCTTTCTGCACCCGGTGCAGAATGCAACTTCCTTTCTAATTAGGAAAAAAGTCGAGAGACCACAGATCTGCAGCGAAGTAGGTCAAACTGCAACATTCATCTGTGAGCTTCAATTAACCAACCGCGTTCCTGTGTAGCATCATTGACCACTTTAAGATAAAGAGAGACCAACATTTACAACTCTGTGTTTCTGTGTTTTGTTGGATGGTATATTTTGTTCTGGATGAGGGGCAACCAGTAATTGTTAACCCTACTAGGAGACAGAACGGGCAGGCAGGATGGGAGGAAGCTAGGATCCAGGAAAGCCTGCATCATTTCCTGACTTCTTAGGGGGTGAGGCAAGGTTCTCATTCTGGATTTAAAGCTGCCTGTGCAACTTGCTTAGGAGGAGCGTTGCTGGAAGACTGTGCAAACAGCTTCGCCCCATAGAATCCATTTTCATGTTTTACCTTTGCGTGTCGAGGTCCCCAAGCCACCCCCCAATAACTCACACATCACACATCAATTTTGGTTTGGGTTTTTGGCACTATTCTGGCCACAACTTTATTTAAATACATCCAAGTGAGTGGTTGCTTAGGCATTGGTTCCGACTATCTCTCCTTGCCCAGGGGACAGGACTGACTTCCAGATTCCAGCGGAAGCCAGTCAGGGAAGCAAATTTTGGGGAGAAAATGAAGCTGGGCCTCTGTCCCTCACTTCTCACCCTCAAGCTCCTGGTGGCTTGCACGGCCCAAGTCCGATGCCAGGGACAAGGATGAAAAGAATGGCAAGCCCCTGGATTCCTTTAACAGAATTCCCTTTCCGCACCACCATTGGAGGGGTAGGCACTTACCCCTCCACCAACCAATTTGAACCAATGCCTAAGCACCAACCTTACAAGTTGTGACGATTTGCTACGCAGTAGGCAAAACCAAATGGCACCAGCCAATCAGCCAAATGGACAAATTCCTATCAGGCCCCTGCCTCAAAGCAGACGACCCCATGACAGGCAGAGCAAGGTCAAGTGAACAACCCCCCCAATACAGGCGGGTGATCCGGTGCAAGCAGCCAAGAGAATGCTCAAAGTTGGACGACCAGTATTTAAAACCTCTGACCCCTCCTTCAAAATTGGCAACAAGCAGTTCTCCCCAGTGACCCGATTAACCAATTCACTGCCTGGGTCCCTCTACAAATCCGCCCAGCAACAATGGGGTGGCTTGTATTCCCCACCGCAACACGTGCTCTCTGCTAGGGAGAACACATTTTGTAGAAGCAGAAAGGTATAAGGAGGCTCAAAAATACTCATGTCGGATTTCTGCAGAGTAAAGATGAAGCCTCGGTTTCAGTGATAGCTAGAATGTGATGGGTCTATCACCCTTCAACTCTGGGCAATTGCCCGAGGTTATAAGAGCAGCATTTGTGATAAAATATTGCTTTTAAAATTGCTGGATTGATCAGGAAGGCTTCCATTAGCACTTCTAAAAGATACTGTGGTTTTCTGACCCGATTTTGAGATTTATCTTAAGCACAGATCTTATCAAACATTCTCAGGCCATGGCCTCTTTCTTCCATAGCAAATGGTTTGTTGCTCTTAGCGGGTTCTTTCCAATGAACACTTCCTTGCCTTCCATCTAACAGAGCATATATTTACTGTTACAGAACTGTATTCTGTATTGTGCTAATCTCGTCCTCCTTGGTAGTGAGCCAAGCAAATCCCCACATGATTTATGATGATTGTATTCCTTTTGTGTGTTGGGGATGGGTGGGAGAGAGGAGATAATGTAATTCATTGCTGCTCCAGCCATGAAGGGCGGTTCCAGCTAGAGGACTTTGCGGGATTCCAGCGTGCCGAGATTCTACATGCCCGACACCCGCAAGCGACAGGTAAACGGTGCCAATCCATGAGATGATCTCTTTAAATCCACGCAGCAGGCATTGTATTATCAGGCTCATGGGTGGCATAATCCAGAAAAGAGAAACACTGGCATTTTCTCTCGGATGTGCACTCTTTTCTCGTAGGTATATCTTTGCAGTACCACTGCTTTCTTCCCTTCAAGATTGCAAGGAATTGTCATAAAGGTAAGTTCTAGGTGTGAGGAAGTCATATTGTTCATATTGTCCTGCCATGTTGGACTCGGTGAAATCCCACCCCCAAGAAACAACAGAAGGCTGACCTGCTTATAATAATAATAAATTTTTATTTATACCCCGCCCTTCACCGGTTTAAAAACCAGGCTCAGGGCGGCTAACAGCAAATATAAAACATTGATTAAAATGTGACTTAAAAGCAGCATAAAAACACAACATAAATGGAGTATGAATGTCAATAAAATTCTAAAATTCAGGGTCATTGGAGGGGGACCCAGTCAGTAAACATCAAATGATCACCAGGGCTAACTGGCCAAGTTGGTCCTACTAGGGCCAGCAAGGAGACCAGGGAAGAGTTGAAATGTGGGGTCCCAGAAGGGTTTCTTCATAAAAAAGGAAAGGGAATGGAGGATCAGGCTAATTCAAATTGAAGGCCAGGCGGAATAGCTCTGTCTTACAGGCCCTGCGGAAGGAGACCAATTTTCCGCTTGCAGTGGAAAAAGGGGTTCTGTGTGGCTGGTGACAGTAGTGGGGCTCACTGGGCTCTGAGGTCTTTGCAATGGGGCTTTACAATGGGAATGCTGCTCAGATAACAAGACTCATCCATGTTCTTTGGTGGTAGCGACTGCAGATAAATAAATTGCACTGGGCACACATTACTGGGTGGGGGGGGGGGGCAGAGGGTTAATGCCATCCTGGTAAGTTCAGGCCCGGAATCCGGAGGCTGTTTTCCCCATCTTAGCAGAAGTGCAAAATGCCACCCCCCCCCCCGAGTTATGATTTGGAACGCAGATTCAGTTCAGATTTTATTATATTTTACGTAAATGAAGTTACTTAACCTTTGCATCATGATGCAACCATTTTCACTGTCAAGTAGTTCACATGGTCATTATATGAGTACCTACATTTTAATCCTTTACCTTTATGCATCCAAATATGTCTTCAAAGGGGGAGGGAGATACATGAAATTGCCACTAAGAATACCATGCTTAAAACGTCACCTATATCACAATCTCCTTGCAATAATAAAAGCTAGCACGCTTGTTGTTGTTGTTTAGTCGTTTAGTCGTGTCCGACTCTTCGTGACCCCATGGACCAGAGCACGCCAGGCACTTCTGCCTTCCACTGCCTCCCACAGTTTGGTCAAACTCATGCTGGTAGCTTCGAGAACACTATCCAACCATCTCGTCCTCTGTCATCCCCTTCTCCTTGTGCCCTCCATCTTTCCCAACATCAGGGTCTTTTCCAGGGAGTCTTCTCTTCCCATGAGGTGGCCAAAGTATTGGAGCCTCAGCTTCAGGATCTGTCCTTCCAGTGAGCACTCAGGGCTGATTTCCTTCAGAATGGAGAGGTTTGATCTTCTTGCAGTCCATGGGACTCTCAAGAGTCTCCTTCAGCACCATAATTCAAAAGCATCAAATCTTCGGCGATCAGCCTTCTTTATGGTCCAGCTTTTGCTTCCATACATCACTACTGGGAAAACCATAGCTTTTACTATACAGTGGTGCCTCGCAAGACGAAATTAATTCGTTCCGCGAGTTTTGTCGTCTTGCGATTTTTTTCGTCTTGCGAATCACGGTGTCGGAAAAGTTTTGGAAAAGCTTCAAAAATCACCAAAGTCTTCAAAAACCTCAAAAAAGGCTACCACACGGCATGCTATGAGTTGCTCCTCGAAGTCAAGTCACAACTGTATTAACGGTGTTAAGAAAAAGGAAACAAGCTTGCAAGACGTTTCCGTCTTGCAAAGCCAGCCCATAGGAAAAATCGTCTTGCGAAGCAGCTCAAAAAACAGAAAAACCTTTCGTTTTGCGAGTTTTCCGTCTTGCGAGGCATTCGTCTTGCGAGGTACCACTGTACGGACCTTTGTTGGCAAGGTGATGTCTCTACTTTCTAGCTAGTATGCTAGAAAGAAGTTTAGGCAAAAAAAATTTTCTATGACATCCTAGCTTTCCTGGCTTACAGATATTTTTAGTCCCCCACCCCAACCAAATTCGGAAGTAGTACTGTCCATGAAGGACTATGCCACTCCTCACCCTCACCCCCGCCTTGCCAAAATGGTCAGTCACAATGGTATGAACACAATTCAGCAGGTTTTTGAACCCTAAAACTAGCATATATCTCAAATCAAGTTCCTGGCCCAAGCTATGTCAGCCTAGAGAGCCAGCAGTTAAATGGTGGTTAAATTGAGAAGAGTGTTAACATGCCTTGAATAATGTTGTAATAATAAGGGGAGGAAGCTGCTCTACCCTTTGCCAGGCTATAGAGTTCATTTTGGGCAGGGTTTTAAGTTTCAGAACAATTTCATCATGACAGTTCTAAATATTGGGTGGCACTTTATTGCTATGTTACAATATCTGTAATTACAAATTATAATTAAGTGCATTTCACAAGATTATTTTTAATGTCAGGGCAATGTCATAGGGCATGGTGGAGTATTTAAAAATGAAATGGAAAATCCATTTTAGTTAGCCACCACTCAGAATATATATATATATATATATATATATATATATATATATATATATATATATATATTTGCTTTCGTAGATTTTCACGGGTACAAGAATGCAGGTTTTGGTGTCTTCGGGTGTCTTCCCGTGTAAGAGTTGGGGTGTCTAGGCGACGTTTCGACGAGGTCTCACTCGTCATCTTCAGGCTGGTGCTTTCGGCTTCTTGTTACTAGAACAGAGCTCTGTTCCAGTAACAAGAAGCCGAAAGCACCAGCCTGAAGATGACGAGTGAGACCTCGTCGAAACGTCGCCTAGACACCCCAACTCTTACACGGGAAGACACCCGAAGACACCAAAACCTGCATATATATATATATATATATATATATATATATATATATATATATATGGAAAGTGATATGTATTCCCAACTAACCCTCGCCTGAGCCACAAACACTCTTAACTGGTACATTGCTTCTTTTGTTATCTCAGATATATGGGAATCTCTTTCAGTTTTGCCCCAGGTTGTTTGGTAGATATTAATTCCTCTTCTGATAACCAAAAGTGAGCCACCAGACTCAGGACTGCAATACCCAAAGGACCACCTCTCTACATATGAACCTACCTGGACCCTGAGATCATCCTCTGAGGCCCTTCTTTGTGTGTCTCCTTCACGAAAGGTCCAGAGGGTGGCAACATGAGAACGGGCCTTTTCTACAGTGGCCCCCCATTTGTGGAACACTCTCCCCTGTGAGGTTCACCTGGTGCCTTCATTATACGCCTTTAGGTGCCAGGCAAAAACATTCTGATGCCCTTTTAAATGTCATATGAAAGGAGGTATTATTGATTTGTTTCTGTCCTTATTTTTGTCATGTATTTTGTGTTTTTTATATTGTAATCCTATGTTGAAAACCGCCTTGGGATCTACAAGTATAGGGTGGTATACAAATTTAATAAATAAAACAATAAATAAATGAATGAATAATAGTATTGGTGTACGAAGCCTAGCTTCAGGCACAAGCACCTAACAGTGCACCTACACCATTATCAACAAGTCCCTGGCATTTTCAAGTATGGTTGGGAATGTCCCTTTTCTCAAACCCTAGAGTGACCTTCACCAAGATGTTAGACTACAGCTCCCATGCACATGTGGTTAGCATATCAGACTAGCATACTCTCCAATATGCCACAGAGGAAAATTAGGATGTGTATCTTTAGGGGCCACACTCTTGCAGGAGCCAAAACAGGTCATCCCAGGATCCAATCAGAAGCCATGGTGGCTTCTGTAATTATGGGATGTCCTGAATAAAGCGGGACAGTTGAGAGATATGGACTAGGACCTGGGAGACCTGGGCTTAAATCCCCACTCAACCATGAAGCTCACAAGATGACCTTGTCTTAGCCACCAACTCTCAGTGTTATCATGAGGACAATATGGAGAAGAGAGAATAGTGTACAACACATCAAGCTCCTTAGAAGATACAAAATGTAATAAAAATAAAATAAATAACCATCTAGAGGGCACCTATGTTGGAGAAAGCTGCCCTAGAGAATTGCTGAAAGTGAGTGTTGACAATATTGAGCAAGACAGACCAACGGGTCTGACTTGGTATAAACCAGCTTCCTATGACCCTATGAAACACGTTTCCCTCCAGAGCAATGAAATGTCTACCATATTGGTAGAAGCAGGCAGAACAACCTCATTTTCAGTTTCTTGTCCTAGTTTATCATGAGATGAGGATGCCCTTTCCCTCAGCATTCTCTGAATTGTCATCAAAGCTTTGAAAGGAAGCAGGTTATCAAAACACCAGCAACTGAGCAGCTGGCAACCCTTGCAAGCCACAGACAGATAATTGCCACTGCTGTGCACCTGGATAAATTGCTGCTTTCCACAGAAGCAAGGGAAGCCCTCAAAATGATTGGCATGCTGTTATAGAGAGGGTCCTGTTTTGTCCTATTTTGCTCCAGTGGCCTGGGGGCTTTGCAACCTCTCCTGCCGGCAGTCAGAGCTGCTGGAATAATCATGCCTGGAAGTGTTATTGTTTGATTATTGTCCTCTTAATGGTGAACATTAAGGGAAGATCCTTTGAGGCTGAAGGAATGGGTCAAAGGCTAAAGTTGCAATGCTGTTCTCTTGCCAAGATGACCAAAAATGCAGGCATGGAGGAAAATGTCTGGGGCTTAATATGGACTCTGGGAAAGCTGCTTGACTCTTTCAGCTTTTGTTTTGAAAAATGAAAAATGAAACATAAGGGGGGAGGGAATCATTCAGATGGTGGTCAGACCAATCCCAGTCCCTCATCAGTGAGGCTGGAGGAAGACTGGAAGAGGCAGAAGTTTCCATCTGGTGGGGGGCAGTGACCCTCAACTGCTCCTATCTAAAACATGGGTGAGCAGAAGTTCCCACCAGCATAAGTAAAGGTAAAGGGTAAAGGGACCCCGGACCATTAAGTCCAGTCGCAGACGACTCTGGGGTTGCGGTGCTCATCTTGCTTTACTGGCCGAGGGAGCTGGAGTTTGTCCACAGACAGCTTCCGTGTCATGTGGCCAGCATGAGTAAGCCACTTCTGGCAAACCAGAGCAGCACACAGAAACGCTGTTTACCTTCCCGCTGCAGCGGTACCTAGTTATCTACTTGCACTTTGATGTGCTTGCAAACTGCTAGGTTGGCAGGAGCAGGGACCGAGCAACAGGAGCTCACCCCGTCGCAGGGATTCAAACTGCTGACCTTCTGATTGGCAAGCCCTAGGCTCTGAGGTTTAGACCACAGTGCCACAAACAGGGTGTTTTAGGGCAGAGAGAGAGGATGGGGAGGAGGTGATCCACTAAGCCAGTTCAGCTACCAGAGCCCAATTTAGGTCTCTCTGCTTATGCCAACCTGGAACTGCCATGGTGAAAAAATGGATTTTTCCTGCTAGTGGTAAAGTCACTTCCCTGTCCTTTTTAGCTCCACTACTGCCTCCCAGGTGCTTGGCTTGCTCCCAGATTACCTTAGTTCTTGATGTGCAAGACATAGCAAAGGAGTTTTGGTTTAGTGTTTCCATTATGAGTTAGAGACTACCGCCAGTTCATGGAAATCAGACTAATTCTAGACAAAATCTCTCCCTGCTAGCCAGAAGTTTCCATGTGTAGATATTGTAAGCAATTTGTGTCTCGAGGTCCCCAAGCCACCCCCTAAATAAATCACAATTCACACAGAATTTTTGTTTAAGGTTTTTGGCATAATTTTGGCCACAGCTTTATTAAAATACATAATGTAAGTGGTTGCTTAGGCATTGGTTACAACTATCTGTCCCCACGCCCAGGGACAGAACTGACTTCTGGATTCCAGTGAAAGCCAGTAAGGGAAAACAATATTGGGGAAAGAATGGGGCAGGGCACCATACCGTCACCCCTGCCCGCACGCTCCCAGGGGCTTGCGCGGCCCAAGCCCCTTGCCAGGGATTTGGACAAAAGCATGACAAACCCCTGGATTCCTTTAACGGAATTCCCTTGCAGCAGCAGCATTAGAGGGGCAGGCACAGCCAACCCTTACCCCTCCACCAACCAATTTTTTAACCAATGACTAACCACAACCTTACAAGTTGTGACGATTTGTTACGCAGTAGGCAAAAACCAAATGGCACCAGCCAATCAGCCAAATGGACAAAATTCCTACCAGGCCCCTGCCCCAAAGCAGACGACCCCATGACAGGCATAGCAATGTCAAACGCAACAGCCCTAAATTAAGGAGGGTAGGCAGGCGATCCGATGCACGCAGCAAAAGAGACTGTACCAAGCTGCGTGCCAAGAATATATAACCTTTGGGCCAACCCTCTAACTGGTAACAGCAAAATCTCCCCAACAACCCAAATTGGCCCAATCACAGTCATGGCCATCCAAACGGTCCTGCCCAGCGACCAAGAGGGGGTGTCCTGCGAGACCCCACTGCAACATGTGCTCTCCATGAAGGAGAACACGCTATATAAGAAGAACTGATGGTCGTGGCTACATTGTAACATGCAGCTGTGTTTTGCTTCCCAATGCCCCAAAGAGACCTGATTCATATGAACTCCACAAAGCTTTGCCCTTTGTAGCCATCAGCTTTTCACACAGCATCACAAACTCTTTGTTTTTTTTAAGAGCACCAACCTTTTGGATATTGTCCAGAGCCAAATATGTCAAGCAACATTGACAGCCCTTACCATACGAAAAGCTTCCTGGTACTTAAGAAGCAGGGAGGGTATGATATGACTATGGGGTGGTAGGGAAACACAGAGTTGGCAAGGGAAGAAAGTACCAATTAGTTAATCCAGCAGAACCAATAATTTGTTTTCTATGATTCATACGGGGAGGGAAAAACCCTTCCGTCACTAACAACTCTGTAAATCAAAAATGGCTATTGCTTAATCCAGTCCATTTGTCCTTTCTTTAGGAAATTGTTCCATGCCTATTGTTTCTTTTTTACATCTTCCTTATTATTTTGAATCACTTTTTACACTGATTTCAACTCAAATTTTGAGGGGGGGGGGAGTTCTCTCAGTCTCTGTATTGTATGCCCAGTCATTTGATCTTCTTCCATTTTTTAAAAAAAGCATCTGCAATGAGTTATTTCTTCTGAGTGTTTATATTACCTTTCTACTAAATCTTTTTTATCTTTTTCAATCTGCTTTTTATTCAGCTGAAGCTCCTTAAATCTCTTACTCACCTCCTTTTGTTCATTTCCTCCTGATTATCTCTGTTTTCTTAATATTTACCTCATGAACACCATTATTATTTTAAATCATTGCAGGTTGCTTAATAGTTATTGGGCACTTAAGAAGGAATCATAATATTATTATGATTAAAATCCATGGATTTTTAAATCAGGCAGAAGACCTAAAATGTGCTGACAATGAAAGCCACATACAAATGAGTTCATCTCAGCAGTTTTCCAGGGTCCAATTTGCAGATTTTTCCCTGACAGAAGTACGGATCACCTACATACTTGAGCTTCTGAGTGGTGGAGGGCATCCAAATGCAAAACCATTCATAGGATGGTGCAGAAATCTCTCTTCTTATTTCTCACCATGCTTCCAGGTGCCCTTAGGGTTTCAGGGATGGGCCCACAAATCATCCCTCCATCAAGGCAGAACTTCTGGTAATTAGACACAAGGTATTTCTGTCCTACTATTCATGACTTCACCATTTAAAAATACTGATTACCACCAGTATTCATGAAAAAGGATTCTAATAAAAATGGTTTATTTAAGCAAGCAGCAGTTATACCCCATTATCATGGATGGATTAATGCTCAGGTTATGCATGTTTACAGTGTTGTTGTTTAGTCGTTTAGTCGTGTCCAACTCTTCGTGACCCCATGGACCAGAGCACGCCAGGCACTTCTGTCTTCCACTGCCTCTTGCAGTTTGGTCAAACTCATGCTGGTGGCTTTGAGAACACTATCCAACCATCTCATCCTCTGACGTCCCCTTCTCCTTGTGCCCTCCATCTTTCCCAACATCAGGGTCTTTTCCAGGGAGTCTTCTCTTCTCATGAGGTGGCCAAAGTATTGGAGCCTCAGCTTCAGGATCTGTCCTTCCAGTGAACACTCAGGGTTGATTTCCTTCAGAATGGATAGGTTTGATCTTCTTGCAGTCCATGGGATTCACAAGAGTCTCCTCCAGCACCATAATTCAAAAGCATCATTCTTCGGTGATCATACATGACAGATGGCCACCTAACCTCTTCTTAAAAGCCTAAAAGGAAGGATAAAAAATTATCAAAATTTGTTTCTATTTAAGAACAGTACAAGGAGAAGTTAAGGAGGAGGAAAAGATAGCACCCCCCCCCAAGGTTTTTAGAAACAGGCTCATTCATGTTGTAGCCATTTGTGCTTCCAAGAGGAAGGAGCTCCATAACTTTGGTACCACCACAGAGAAGACCATCTTCAGGGTCCTTGCACAATGTGCATCCATCTGGCTGTGGATACTAACTATCTGCATTTCATTGCTTTTGATGCAATGAGCATAACAAGAAGGCTTAACTGTAAGTCTCTTTAATAGAATTCATCTTTGATCTATTGATTGCATTCACTGGCTGACTTCTTTTTAATTATTATTCATCTTCAGCTTTTATCATCTGGCAGATAGCTACTGTTGTTTGTATGTGTTGCATAAACTATAGTCTGCATTTCAATTGGCAGTCTCAACGACTTACAACCCGTGTGCCCTGAAGATAGAGAGGGTTAATTGGCTACTTTATTTGTAAGACGGTTCATTTGCATTTGCTCGATGGGGAGATGCATCAGGGTTCAAGTCTTTTAGAAATAATGATTTGCAGATAAGAACTCTGAACCTAGGCCAGCTTCTGGTTCCAAGAACATTTGAATTGCTCATAGACTTGTATCAAATCTAATATAAAATCTAATATAAAAACCTGCCATGTCTCTTTGTGCTTCTGTTCTCCATCTCATAAGGAACTGATGTGTTTCGCTTAAGGCTGGAAAAAGATCCGGGTAACTTTTTATGTTATTTTTTATTTAAAAAAAGGAAAATACTCACTTATTTGAGTCATTGTCCAAGCAATCCTATCACCTAGCAGACCTCAATCCAATTAAGTCTCATATCTCCTCCCACAGTATTGTCTTAATACTGGAATCAAATGCATACATTGTCACGTCAACATGAAGCTAGCTATTTACTTCCGCTTCTCTGGATTAGCCCAGGATCCACCAACACCCTTTTTGTAGAAAAAAACCCTCTATGGACATACATCATTATGTACACAGAACTGAACACACAGTGTGGGGAATGGCTGCATGTTGACAGCAGCAGGTTACATCACTGTCATGCACAACCTCATTCTTCCTTAGCATATGAGGGGACAGGAGGGAACATCAGACTCGGGGTGAAATATGGCCCTCTAGTTTTCTCTCCTGGCATTCAGGACTCTACCCAGGCTACCACCACCCTTTTCAGCCACTCCCCTCAGCAGCCCTACCCAGACCCTGAGATCATCTCCTGTGGCCCTTCTTCACGTGCCTCCACCACGAGAGGCCCAGAAGGTGGCAACATGAGGCCTTTTCTGCAGTGGCTTCCCATTTGTGAAATGCTCTCCTTAGGGAAGTTCACCTGGCACCTTCATTATTCACCTATAAGTGCCAGATGAAAACATTGTAGATCTGCCTTGAGATCTACAAATGAAGAGCAGTATACAGATTTAATTAAGAACAATAATGCCATCCTTATGTTTTCCTTCCAGGCTGGGATGTGGATGATAATGCCTCTTGGTAGCTTGGGTGGTGGAAGGTTGGCCAGTTGGAAATGTGACCTTCTGTCATAAGCCCTGGAGCACAGGATAGGCAAGAAACAGAGAAATAGGTTGCACTTCACTATTAGAGGTATCGGTTGGTTGCTCAAGAGCAATCAGGCAATATGCCTCAGAAGCGTGTTCTAAAGCTTTCTTATCGGTGATAAAAACCTTTAGAATGCAGAGCGCCTGTATTCCGTGTCTTGCTCATTCACTGGCAGAATCTGAGAGTGGGCGGTCCTTAAACCTTCCCCAGCAGAGTAGTTTCTTGACCCCCAGTCTGGGCCTCCCTTCTTTGCGCAGAAGCCTTCTGCGCAAGGAAGGCTTGGGTAAAGGGAGACCTCCCTCCTCCCCGCTTTGCTCAGGCAAGGTGTCCTGGCACTGCCTTGCCTCCTCCGCCCCCTGCATCTCCTCTCCACTAGAGGCGTGGCTACCTTCCTCTGCTGAGGAAGTGCTGCTTCCCACGATCTTCGGGGGCTCTCCGTAATCCATCTGGCTTTTCCCCTCTCACCCCTGAACCAATGGCAGTTCCCTGACATTCACCCTGGGGGAAACTGCTCCCCTCTGCTACTTTTCCTGCAGAGCACAGAAACTCAGCAGAGGCTGGGAGAGGCTTAGAGGAAGAAAGCAGCGACTGAACAGCTCATGCAGGAGTGTGTGGTCTTGTTGCCTAAAACTAGACACCACCTTCACAGATGGGAGCAGTTTCAACAACCCCAAGGAGCTCACACTTGTAATCCTGACATTCCCACAACGTGCAAGTGAGCACGCCATGCCTCATCTTTAAAAGCTTAGGGGGCAAGGCAGGGAAGCTGGTGGAGACATTGTTGTTGCTTCTATCCAGTTCTGAACTTCGTGGCCTGCTCTTAAACTTCCAAATCATGACTCCTTGTGTCTGCTGGAGAACCTGTACCACTAGGGTTGCCACTTGTTCCTTAAAAAAGAGGATTGTCATGCCTCGTTGGGCCCCGTGGCCATGATGGGCCCCCTTGGGCCTTCTGGAAGCTGCAATGGGCCTCCAGAAGGTAAGAAGGCATGCGGTGGGGGGGAGTGGCGGCACACGGGGCCACTTGAGGGCCCCTGGAGTTGGCCACCCCGCACCTCAGCTGGGCAGCTTGCCAAGCTGGGCTCAGTGCAGTGGGTTCCCTTGGGGGCGCACTCGGCAGGAGCATATGTTCTGCCACTGGGCATGCTGACATTGGGTGTACATGTCCCCGTGGTGTGGCCCCAGCACAAAAATTGTGGGTGCCCTGCCCCTTCATGGGGAATGTTGTGTGGCCCGCATACTCAGCGCCTATGATGAGCAGCAAAGCAATTGCAATGGGTTAGCAGAAACAGCATATCAGAAACAAACCACAAAGCTTTTTAAATTGATAATGTACTGGTGAAAAGCAGTGGTTCGCATGAAGCAATTCTCCCAGATCCCTCCCAGTCTCCACACATGATGTAATGGGTTTTATACAGCAAGCTCCCAGTGCTGCCATTTTGCAGACAGTTAAGGACACTCAAAAGTCAGATGGGGTTCAAGATGAAGCAGTTCCTTTGCGGTTACATTTTCCTGGAATGAGCAGTAGCACTAATTGCAGCAGACACAGCTTGTATTTTAAGAGGACTCCGATTTAAGCAAACATTGTCTGTTAGCACTTTGTCCAGACACATTCTTAACTCTGACTTCACTTTTGCCTCATTAGGCATGATATTGATACATTTTAAGTGACCCACTAATTACAGCAATGGCCTTAAGCAGCACTAAAATCCTGCTTTCATCCCAGCTAGCCGAAATATTTTAAAAGAAGAAATGAGCAAATCCTAATTCTACCCACTTTATTCTTTTGATCTTTTTTCAAACAGGAAGTCACAGATTTCCTACAGTATCCTAATAAAAACACTAAAACAGTTTGTAAGATATTGTCGCTTGAATAATGATATGCATTCAAGGGTTTTTTCCTGGTCACAGGAATATTCACAGGTGGAGTTCATGTTTGTGAGAATGCTCAGTATATAGGGTTGCCATAAAAGTGAAAATCATAAAAGTGAAAATCTGGACAAAGTTGTTGAGCTTATATATATATATATATATATATATATATATATATATATATATATATATGCTTTCGTAGATTTTCACGGGTACAGGAATGCAGGTTTTGGTGTTTTCGGGTATCTTCCCGTGTAAGAGTTGGGGTGTCTAGGCGACGTTTCGACGAGGTCTCACTCGTCATCTTCAGGCTGGTGCTTTCGGCTTCTTGTTACTAGAACAGAGCAGGATCTCAGTGTTTGAGTTCCTATAAATACTGTTGAGGGGGTGTGGTGTATAGCCTCCAACGTTCTGGGCAGAGAGGAAGTTCCCAGGTTATTGTGCCTTTTCTTCTTTTGTTCATTAATTACTTGAGGGATATCTTGAGTGATTTCTTGAGTGATATTCTGAGTACCACTTAGGAGGGTCATTAGGTGTGGATTAGTTGCTAAAGCTTTCGTGTCTTGACCTCTTGAGCTTTACAGATACCATCCAGTAGCCAAACCATAGTGGCACCTCCGGATGCTGCACCCCCCTGCAATCCCTACACAGATCTGGCTGGCACAGGGCACAAAACCACAGCTCGCCCCTATACACGAAGCCAAGCCAGAGCACAACTAAGTGCAGTACAGCCATCTTCTCAGAAAAACTCTTCTCAGAAAAACTCAGAAAAACTCTTCACAAGCTCAAGAGGTCAAGACACGAAAGCTTTAGCAACTAATCCACACCTAATGACCCTCCTAAGTGGTACTCAGAATATCACTCAAGAAATCACTCAAGATATCCCTCAAGTAATTAATGAACAAAAGAAGAAAAGGCACAATAACCTGGGAACTTCCTCTCTGCCCAGAACGTTGGAGGCTATACACCACACCCCCTCAACAGTATTTATAGGAACTCAAACACTGAGATCCTGCTCTGTTCTAGTAACAAGAAGCCGAAAGCACCAGCCTGAAGATGACGAGTGAGACCTCGTCGAAACGTCGCCTAGACACCCCAACTCTTACACGGGAAGATACCCGAAAACACCAAAACCCATATATATATATATATATATATATATATATATATCCGTACTTGCCATATGCATATGTCTGGGTTTCCCCGGACATTTTGGCGATTCAGCAAAAATCCACCTGGCCGCCATTTTGGCAGCCCGATTCCCAGATGTTTCTAGCCATACAGCAGCCCTACATTGTATCAATGACCATTAGCCATAATTGAAACTCCGTGTTTGGACTTGCTATCACTCTCATTTACTGAAGCTGGGCAGAAACAACTGGGATAGCTATCACACTCACATGGGACTCCATATTGGCTAACCATAATTGGAAACAGCACACTGACCTATTAATGAAGGTTGGTCTCTTTATCAAGACTTTTTTTTCATTCTTTTATTTCAGTGGAGGAATCTGTCCTGCCAATTGCAGTGATATTAGACAAATCCACTGCAACCAAGGAGCAGAAATTTCTGCAATTTGTATGTATATCAAAAGATCAGAATGGAACTCACACAAGTGAATAGTAGCAATGTTTGCTATTGTTGGGGTTTTTTGTCAACAAATGTTAATGCAAATAATTACACTATTTTCTACACTGTTTTTGACATTTCCCTTCCACTGCAATGCATTGAAATTAATTACATATCTACAAACATGCCTTCCTTGTGCATACAGCCCTCCTTTTCCATTGGCTTAAGGCCTGAGGCCTGTACCTTTGCCATCATCACTGCCCTCGAGTCCATGTAGATTATTACTATCTTAAAAAAATAATAATAATGTGCTGTTAGGTATTATTTTTCAGTTATTGTCAATTACCTCAGAAACCTGCTGTCATGGAGAAAGGCGAGAGATAAGCTGTGAACTTGCAAGAGGTGAGTTGTCAAGTGCATCTGTGGGGTTCCAGTACACAAATGTGGACAGAGCTTCTTGGAATAAACATAAGAAAAACATAAAAGCAGAAAATGTATCAAGGAACATAAAAAAATCCACATGAGACTAGAAAGTCTTCAAAAAATAAGAAGCAGGGATGCTGGGTGGATTTCCATTGTGAGCAGTAATGTATTGGGACAGGCCTGGTATATGCAGCTGAACCCAGGTCATAAATAGCTTGGGAGGCCTTTTGGTTATGGCAAACTCTGTCCGAATTTCTAGCACACATAAGTCATATCTCTTGGTCATAGAACCCCAGTGGCTGAGGCTAGTACACACATGCTACGAATGGGACACTTCCCAATGACATTTAAGGGACTGGTTGATGGTCTTCTTCAAGACTTTTAGAGCAAGGCCACCTGACAGTCTTGTGCCATGCAGTGGTGGAGCAAGCTGACCAGACGCCTGGGGGGAGTTTCAGCCGGGGCAGGACGCTCTGCGGGGCCTCTGAGGAGTCTGTCTCTCTCCTCCCACTCAGTCACCCTACAACTGGGGGGGGGGAGGATGCGGGTGAACCATTTGGGCAGCGCGGAGCCTGCACATGTGCAAGCCACTGCGTCTCTCCCAGGAGAGACGCGTGGCTCAGGCATACTGCAGGCCCCATGGTGAGTGCCACCTAACATTTTGTCACCCTCCTCAGTGGTGACACCCGGAGCAAAATGCCCCCACCACACCCCCTTCCTCCGCCACTGGTGCCATGTGCAGAGCAGCTGACAGTACTTTCCAGAAAGTGTAAGAGAATATATCTCAACATAATTAACAGAAAACAAAAATATTATCTTAGATTTCAAAATAAAACATTACAAAGGCGATCAGCTAGAGAATACATATTTAACACAAAAAAACTTAACAAAAAAACTTAAACATTTCAAAAAAACAACAACATTGCTAAGTGAATTCAAATATAAAATGCACATTTAAAACAGCATAATTAGCAGGCGAATAAAATATTATCCTAAGCGTGACATGGCTGTTTGGCAGGCACAAAAAGATGGGGCAAAAGAATCCAATAGTTAGGGTTTGTTGTCAGGCATAATAATAATAATAATAATAATAATAATAATAATAATAATATCTTTATTGTCATTGCCCCCTCTCGGGGACAAGGAAATTACTTGGCTGCTCCATCCACCCAGGTAGGGCACTCCACACAAAATCAATCAACTATAAAAACACTAATTAAAACAATACAGTATAATACAGCAAGGAAGATTAGATGACTTTCAAAGTCCAGGCTTCCCATTCAGGGCCGAGATCGCTCTGGGGAAGAAGCTGTTCTTAAGACGGCTCGTTCTTGTCTTCATCGTCCTGTATCTCCGTCCCGACGGCAGGAGCTCGAAGAGACAGTGACCAGGATGCGATGGATCTTTTACTATGTCCAGTGCCTTCCTATGGCACCTTGTGACATAAATCTGCTCTAAGGTGGAGAGTGGGCAGCCAACAATGCTCTCTGCTGCCTTAACAACTCTGCACAACCCCAACATGTCCTGGGTAGTACAGCTTCCGTACCACACACATAAGCCATAAGTGAGCACGCTCTCAATGGCACAGTGATAGAAGGCAAGCAGCAGTTTCTGCGGAAGATGGTTTTTCCTTAGAATTCTCAAAAAGTACAGTCTCTGCTGCGCCTTCTTCACAAGCCCCCTTGTGTTGACACTCCAGGACAGATCCTCTTGTAATTCAATGCCCAAAAATCTGAACGTTGTTACCCTCTCCAGACAGACCCCATCAATCAAAAGTGGCTGGACATTGCTCTTCTGTCTCCTGAAGTCCACCACAAGCTCCTTTGTCTTCCTTGTATTTATGAGCAAGTTGTTAGCTCTGCACCACTCTGAGATGAGCCCAATCACGGTTGTGTCATCTGCAAATTTGACAACCTTATTACTAGGGTGAGCAGCGACACAATCGTACGTGTAGAGAATATAAAGGAGTGGACTGAGTACGCATCCCTGTGGTGTTCCTGTGTTAGTCTTAAGCATACTAGAGGTATAAGGGCCCAACCGAACCCTCTGGGGGCGGTCTGACAAAAAGTCCAATATCCACCCACAAAGTGATAACATTGTTGTTGTTGTTTGTTGAATATGACATCCCTATTTTCATTGGAGAAATGTTGAAGGGTATGCTGTATTCAATGCAATTAATTGGCCTCTGCATTTTAAGGCCAATGATTTATTAGTGCCAAGGTTAAGGAATCAATTATTTCCATGTTTCCTGCAAAGTATGAACCGAGCGGAAACCTGTGCAATTTGGGATACCAGGCTTATTTCGACATTTCTGTGTTTCACATGCTTGCTTGTCAGAGGTCTCACTTCCTTTCATTACTTTGTATTGCAGCAGAGTGATGTTTTGATGTTTTTTCCATGCTGGTGCCTGAGGGCAGGAATCGCTCAGGGGGGGTTGCATTTGTGGGTTCTAACCTGATGCTTTTAGTTGAGACTTCAGGGAGTTTGCCATAAGATTTGTGACACAGTGCAAGTAGCTTTGAACTCATCCATGCAGCCAGTGTGACCTACACATTCTGACTTGTCCATTAAAAATATTCTTGGCAATTACTTGTCATGTGAAGCACTCGTTATAGAGTGTCTTCCTTGCCCATGATTAGACCATTATCTAGGCTTGCTATCACATGCATATTCTCTACTGAATAACTTGTGTGTTTAAATGAGCCATTGTGAGTTGGAGAGGACTTTCATATAACCTCTGCCACACAATGTATTTCTGATCAGCAAGCCCAAGAGGCTCAGTGGTTTAGACCACAGCATGGTTTGAATCCGTACGTTGCTCTGTCCCAGCTTCTCCCAACCTAGCAGTTCAAAAGCACGCCAGTGCATGTAGATAAATAGGTACCACTGCAGCGGGAAGGCAAACAGCATTCCCAAGCACTCGGGCTTCCATCACGGTGTCCTGTTGCACCAGAAACGGTTTAGTCATGTTGGCACATGACCCAGAAAGCTGTCTGTGGACAAATGCCAGCTCCCTCGGCCTGAAAAGTGAGATGAATGCCTCAACCCCATAGTTGCCTTTGAATGGATTTTACCGTCCAGGGGTCCTTTACCTTTACCTACCTTACAATGCATTTCAGTTGGAAAAAATCCACAAACTACTGTAGTAGTAGTAGTAGTAGTATTACTAATAATAATAATAAAATGGGAAAAAATTGGGGTGTGTGTGTGTGTGAATCAAGCCACAAATTAGCACGCAAGGGCTACCTATGTTTGATCCTATTATTATTTGTGCATATCCCGCCTTTCATCATTGTGATCTTAGAGTAAGTTATAACGTGCAGCTACACTTACATGAAATTGCTAAGTGAAATATTTTGTCTTCACAGTAGCTAACCAGATCTAGCCATTATTTCATTTTATTTTCCTTAATTTCAACAATTTATATACTGGTTTCTAAGCACTGTATGATGAGGTTGCAAATGATTTACAATATGGATAAAATCATTCGAAATTAGCTGTAGGATCAGATAAAAAGTACTTTAAATGCTTCCTCAAAAAAGAAGAAAAGCACCAGAAATTCAAAAGTGAGGCGTTAGTACCCACTGTTAGCCTTTATGTTGGATGAAATTTGTCCAGTCTCTTTAAAAATCCACCCAAATTGTTGGGGTGGGGCAACATTTGACTTCCCATCTTGTATTTGGCAAGAGTAGCAGTGTTTTTCCATTAAACTTTATGGCACTCTTATGAGTGAAAATTATGATACTATAAAAAAATTGCAAAGCAAAAGCTCTCCAGCTCAACTGCATAAAATAAAGCACCTGTGTCTACATTTGGGCACCTGTATTCCTCTCACAAAGCAAAGTCCTTCTTGATATCTCATTCCTTTGTAGCCATATTGGGACAGCAAAATTTATTTGAGGCAGTCTCACCTGACAGACCCTGATTCAAGGAGAAAGTAAGAGCTCAATAAATTGACAAAGTCATGACATTACCGAAACATGGGAAAGCAAATAAATGCTTATATAAGCAGGCTCCCGGAACAGAAACGGAAGTCCTGTTCGTACAAATCAGCTTCAGAACAGTCTCATAAAAAAGCAAAAAGTTTCATTTCTTTTGGATATTTTACTACAGTATTCCCAAGTTCTGTGGAGTAGGGTGCTAACAACATCTTAAAACAAAAGTGCTGTGTTCCCTTCCAGGCTAAATGCCATGCAGTAAATTTAGAAGCTGTGCAACAAGGAAGTCAAACCCCAAATAGGTTTAGTTAGGGAGCTTCAAATCTTTTCTCATGACCATGTCAAGGAATCACCTGTTGCGTGTCGAGGTCCACAGGGCCACCCCAATAACTCACACATCACACAGAAATTTTTTCTTTAAGGTTCTTGGCATAATTTTGGCCACAACTTTATTAAAATACAAAAATGTGAGTGGTTGCTTAGGCATTGGTTGCGACTATCTGCCCCCCACCCCATGGGGGACAGACTGACATTCCTCATGCCTGCAAAAGTCAGAAAAGGGGAATACAATTGGGGGTAGTGATGGAGCAGGGAACCTGCCCTCAGCCCTCCCCAAATGCAAGCAGGAGCTCTTGCAATAGCCCGAACCCCCTTGACAGAGTGGACAAGCAATCGTTAGCCCCCAATTCCTTTAACGGAATCCCTTGCAGCAGCAGCATTAGAGGGGCAGGCACAGCCAATCCATTCCCCTCAACCAACCAAACCATAAACCAATGCCTAACCGCAACCTTACAAGTTATGACGATTTGCTATGCAGTAGCCAAAAACCAAATGGCCCCAGCCAATCAGCCAGATGGACAAAATTCCTACCGGGCCCCTGCCCCAAGAGCAGATGACCCCATGACAGGCATAGCAAGGTCAAAGTGAACAACCCTAAATATAGGGGGGGGGGCAATCCAATGCACGGGTGAAAAGATGAAGCCCTAGCCTCGTGCAAGGAGTTTTAGCATTTCTGGCTGTCAATCAACAAATGGCATCATTAACTTCTTCCCAACAACAAGGGAAGCCCAATCGCATCAGTGGCCAATGATCAATTAGCCCGCCCCACAACTTTGGAGTGTCCTGGCGGCCCCCACCGCAACACGTGCTCTCCATGAAGGAGAACACGCTATAGCGAAGAAGAAGAAGAACAAGAAGAAGAAGAAGAAGAAGAAGAAGAAGAAGAAGAAGAAGAAGAAGAAGAAGAAGCCACCTATTGATCATGAGTTCCAGCTCAGCAGAGTTAGAGGAAGGGTTACTTGCCATTAGCATGCCCCGAAGTTAGTGTGGAACATAGGAAGCTAACTTCTGAAGGACAGACCATGGATGCTCTTCAGAGGTTTGGACAGGAGCTTTCTGCTCCCCCATCTAGAGACTGAACCAGGATCTTTCTGCATGCAAAGCAGTTTCCCTGCCGCTGAATTACAGCTCCTGGATATGCTGTTAACATGTCAACACCCAGATAAACTGCTCAGTATCAGTAACAACTGCCTAAGCACCTGTTGCAAGGCTGGCTTTCAAGACAAGGTATTTCTCATGAATTGTCACATTCTAAGGGTTGGGGGGACATATGATGAAGCCATACTTCTAGCTGCTTCTGGTTACTCTTCTCACAATTTCCCCCCTTGCATGACACCAAAATCCCTGTTTCATCTGTCTAAAATGCTTCTGTCAACTCAGCACAAACTATAAATGCTATATATTGTCCCATGATCCAACTTGGAATGGAAAACAGTAGCGTTTTTTTTTTAATTTTACGTAGAGGAAGATGTTGACTGAAAAGAACTCGAGGATACAGCTCATTACGTCGCTAATGATCAATAAAGCATTACATAAGCTATCAAGTTTCATTAGAAGTATTTTTGGCCCAATGCCTGCTTTAAGATTCTACGGTTTAAAAATATTCAAGTAACATTTGAGAAAGAGCCCCTCAAGAACAAAATGAAATGCAATAAAATGAGATTTTTAGACACATTCACATGCATGCTATGGGCTAGATGGACAAATCCGCAAGGTTTTTACTATACCAAGCAGAATGTAAAAGAATTCAGGGCTATCAAGTTTATAAACAGATCAGAGAATGGCTGCTGGTGAGAACTGTTTCTGACACAGCCATGATTCTCATTTCTTGAGAGTGTTCCTTTTGTCTGTTCCAGACATGTCTTTCACTTCCCTTGCAATTAATATAAATTTGAGAATCTGCATTCCATTTGTGAGCGTTTTGTTCCGCTGCAAGTCAAGGAAGTGGGAATAGCTTTCTTTTGTTGTCATCGCGGCATCATAGCCACAGTTTTGTAATTGGGAAGGGAGGGGGAAATAGCCATCGCTTACAGGAATCGTAATAGCGAAGGCTATTAACCACATACATGCATGTGGTTACATTTACACACCACTACAGACAATGGTACCGACTCTTTTTGAAACATAAGAGGGGATGAAACAGATTAAGGCAGGGGGGGGAAAAGAAACGGAAAAGTCCAGACTGAAAGTTTATGAAACCTATATTTAGATCTGGCAGATGTCTGTTAACAATTATACCATGGCATCCATTAGCTCATCACATTAGATCTGAGGTCTTGTCATGCTGGAATCCCACAGATGTCTGAAGGAAAGGGCTTCTTGCCACCTTTTTCCTAACAGTGGCTCTATGATATGGAAAACAGAAAATCTACAGGTGCTGCATTTCCTGAAATGATAATATAGCAATGGTGTAGGGTCCGGCTGGTCTCCATCAGCAGAGTGATGACCCCTTGTTTTCTCTTGCCAAATGGGTGGGTGGCAGGCCCAGTGGTGGGGGCCAGTGGAAAGCTCTGATATGGGGCATTCTGAGGATGGGAAGGGGTTGGACATGGATATGCTGGATCACAGCTGTTGTATGATGGCAGCAGGCCCAATCAACGTGCCAGCCTGGGGGGGGGGGGTGGCAGCAGTACTGCAGGAAAATTCCAAAGACAGGATTTGCTGGCAAGACCTTAGCCATGCACCATGTGCTGTGGAGGTAGAGTTCTGCAATGCCTTCTCATCCACCATTTAGCTGGCCGGCATTGCTCATACCCACAGAATCTAAGACTCTGAACACTATTGTAACGCCAGCCAGACTGGTCTGCATGACAAGGCGTGTTCTCATTAAAAGAGAGCACGTGTTGCGGTGGGGGCCAGCCAAGACACCCCTCTGTTGCCAGACAGTTTGGGATGGGATGGCTCTGGCAGGGTTTGGTAGCTTGAGTTGCTGGGGTAATTTTGATTTTGCAAATTTGGGGGTGGGAACAGAGGTTTTTTGAACAGTGCACACAGCAATCTGCTTTCTCTTTCGCTGTGTGCACCGGATCACCTGCCCTCCCTCCCTTAATTTGGGTCTTGCCCATTGACCTTGCTATGCCTGTCATGGGGTCGTCTGCTTTGGGGCAGGGGCCTGGTAGGAATTTTGTCCATTTGGCTGATTGGCTGGCGCCATTTGGTTTTTGCCTACTGCATAGCAAATCGTCACAACTTGTATGGTTGTGGTTAGGCATTGGTTAAAATTGGTTGGAGGAGGGGTAAGGATTGGCTGGGCCTGTCCCTCCGATGCTGCTGCTGCAAGGGAATTCCATTAAAGGAATTCAGGGGCTTGCCATCCTTTCGTCCAACCCCCTGGAATCGGGTTCGGGCCGCGTAAGCCCCTGGGAGCATGCGGGGAGAAGCTGAGGCCTGTGGCGCAGCTCCAGGTCTCCCCAACATTGTTTCCCCTCACTGACTTTTGCTGGAATCCGGAAGTCAGTTCTGTCCCCAGGCGGGGGGACAGATAGTCCTAACCAATGCCTAAGCAAACACTCATATCCATGTATGTTAATAAAGTTCTGGCCAAAATTATGCCAAAAACCTTAAACAAAAATTCTGTTTGACGTGTGTGTTATTGGGGTGGGGGTGTCTTGGGGACCTCGACACACAATGTCATAGATCCCAGAGCAATGGTAATACTGCCTACCAAGAGTGGGAGAGAAAAAATAACAACCCTGTCCACAGCCCCATTTCTAGAATCAAAAAGAAACAGAGCAAGAGTGCTTTTGGCAGTTGACAAAAGCTTCTGGGATGGGAAATCTTCCTTTTCAGTTCAGTCCATTTAGGCTCTGTCTCTGCCTTCCCGCCTTCTATCTGTACCTACCTGTAGGTTACCTAGGATCTTCCTTCAGCCTAGCTTCCATTTTGGCTTTGCTGCATCAGTTCTTTGCCGCATGTATTCTGCTAAATACTGTATATTCAATTTTGCTTGAAAAAGAAAATGAACTTGTGATATCTGGGTTTGAGGATGGAAGAAAATGTTGGTTTGTAGAAAATGCAATTGTTGGGTGGATGTTTTGAATATTTCTTCTATATAGAGATGACAGACAAAGAACCAGAAGTTCTATTCTTTTCTCTTTTTCTCAGACCCATGCCTATAAACCATGGGAAAAACAGAATTGTGGGTGAGCCCTTAGATTGTCCAGGACTTCTTAGTGCTAACCCATTGGATGAAATCCAAATAGGAGGTCATATCAAAGCCAGAAAATTATTACTGCTAAAGGAAGGAATCCTTATCGCCTTTGTGTGAGACTTTGGCTCTTCAGATCTTTTAAGCCCCGTTCTTGATCTTTTGTCAAAAGTCATGTTGACACTATTTCCCTAGCCCGAAGCATACAAGATTACGAATAGAATTGTATCTCTTCAATGGAATGCTGGTTCTTGGTTTGTTTTCTGTTCAGGATATAAGCTGCCCCCCGCCCGACACCCCCAAGAAAGATCAGACAGACATACTTGGCTTTTAGTTGCAGACAAAGGTTCACTGTCAGATTTTGATCTTGAAGACCTTCGGGGTAATATACAAGGAAGTGCTCTGCCCCCTGTTTAAAATATTCAACACGCATCTGATAACGACTACTTAGAAATGCTCAGGCTTTAAAGTGTTAATTTTAGATGAGGTTCTACGGCAGCAGGAATGGTATGATATTCCTTCATAATGCTTTCATTAGCCTCTGTGTATCCAAAAAGCTCCCAGACAAATTTAATTTCACAAAACATGATTTGGGCAAGTGCCATAGCTACTTAGCATGCATGTTTCATCAAATACATTCCTTTTGAGAGGATCAGACTTGTTGAGAAATCTGCTGAATAACATGATTTGTGCACGCCCAAATCTACTCATCAACACTACCCATCCCTTAGGGTAACCCAGGGCCTATCACATCCAGCAGAAATGTCATATCCCGGGGAAGCTTAGATTTATGTCGGGATTTCTGGACATTGGTAGATAAGCATTATGAACTGGTAGTAGATAGCTAAGTATTAAACGGTAGATAAGAAAATCTGATTTGACGAAAGTTTCAGGTTACATCCTGTTTTCATGAAATAAAAAAACCCCATTTTTCATAGAGCTGAGCCAAAACCTCTTTAGAGAACGTTTTATGACTTGAATCTGGTGGCTATGCAATTAGGTTCTCATGAAGCTGCACCCTTCTTCTTAACAGTTTCACAACAACTGCCACTTCTTTGCATGGTTCTGGTTGCAGTCATGCTCCTTGTTACTGGGCACATGTTCCTTGAGGCCCTTCATCACAGGATAAGAGAAGGAAGCAACAGTTCCTATGTTTGCCTTCATCCTTTGCACCAGAACCTGTGACTCTCTAGCTGTTATTAGACTACAACTCATGCTGGCTGGGATTGAGGGGAGTTGGAATCCCACATAATCAGAAAGGTCCAATCCTGCTTTCTATCACATTAACTGGCATCACCACCAAGCTTCTGAGAAAGGACCCCTTTTTGACATCTTCTTGGGAGAAAGGAACCATGAAGCACTGAAGAAATGGTGCTCAGCAAGGCTGGCCTCAGGTGACAGGTGACTGGGGCCGAGGAGTTGTTGCGAGCACAGAGCTGGGTTGCTATTCTGCTTTTTCTGTGCCCAATGCTTCTCTCTAGTGCATGGAGGATGTCATGAAAATGAACCCAACATTGGGGGAGGGGAAGCATTTGATAAATGTCTGTTTAGCTCTTTATGAAACCAGTTTTGATTCAAGTATGACTCAGCTACCCATCAGCTTCTGTACATGGGACTGAGGGGAGGGTTCCAACTTGTTTTGTGCCAGTCATGTTCTAAAGCAATGTTTCCCAAACTTGGGTCTTCAGCTGTTTTGGGACCACAGCTCCCATCATCCCTAGCTAGCGGTGTTAATGGTCAGGGACGATGGGAATTGTAGTCCAAAAACAGCTGGAGATCCAAGTTTGGGAAACAGTGCTCTAAAGTCTGTGGGGAGCCTCCCTGTTGTACATAATGTCTGCACACACTATCCAATGTATGGTGGATGGAGGGTATTGAGATGCCACAAAAAGGCAGAAATATATGGCCCTACTCTTACCCATATTGCATGAAGATTAATAAGTCTAACTAAAGCTGCAGAATATTGTGTGGGGCAGCAAACTGACTTTAACCTGCAGTCAAGCAAAGAATGAAATCGCAGCGTGGTCGCTGAGCACCCATTCCAATGTTCTTTGCTGCACACAACTGCCAAGTTCCAGGGAGAGACTTTTAAGCACTCTGAAGGAATTTACTGAGCAAACATTATACAAAGCCAATCCACATAATATACACTGTAGATTCCACAGCCAAGTTTAGATTCAACAAGCCGTGAGAGGATGTCATGATAATAACATAACCCATTGTATTAAACCAATATTTTTGATCAAAGGAACATGGATTATATGGTCGATCCTTCAGAAGCTCTCTAAAATGACAGGCACACAACAAAAGAGGAAACAGGTCCCAATTATGAGTTTTAAGCTTTATTGTGGAAATTCTGTTTTTAAAAGGTTACATGCATACTAGGTGATGCACTCTCTCTCTCTATCTTTCTCTCTCGCACACAAACACAGGCACAGGATGTCTAATTAATGCATTCCTATTTAAATAACTATAACCAACATAAATAAAACCCTGGAGCCTGAAGCACTGAAGAAACCAAGCTGACCTTTTGGAAAGCTTTACCAGACCCTAGGGATAAATTCCTTAAGATGAAACAAGTTATTGTGGTTTAGGACAATTCTTTACCTCAGGTGAGGTAAAAACAAAAATCCCCAGGACACATTTTAATTGAAAGCAGAGGTGCAGAGAGGCAGGGGGGGGGGAATTACTAATGCAAATGCTCTTGTTTCTGTGAGAGCAGAACCACTAAGGTACCATGAAAAGTTGACTAACACCAACATTCCTACAATTCTACATTTCTCGAGTTAAAGGTTGCAATCCTATATCCCCTTATCTTGAAGTAAATCCTATTGAATTCAATGGGACTAACTTTTGAGTTGACCTAGAGGCTTCTTGTTCTTAACATTAGCTTTGTAACTGCCAACTTCTTTAAGGCTTCATTAGGTTTGGAAAGTATTTTCATTTAGCTCTGAATAAATGCCAATCCATATTCCCTACCCTGAAGTAAAATAACTCAGACCTTCCAAGTGCTCCTACTTTCCAGGGACAGTCCCAGATTTACAGAAGCTGTCCCAGTTTCTGATTTGATCCTGGAATGTTCCCCTTTTCCTTAGGATGTCCCTATTTCCATTGGAGAAATGTTGGGAGGTATGGAGTTATGTGGCCTTGAGCCAAGGAGATATGTAACTATGCAACCTTTAGAAGACATCTGAAGGCAGCCCTCTATAGGGACGTTTTAAAATGTTTGATGTTTTATTATGTTTTTATATACGTTGGAAGCACATTATTATTATTATTATTATTATTATTATTATTATTATTATTATTATTATTATTATTATTATTGAATAGTACATCCCTATCTTCATCAGAGAAATGTTGAACAGCACCGACAACAAGAAGGAGCTGTACAGTGAACTATTAAATAGATACAATCCCTTCTCCTAGACTTAAACTCTACTGCAGGCATAACAGAGATGGAAAGAACAGAGGGCTTTTAAAAAACTGGAATATGGAGATGAAGTACCAAGCTAATTGTGAGGCCAAAAAGGAAAATTAATTTACAGCTAAGTGACATCCCATGGAAACATTAGCCATCTGAAGATTAACACTGTGAGTCAGGGGAGTGTTGGTTAGAAT
This sequence comes from Podarcis bocagei, assembly GCF_964188305.1. Classification (NCBI taxonomy): domain Eukaryota; kingdom Metazoa; phylum Chordata; class Lepidosauria; order Squamata; family Lacertidae; genus Podarcis; species Podarcis bocagei. The sequence continues at coordinate 17,611,573 of NC_138130.1, forward strand.
TCCAGATGAGACAAGGGCGGACAAGAGACCTGAGTTCTAATCTCACTCAGTAAGAAGATTCATGGGTAGACACTGGACCAGACTTTCTCTCTCATTTTGATGTACCTCACAGGGTTGTTGCAAGAAGCGACATATCTTTTCTGTTTCCTTAAGCTGCATAGAAATAAGGTAGAATTACACACACACACACACACACACACACACACACACACACACACACACACTTATCCTTCTGCTGAAAACCCAAATATGGAAAAGTGCACAAATGCCCAAATAATCTTTGTGTGTCTGACTGGGGGAAGGGGGGAAGGTGTAGCAAAAAGGAAAGATAAAAAAAGATTGTTTAAGGATGACAACATCCCTCTAAGCCTCAACTGTTCTAAATCTAACACATCCTCTCTTATAGACATCAGAATGCACCAATGCAACCATTTCAGATTCAAAACATGCTTGTCACTTTTTTGTGACAATGTCAGTCTGATGAAAAGTGTCTTAGTTTTGTTTTCCCAAGGGGGGGGAAAAAACCCTCAGTGACTCAAGACAGTATTGTGTTAGCTGAGGAAACAAGTAATGTCCAAAGCTTAATATCATGAATGCCTATTAATCATAAAGTCAGCTTGACTTTATCAGGGTAAAACACACCTAGCAGCTGGGTTTGGGGCAGGGGGGATATTCTAAATGTGTCCACAAAAACAGAGTTTGTTCACTAAGTTTCTCCACTTAAGTACATCTCTCTGCTATTGGCTTCCCAAATGAATCAGGCAGATGCTCACAGCTACCGCATCACGATTTTTGCATCTATTTCATTATCTTTTCGCAACCATGGGAATTACTTTCAGGCAGTGTGGCTATAGCAATAAATGGTCCAGGTCCCATCAATGTTCTCAGAGACCTTATTTCAGGAAGGCCACAGATCAGGAAGAGTTAAGGATGCTTCTAAAAATTCTCACCTGCATTTCTCCCTCTGAGCCCAGCTTCAGCTGGGGAGGGCGGGATATAAATAAATTATTATTATTATTATTATTATTATTATTATTATTATTATTATTATTATTATTATTATTATTATGTTCCAAATTGGTACGATGTCCAAAGCAGAACAGTAGAGTACTAGGAGCATTGAGAGCCATACATTCTGATTCTATTGCCCACACATCCAAAACGAAGACTTGAAAGTCTGGTAAATGGTTGTATTTATTAAAGTATAACTTCATTTTTGCAAACAAATCAGGATAAATGCTCAATAAGCAGGTAGTCTGGAAATACCTGTTGACACATGCTATATAAGATATGAAGCATATGCATCTTAATGTATCCTTGAGGGCAATCGAGGTATAGTATATTGTTTGGAGAAGATTTTAAATCTCTCAAAAGTTGCAAAGATTAATGTTGTTTCCTGCGGAGTTTAAAGTCTTAACAATAGAGACAGGAGAATTCAAATCTACCGGATGCCCACAGCAGCATACAATGCCATTGTGCTTGTATAAAATACTTGACTCTAGAGGTAGACACATTCACATAGGCAACACCGCAGCACTTGTATAAAAATCTGGTTGTCTCTAGCCCTAGACTGACTCATAGCAGCAGAACCCTTGCGATGCCAGTGAGGCATAATCAATGCAAGAGCATTTAGCTTGACAGGCATGATACCTGAAGCAAAACCAACCTGCTGTTAAATAGTTTTCTCCACAGAGCAAACTCTAGATGAAAGTAAGGGGCACAACTCTTTTAGCCCACATCAGCCATATGTTTTAGTCAGCCATGAAATTTTTTTAACTTGTTTATTCAGCCTAGGGCTCTCCAGCTGCTGCCTTGCAGCCTCTCAGGGTTCCTGCCTTCTGCAATGGATTCAGAGGGAGAGAGGGAGGTGTATCATTTAGTGTGGTAACATTAAAACTTGGTTGGGTCTGACTCTGTACAACGAGCTTCAGACAGGAAGAGAGAAGCAACCACAGGCATTTCATGAAGGCCTTTTACATTCCCTCTCCCCAAAATCATGTGTGTCAGCATTTCAAATGGCAGATAAAAGAATAATAATACCTGAGGCAAATTAGCAACATTTTTAAAAGCAGAATTATTTATTCCTAGTGCTATTTTTCTAGAAAAAGAGGTGCTGGATCTCACCATGAACGCCTCCTTTGTTCTCTTATAATGGCAATGGTGTCCACCTGAGAGGTGCCAGAACTGAGTTCCAGTTGAAAAAAAAGCCCTGGTTATTCCTAAATTCCTAGATTTTTATTTTATTGTTATTTCATTTACTAATTTTTTATACTGTCCTTCATCCGAAGATCAGAGGGCAGTTTACAATATAAAAATACAAAAATATGTAACATAATAGCAAACAAAAACAATACCCCCCGACACACACACAGTTTAAATGCCACACACACACACACACACACACACACGTGTGTGTGTGTGTGTGTGTGTGTGTGTGTGAATCAGTCAAGGGCCTTGGAGAAGATAAATGTTTTTGACTGGTGCCTAAAGATATGTAATGAAAGCACCAGGTTAGCTTCTTTGAGGAGAGCATTCCACAAATGGGGGGCCACCGTAGAAAAGGCCCTTTCTTATGTTGCCGCCCTCCAAACCTCTCAAGAAAGATGCACACAAGGAAGGGACTCGATGGTAATTGTGAAGTCTGTATTGGTTCATATGGGGAGAGGCATTGGTTGTCCCATGGCAAAACAGAATAGATGACTAGTGGGCTGTTTTCAGGTTGGTGGAACACACAAATTGTGTTACCTTCATAGGCGCCGACTCCATGGGGCCTGAGGGGGCCCGAGCCCCCTCAAAAATTCGTTTGGGGGGCTCCGCCCCCCCCAATAATCTCGGGCGCCCCTCCAGCAGAGCGCCGCCGCCGCTCACAGGGGGAAATTGCAGGTTTCTTTTCCAAAAAAAACCACCCCACCCCATGTCCGTGTGCTCGTCCCCGGCGCTTCCTCAGGAAGGCCGGAGCAGGCGGGGTTGCCATGGCAACCAGCGGCAAGTAGGCGCTCGTTCCTTGCGAAGGGGGCGGCGGCGGCGGCTCCCGCTCTGGCTCTGTCGGGAGCGCGCGCGCGCGGTAGCATGGGCTGCCTAGACCGCAATGCCTCTGCCATCGGAATCTCTCCCTGAGGCGCCTGTCCCAGGCCGGGCCTTTTTCTCCTCCTTTTTCTAACTGACAGGGTGAAGGTGGGCCTAGGAGGGAGGTCGCTCGGGGACGCTGTTTCTCGGCTGGCCGACAAGCCGACGACGACAATGTCTTCTGAGGGGGTGGGAGGGGCGGCCACGTGCGCACGAAGGATCCTGACGAGACGCGAGTCAGCCCCGGCCACGCCTGCCTCGGAGCTCCGAGCGAGGCGGGCGGTGGCTCAAGAGAGCGTTAGCTTTTCCTTCTCGGCGAGGGCGAAGCTCCTGACTCGTCAGCGGCCGGACACAACGCCAGGGACTAGCGCCGTGGCCAGTTTGAAGCGGCTCGCCGAGGAGGAGTTTCCGTGCGCATTCGCCGCAGCAGCAACAACGAAGGAATAGGGGAGGTGCTTCTCGCCGGGCCTCTGGGCGCCGCCCGCGTTCGGGAGGTGCTGGCTCTCCTCTGGCATTGGTGACCGCGGCGGTCGGTCGGTCACCCCCGCCTCATCCCCACCTGCTCCCTCACCAGCCAGCCAGCCAGCCGCGCGCCCTAGCCGGAGAGCCCCGGCCGTCCCCGTCGCGCAATCGGCTGGATCTCCCTTCAGCAGGCCGTGCTCACAACTCGGCCCAGGGACCCCCCAGCAGTGGATCTCCGGCCCAGCTGAAGAATCCGGCAACAAGCCCCCTCCTCCCCAATCGCTCCGCCGAAATACGCTCCAAAACCCCCCAGATAGGCCGCCGGCCGCCAAGTCTTGTGGCGCCCTGAGCGAGGGTCTCTCCCCAACACCGCCACCTCGAACTGCGTTCTCCCGGCTACCCGAGCGAACCAGCGGCAGGACCCCGGTATGGGCCCCCCAATATTTTTTATAAGTCGGCGCCCCTGGTTACCTTGCCCATATATTTGTACTTTCCCCTGAAGAAATCTCCAGAAGAGAATTTTTGTTCCTTCTTCAGATTGGGGGGGGAGTGAGGGGGGAGAGAGAGAAAGAGAGAGAGGGGAACAAAAATTGAGGTAGTAAACTAAGGACATCTCTTCCCATTAAGCTTCTAAAAAAGCCAGCATGTGGGAATATCTCTCTTTCTAAGCGATTTACTTTACAGTATTAGCCCTTTAAGCATTTTTTCATGTTTTTCATTTTAAAAGCAGTCAGGCATCAAATGATAGGAGGTGTTTAACACAAAGGACACTCGCAGCAGCAGCTTTGATTCACCCGTTCAAAGACTGACTTAGCAGCTGCATAGTCTGCTAGGAAGAACCCCCAAACAAATTTTTAATCTTTGGTGCCAAGTACAGGTCACCAGAGGGAAGGCATATACAGTACTTGAAGGAGGATCAGGGTTTAAAATTATAGAGTGGTGTTTTAAAATCACAAATTCTCAGGATCTGAGCCTTCTTCGGGCATTCAGCCTGAGCACATGGAGGTGAAATATTTGTAGAAGGAAAGAGGTACAGGCATTCATCGTGCCCACAATGTTCCCAAACATACTGAGCTCACCAGCTGCACCCCTACCTTCCTGTTTTGTGTGAGATGGTCTTAAGGGGGCTTTTAGATCTCTACACCTTTCTTGTCATTGCATGTTGGGCATCTGTGTGTCTGAAAGGGACTGAAAGAGCAACCAATGGCCACTATTCAGACTCTATTCAGCCTCTATTCAGCAAGGGAAGAGAATGACAGAAGCTTCTGGAATACAACTCCCATTATCCTTAATCCATTGGCCATGCTAGCTGGGGCTCATAGGAATTAAAGTCCAAGAAATCTGCAAGGCCATGCGTTCCTGACCTCTGATGAGGAGATTAAGGCAGGATTGTCCCCTCTCCTCAATGGTATTTGATATAGTCCTAGAACCTATAGCATGCTTCATTAAAGAGTCCAATGAACTGAGAGGCTTCAAATGGGCAAACAGGAATGTAGATGACACACTGCTCTTAAGTGACCCACTCAATCTTGTTCCTATAAAGGTAAAGGTAAAGGGACCCCTGGGACACGGGTGGTGCTGTGGGTAAAACCTCAGTGCCTAGGACTTGCCGATCACATGGTCGGCGGGGTGAGCTCCCGTCTTCGGTCCCAGCTCCTGCCCACCTAGCAGTTCGAAAGCACCCCCGGGTGCAAGTAGATAAATAGGGACCGCTTACCAGTGGGAAGGTAAACGGCGTTCCGTGTGCTGCGCTGGCTCGCCAGATGCAGCTTGTCACGCTGGCCACGTGACCCGGAAGTGTCTGCGGACAGCGCTGGCTCCCGGCCTATAGAGTGAGATGAGCGCACAACCCTAGAGTCTGGCAAGACTGGCCCGTACGGGCAGGGGTACCTTTACCTTTACCTTTAAAGGGACCCCTGACCATTAGGTCCAGTCATGACCGACTCTGGGATTGCGGTGCTCATCTCACTTTTTGGCCGAGGGAGCCGGCGTACAGCTTCCAGGTCATGTGGCCAGCATGACTAAGCTGCTTCTGGCGAACCAGAGAAGCATATGGAAATGCCGTTTACCTTCCCGCCAGAGTGGTACCTATTTATCTACTTGCACTTTGACATGCTTTCGAACTGCTAGGTGGGCAAGAGCTGGGACCGAGCAACGGGAGCTCACCCCGTCACAGGGATTCAAACTGCCGACCTTCTGATCGGCAAGTCCTAGACTCTGTGGTTTAACCCACAGCGCCTGTTGTCAATAATAATACCTCAGCCACCTGTCAGGAAAGAAGATCAACTGGTAAAAATTAGACACCAATGCACATGCTCATAGCTCTGGCATTTACTGTTTGGTGAAACAAGGGAACTAGAAGGAATATGACTACAGGCACAGCACTTCCCTGACTTGACTCAGAACACATCCCTTCTTTGATGTGGATGGGGAAAAGCAAAATGGCCAGTGCTTTTTTTCTGGCGGTACGCTACGGTACAGAATACTACCCACTTTTGGGGGAGGGAAGGAGGCTGGATGGCTCTTGGACCCCTTCAGAGCATCGCACCTCCATCCTCAAGTCTGAGAAGTGTTTGCCCAGCTCAGGGAAGGAGACACCATGCTCTAACAGGATCCTGGAGCTGTCAGAATGACCTTCCAAAACTCAGCGATATGTGAGTGACGGTGTGGATGTTTTCATATAATTGAACTCCCCTTTAAAAAATAAAGATAAAACCTACAGCAGCTGTAGCACTATAAATGATACATCTCGAAGGCCTTCAGGAATTCATCTCCACTTGAATACTTACCAGAATAAAGGCAGACCTAAAACACTTGTCAGTGCTGCCAATATCTAGCCTGGGGCAAAATAAATATAATTAAAATGAGCATCCTGCTCATGATTTGAAAGTGTCATTGAACTCTTCTGGACCTTGCTGGACTGATGGATGATGGAGAGATGGGATGTGCATGGCTGGAATGTAGCCTACTGTACAAAGGTAAGAGACGTATCCAGCTAGACTGGTGACTGGGAGTGGCCGCCAAGACCACATAACACCGGTCTTGAAAGACCTACATTGGCTCCCAGTATGTTTCCAAGCACAGGTCGAAGTGTTGGTTTTGACCTTTAAAGCCCTAAATGGCCTCGGCCCAGTAAACCTGAAGGAGCGTCTCCACTGCCACCATTCAGCCCGGACACTGAGGTCCAGTGCCGAGGGCCTTCTGGCGGTTCCCTCACTACGTGAAGTGAGGTTACAGGGAACCAGGAAGAGGGCCTTCTTGGTAGTGGTGCCTGCCCTGTGGAACACCCTCCCATCAGATGTCAAGGAAATAAACAACTATCTGGCTTTTAGAAGACATCTGAAGGCTGCCCTGTTTAGGGAAGTTTTTAATGTTTGGTGCTTTATTGTATTTTTAATATTCTTTTGGGAGCCGCCCAGACTGGCTGGGGAAACCTAGCCAGATGGGCAGGGTATAATTATTATTATTATTATTATTATTATTATTATTATTATTATTATTAATTGCTCCATCCAATTTTAGTATTTGGCTCCATTCAGCATTGTACATGACCTCCCATAAGGGGATGTGTTCCTCAGCATACAAAAGGTTGCCCACTGCTAATACAAAAACTCACCTTTGTTTGTGGAGATCAAGTGAGAAAGTTCATGAAGTGTAGCAGGGAAACAGTGGTTGAATACGGAGAATTGACTGTTCAAAACAACAAAGCACCTGTGTTTGCCTCTTGACGGGCTTGATTATACATGCAATGCTGACGCCATCTATGGAAGTCAATAAAAAAACTGGCCAAAACATTTATGAGAATGTGGATAACTGTCAGAGCTCCTTCACACTACTTAAAAGCATATCCTTTGTATGATCGCTGGCTTGTCCCCCGTTGTGTATTGTGTTAAGAAATGCAGACTTTGTTTATCTTGGCAGATACATTTAAAAATAGAATATATGGCACCATATTCACTAGCAGAACAATGCAAACAGAAAATATTGATGGCTGGGGAGTCTCTTGTTCCTAAGGGCAAGCCTGCTCCTGTTTCCTTTGCATATGCTGAATATTAGTAGTTAATGCCCCGTGAAATTTATAGGCTGTTTAGGAAGGAGGATGGCTTCGTTCAGTCCCATCACTGATCCCCTTGTCCTGTTTCTGCCATTCTTGCTTCATAGCCCAGTACCTCCTTATCAGTCTGCACACCTACCACCTTCACTGGGTGTGCAGCAAGCAAAACAGGGAGAGGAAAAAATCAGCCAACCCCAAGAGCTAGTCAACATTTGCTTTGCTTTGTGTATTTCAATGGTTTTTGAACTATAAAGTTTCTTGGCTGACACATTCCTTTGTGTTTTGCATTTTTTGTGTTTGCTTCTGTCTTCTAGATCTTAACAAGCTAACAATGGTTGTCTTTGATCGTTTCAGGATTCTTGAGAGGTATATATTTGCCACGTCTGCTGACTGCAGGCAGTCTGCAACTTGGCTTATGATTCTGGTCCTGATCCTGGGTTACAAACAGTTCCCATGCGCTTCTCCCATTCTCATCCTGATTCTTGCCATCAGATTGAGAAAGTTGGAAAATTCTGCCAGAAATGGGAGAATAAATTGCTGGTGTTTGCTGTGCATCCCATATCCAGAATGGAAACCAATCCAGTAAATACTGTTGGTAGTCATTGTTGCTGCTGTTTGCAACCCACAGATAATGCATACTTGATTATCTTGTCCCCTACAAAACACACACATTGCATTGGATTTCCCTTCCACTGAAATGCATGGTGTGGAATGATGTAATGATAACATCATTAACTACTTATAATTTTTCCACATCAGACAGCAAGACAAATAATATCCTCTTTGTCGGAAACCAAATTGCAGTGGCATGCAAACAGCACTGCATGCAACAAACATGGGGTGGAATGGAAAGTGGTGCCTCCTTACATCCATACTTCAGATCAAGTCCAAATGTTAGTTTGTTATCCACTCTGACCTTCAGTATACTGTCATGAGAGGTTATCCCACCAAATAAAGCTTCAAACACAGAGAAGACGAAGTTTGCATGTACATTTGTACACTTGATAGTGTACTGGGATAGACTGGTGACTGGGAGTGGCTGCCAAGACCGTATAACACTGGTCCTGAAAGACCTACATTGGCTCCCAGTACATTTCCAAGCACAATTCAAAGTGTTGGTGCTGACCTATAAAACCCTAAATGGCCTCGGCCCAGTATACCTGAAGGAGCATCACCACTTCCATCGTTCTGCCCAGACACCGAGGTCCAGCTCCGAGGACCTTCTGGTGGTTCCCTCACTGCAAAAGTGAGGTTACAGGGAACCAGGCAGAGGGCCTTCTCAGTAGTGGCATCTGCCATGTGGAACGCCCTCCAATCAGATGTCAAGGAAATAAAATACTATCTGACTTTTAGAAGACATCTGAAGGCTGCCCTGTTTAGGGAAGTTTTTAATGTTTGATATTTTATCGTGTTTTTAATATTCTGTTGGGAGCCACCCAGAGTGGCTGGGGAGACCCGGCCAGATGGGCGGTGTATTATTATTAATAATAATAATAATAATAATAATAATAATAATAATAATAATTAGTGAATGGATCAAAATGAGTCTGCTATGCATACAGTTATTATATATTGGGGTGGGGGGCAATGACAGAGAAGGCATTAGGAACCCAGAAGTAAACTCCAATGATGTCTCAACACCAAGGTGCTTCAAAAGCTGATGTATTATTTCAGTTGCAGAATATTGTCCTTCCTCCCACACGGAAACTCTGCTTTACATTTTAATTATCTCCCTGCTCCACCTCCTATGATCGCAACATTTGTCACTCACTTCATTCTTGGAGGTCATCGCGCACAATTTTTAAATGAGAGCCCTCCCCCCAAAAAATAAACTTTTTTGTAATAAAAAATAAAAATGAAACCTCCTTGGTTTCATTCATAATCCTTGTATTGACAATTTGCTGCAAAGCTCTTAAATCAGTCACTGTCACAAATTTCTTCTTGCTATGTTTTATTTTGGCTGAATCATCACATTCAACAGTTTGGGTCCAAGATAGCTTGGGCCCACTGCACCATGATAACAGTGACAGCTACAGAGCACCACATCTTAAATTAGAAACATCACATTTTTATCTTCGTAATTAAGAACAGTCGGTACATGAACTCGAGAATTAAAATGATAATTGGAACAACCATCACCAAGAACAGGATTGTGAAGTGGATAAGGAGCTATTGCAGATAAAGCCTGACAAAGTGTGTGGAAAAGAGCGGGGAAACATTCACAATAGAACAAAGGGGCAGAGGGCATCTTAATAAATTTAGTCTAAATGCTAGATATTTCCTCTCAGGGGTTTTCTTGGGGGGGAAGGGGTAAATGGTATATATTGTCTGCAGGTATGTTGTAGAAAAGAGTGGGGAACTGCAGGGGCAGAGACCAAATAGGGCCCTCAAAGCTTATCTCTTAGGCCCTTCCCCTGGTCAGACTCCCTCTCCCCAGGCCACACTCATCACTGGTAATCTGAGGTAAACTACTACTATATATTGAGGCTTCATGATTAATAGATCCAGATTAAAAGAGCATAGTGTGCAGATACTCATGGATAGTCCCATCCTGTGAAATGGACTGTTGTCTTTGAAGGAGGTCAGTCAAACTTGCTTCCAACATAAGAGCTGTACAGAAGTACAGTTTTTGTCTATCTGGCTTACTTTAAACTTATTGATCAGGGGCAAGCTCACTTCTGTGCCTAATTTTCTATGGCAAGAAGGAAGGAAGGAAGGAAGGAAGGAAGGAAGGAAGGAAGGAAGGAAGGAAGGAAGGAAGGAAGGAACCGAGCAGTTAGAGTAAATGGGGCGTTAAAGGAAAGGGGGTCACATGTGGCTCCTTCTGGGATAATTTGTCCACATTTGGTCCCCACCCTACACTCAGCTCTCACCTGTGATTCCTAGAAGCTGTCAGCATGTGACAGTGGCCATACCCTGGGAATGGCCTTGACTGGCCCTCTTAAATTGTACACACACACACACACACACACACACACACACACACACACACCGCCCATCTTGCTGGGTTTCCCCAGCCACTCTGGGAGGCTTACAACATATATAAAAAGACAACAAAGCATCAAACATTTTTTTAAAACCCAACATATCCTATATGAGCAACCAAAAAACAAACAAAAAAATTAATAAATAGAAACTAATAATAGCAACAACAATAATAACAACAATAATAAACAGTTTACAGTTTCTACCCAAATTAAAATAACTCCCACCCCAACTAAACTTTTAACCAGCATCAACTCAACAAAAACAAAACAGGGGAACCAAAATTAGAACCATTTAAAACATTATAAAACATTTTAGCCAGTTTTCCCAACCCAAGAGCACATGCATGAGAAATGTGGGGGATTTCTGATCTGAATAATGAATGACCTGACTTCTCGTTTTGATGATGTTGCATACTGATGGCATATGCTTTGGTGGTTCTCTGATACATACTTGGTGCATATATCCTTTCCCCACTATAATATTTACTTCCAATGGCTAAATCAGGTGAGAGTAGCTGATGGTCTCAACCTCTCGGTGCATTATTGACTTTACCTGTATGCAAAGACAGCCTCTGGCAGATTGAGTGGGTGAGACCAATATTGGGTCCAACAGTCAAGAAAGAAGTTTCTGAGGGGCAGATGGGGCTTGTCAACCTGGGAAAGTAGCCTGTCTAGAAGAAGTAAAAAACTTATCCTAAACCTCTGCTGCCTTGTAACTATACTCATTCATGAGAAAGGCTTCGGGAGTAAAGCCTGAGGAAAAATCTGGACCCACTGGCTTGTGGGAAATCTTTGGGAGAGGGAAAGGCTAAGGAGTAAACCCTACACAAATCTGGAGTGGAGTCCCTAAGGTGGTTGGATGGTGTCTTGTATGCCTCCTTCCAATAACTCCTGCAGCCAAGATGGTGCCAGACATATTGCTCTGCTTTTCTTTGGAGCACATCAGTGAGGCCGAGAGAGGGGTCTTGCTGTGTGGGCAGCCCAGGCCCTCCATACACACCACCCAGGCTTGTACTCTGGAGAAGTCAATATGGTGCTACTAAGACAGCAGAAACAATGTGGAAGGCAGCAGTTATGAGTTACCAGCCTCTGCAGCCGCAGCAGGTAATGTGATTCTCCAGCAATTTGCCTTCACCTCCGGAGAAGCACTCCATTGTCTCTTGAAACGGATGGATGCCAACAATAGCCAGAGCAAATAACTGGAAGAGAAGTGTGAGCAGAATCAGTCCCATGCCTCTTTTGTTGTTTTATTTTTAATAATAATAATAATAATAATAATAATAATAATAATAATAATAATAATAATATCTTTATTGTCATTGCCCCCATCGGGGACAACGAAATTACTTGACTGCTCCATAAAAACACTAATTAAACAATACAGTATAATACAGCAAGGGAGATTAGATGACTTTCAAAGTCCGGGCTTCCCATTCAGGGCCGAGATCGCTCTGGAGAAGAAGCTGTTCTTAAGACGGCTCGTTCTTGTCTTCATCAACCTGTATCTCCGTCCCGACGGCAAGAGCTCGAGGAGACAGTGACCAGGATGCGATGGATCTTTTACTATGTCCAGTGCCTTCCTATGGCACCTTGTGGCATAAATCTGCTCTAAGGTGGAGAGTGGGCAGCCAACAATGCTCTCTGCTGCCTTAACAACCCTGCACAACCCCATCCTGTCCTGGGTAGTACAGCTTCCGTACCACACACATAAGCCATAAGTGAGCACGCTCTCAATGGCACAGTGATAGAAGGCAAGCAGCAGTTTCTGCGGAAGATGGTTTTTCCTTAGTATTCTCAAAAAGTACAGTCTCTGCTGCGCCTTCTTCACAAGCCCCCTTGTGTTGACACTCCTTGTGTTGACACTTTAGAGGCTGAAGGCAGGGATTGTACAGCACACACACCAAAAGGGAAAGGCTGATTTGGGGGATATCCAGATGTATGTTTCACCATGCCAATTAGAGCAATCTCAGGCTTGTTCTCACTTCCATGCTGACAAAGTCTACATGAATACTGCATGTTCCAACCATAGACCTTGCTTCTTCCAGTGCAAGCTTTAGACTCTCCCCTTCTGGCTATTTTTTTTAGTCCTTCAAAGCAAAGGCAGATTGGGCCCACATCTTGTTTTGATGTCTGCATCATTAAATCAGAGCTCCATCTTAATGGTGTGTCTTCAGTCCTGAAGTTCCAAAGGCAGAATTTGAGAAGGGAAAGAAATGTAGGCAATGCATAACCACTGTCTTGAAATACAGTACAATCAATAAGCACCTCCCAGACTCCAAGGTAATGAAATCAACATTAATCAAGAATCAATTAGCTTGGCTTTTATTGACATACCTAATTGCTCCTGCTCAAGTACGAAAGAACTTACAACACAATGTGTCAGCACCTACTTGAACAGCACTCATTTTGTGCTGTTTTCTCAGATAGCTGGACTAAAAAGAGGACTGGGCTCCTGCAGTGAATTTCCCTCCCCCCTCCCTTTTGCATCACTATTAAAGGTTCAGAAATCCCATCACCTGGCCACTCAATCCCACCTACCCCAATTGAACAGAAGATCATGATAACGTTTAAGATGAGTTACAAAACAGTCATCTGGATGGATTTAATTTTTCGACATCTGTTCCTAGTTAGAAAAAAAATAATTACAGTAAAAGAAGAGAAATGCACGAGACAATTTTAAGGTACAAGTTGCAAAAAAATCCCATACCATTTTCATGTAAACCCCAAGCCTCCATAGCTGTCATAGGGACTCCAGGGATGATTTAATCCAATTTGCTCTGCAATTGCCACCACTGAACACACAAAGCTTTTTAAACTGTCACCTATTCCAGCAGAAAGTCCCATGGGGAAGGCTGTAGTTTACTGCTGGAGAACATGCTCTGCATGTCTAAAACCCTAGACCAGTTTCACCAGTGTTTCCATTAAAAACAAATGGTCCTGCGGCAGATTTAAGTGACATATCAACCATATTAGATCATTTCATATAAAATGGCATGCCTAATATAATGTGAGACTTAAAACCAATAAATAAATATAAATCTCATGTTAATACAGGAATGTAAGGGAATTACAGATTTCAAAAATGTGAAATTCGCCTCGACCAAATGCACATAGATTTGGTTGTCCATAGTTAAAGGATCTCATTGGAGAATGAGGCCATAGCTCAGTGGTAGAGCATGCATTTTGCATGTAAAAGGTCCAATTTCTGCTTTCTTTAGGTTGTGCTGTGGAAAACTCCAGCATAAAAGCATGGGAACTGTTACTGGACCCTGCAGACAATATTGTACTAGATAGATGAATATTCTGACTCAGCATAAAGCATCTTATAATGTTCATATATAATTTTCATAGGAAAGACTTTGGCATAAGCCAGGGATGGGGACCTTGGGGAGGAAGTTCCTAAGTCTACTCATATTACTCTTGCACAACCTTTATGACTGAAGGTTCACTTGGAAGTAGGTTCTGCTATTATCTACATAGCTTTTCTCTAGTAAGTGTGCAAAGTCTGCTATTCGGACTCTAAAATCACCACAAAGCAAATGTGGTTCAGGGTTTCCCAGATGGCACAAATGTTCTACCTATGAAAACTTCTGTTTCTGACAAACAATTTGAAGCAACATGACTCATCATTGGTTGTCAGGTCTATAAAAATCCCAGACTTGTTTTGGATCCAGCCATGATTTCTTCACTTTTCCATTCTCTTCCCCTTCCCCTCCCATCCCATTATCTTTATCTTTTGTGATACACAGAGCTCTTTATGAAGTACTTGGCTCACACAATTAATCTTTTGGCACTTCAAACAACAACAGCCCAAGTGTTCTAACAAGTCTGTAGGTTTTTATTTTATTTTTGCATGGTATCAGTTTCCACTTGTAAAGAGGGTGACTAACTGACAGAAGAAGCACAAGAGAAAATGTTCCAAAACTAACCATTTCAAAGAAGCACAAGCAACTCTTTTTGGTGGAAATTTCCTTTCTGGCAACAGCTGGATACCCTCGGGGGAAGAAGGAGATGTGTCTCCTGATCAACCTTCAACAGTAACAGGATGTTGCTGAGTCTGGTTTTACCATTGTGGCCTAAAAAAATCCAAAAGGAAACTCACATCATCCTTCTCTTTTCCACAAGGAGGATGTGGTGAAGTTCTGGGCAATAGGTGTTTCCAAAGGCTGACTGTGTCTGAATGGAATTGTATTCCAATAACAATTGGAGGGCAATATCCTGGCTATCCTAGTCCCAGGCGCTGGATATGATTAGTTCAAAATTACTTCTTTTGCTGCAAAAAAAAGCCATCAACTCTTTTCAGGAGCAAGGAACAATGAAGCAGTTGGGAACAATGATTAGAACACACTTGAAGGAAAATCACAAGTCCAATATAGAGCTCACTTTAGAGCATATTTTGTTGGGATGGCAATGGTAACAAATGAGCAATTTCCCCTTGTCATTATAAGTGCTGTTCAGCAAATTGTTTTTGGAGATGCAGGGCCCTCAGGGTTGGCAGGCTGGGCCCATCAAATGTCGGAAACATTCATGAGGCCACTCCTAAAAAAAATCCTCCTTAGATACAGATGATTTTCTCAACTATTGGCCAGTTACAATAAACCTACCTTTTATAAGCTAGGTGTTTTGAGTGGGTTCAGTTCTGGGAAACAGGAAGAAAGTGTATCCAGTTCAGAGTCATTTTTCTACAAATATTTGAGTCCCATGTCAAATGAAGAACTGGGAGCCATCAAAAGCATCTTGATCATGTTTGCAAACAGTGCTAAGAGACAATCTGAATAACGGATTAATTAAAATGTACTGGAGGAGCAGACATACAGGGAATTCTAAGAGTACTAAATGTGAAAAATACGAAAATCACTCTCTCTTTTTTCATTAATCACACACACAAAAATCAGTAGTTCTGTACATCAATTTGAGGCAGCAATAATTCTAATAATTATACAAAACTTTTGGATTGAATTATTTCTTATCTGAATGGAAAGTGTGGTGAAAAGTTGTTCGTTTGCTTTAAGAAATAGTTTAGGTAGTCTGTGAAAAATGGTGGGGAGGATATGCAGAATCTTGCAAAACATGAGCTTATTACTTCACAAGCAATTGCTAAAGAGCATAAAATTGCATATACCATTATCATCAATAACAGCACGGAATAGAATAGCAGTCTTCAGAATGCAATGCATTTTGAGAATGTTCATTAAATTTCAATTGGATACCTGCTTTAAATGCATAAAACACAGACACAAAAAGAACCAACATCTCATATTGACTAGAAAAGAACATCAGAATCTACCTGGATCCCTATAGTCTAGGCATAGAGGACCTTTTGCCCTCCAGATTGTCTATGCTTTCTGGGACTGATTGGAGCTGTCCTTGATCAAAATCTGGAGAGAAAAAGCTTCCCAACACTTGATCTAGTCCAACATCCTCTTTAGATGGTGACCAACCTATTGGAAGTTCACAAGGGCACTTTCCCCTAGCAACTGGTACATAGAGGCATATTGCCTAGCATATGGCATAGTCTACAACCGAGTTATTAAAAAGAATGCAATCCAACCATTATACTACCATAGTCTGAAACTATATCTGGGCAATTGCCCCACATAATTTGAGAGTGCCAGTTTGCATGCTTGTGATGTGCTGCGCTTATTGTTGTTGTTGAGATAACTTACCTGTCCATCAACACAAGGACCTGGTGTGGGTTACAACAATATAAATATATATTTGAATGTACCCTACATTTCCTTGCACCTTCTTGTTTCAGGGATGTGTAACAATCTCAAGCAATATTTGGTCCGGCTTGTTTGAAATCCTCTTTAAAGAGCCTCTCATAAGTTTCTGAGAAACTCCAGAGTTCTTTGGTATACTGTGCAAGTTACAGCTGTGCCAAAAAATTGCCCTGTTCTCTATGAATTAATGAGAAAAGAAATTGCATTTGAAAAGTAACAAAAGTGAGATAAAATTTCAGTGGAATTATCCTGGGTGGGGTTCAGGATATTTTTGTCCTTGCCTTGCTTTCAAAATGACTGAAAAGTGTCCTTTCCTTCATTCTAGAAAGCATCTCACCAGTTGACCACACTTTGATCAAAGTCTGGGGGAATACATTATGAAGTAAAGTGAAAGGTAAGTGACCCCTAGACAGTTAAGTCCACAGACAGCTTTCTGGGTCATGTGGCCAGCATGACTAAACCGCTTCTGGAGTAAAGGAACATCGTGACGGGAGCCAGAGCACACGGAAATGCCATTTACCTTCCTGCCACAGTGGTACCTATTTATCTACTTGCACTGGTATGCTTTCAAAGGGCTAGGTTGGCAGAAATTGCGAGGTAACTCCATGAGGCATTTTTTTTCAGATTGGGAAATGTGGGTAGCCAAGGAGGCTGCAGAGTGCTGAGGAAATGTTTGCTAGGAAGGAAAACACACAAGCTATCCTTAGCCAGTTTGCATCAGTGAGGTCAACTCAAATCACCAAAGTGTCAGAAGTCCTAAAGACAAGTTCAGGTGTCCCAAAAATGAGGCAGGAAAATGCAAACCTCCTTTGTTAAGAGGGGTGGGGAAAGCTTTTGAGAAAATGAAGGACACGTTTTGGCACGGCACTAACTAAAGCCATTCAGTTAGGCAACCAAATGAAACTTTAATCTGTCAGCTCCCATCCTGCCTGCTGATATGAGGCCCTTAAATCTAAAAAGCTCCAAGTCCCATGGCTAAGAATCCTATGCAAAGATCAACAAGCTTGAGGTCCAGCGATATGACTTTATTCATTCACCAGCAGCATCAAAATGAAGCTAAACCAGAGGCTGCTTTAGCTATAGGCAAAGTAGACAGCTGCTAAGGAAAGGAGATTTGGAGGAAAGCTTATTTCTCAGTGCTTAAAATATCTCAGCCACAAAAAGTGTGTGTATGGGGAAATCAGCTAGCCTTGCCAAGAATGCAATTAGTCTTGTTAGTAACCCACATCCTCTGCCAACCCAGACAACAATAGGTGGGCAGATCTTCCAGTTGGCCCAGCATGTTTTTTCACAGTGGGAGGCGGGAGGAAGGACAGAATGAGGAAGAGGGGAGAGTGAGAGTAAAAGAAAGGGAGCCACAAAACAAGTTCTTTAGATGTGTACACTTGGGCTAAACAACTTACATCTCTAGAACAAGTTATGAAAAATCTGTTTGAATTATAATCCTCATACTCAGCACACACATATAACATGGAGGAGGGAGAGGAGGGGTTTGTCATTATAATGCTCCTTTGGGATCTCAACTTTCTTTCTTTCTCTTTTCTTGTGAAAATAATGCTTACAGTCCTTTTTTTCCAGGTAAAAGTGGGAAGGTGTGGCAACGGCTGGTGAAATCTCAGAAACCAGAGAGGTTCCTGGGTAGGGTATTTAGTCATAAGATGGCAGGACTACAATGTCCTTTGTTCTTCCGCCTAACTAGCAAAAGGGCTATAAGCCACACAAACAGAAGAAAAAAATATGAATTATTGTGAAAAAGAAAGAAATTTATATGTTGCTCAATTACGATTATATTCAACAAATATAAAATCAGTTTAAAATCATAAAATGAGAAATGGCTTAAAACTGCTGAAATAAATAAATTAAAGTGACAGGCACTCAACAGGCTCTGATCTCACCTGGGAGGGAATTCAGGACACAGAAGTCAGCTTTTCTGACTGCAGAATTTAATTTCTTTCTTTCTTCTGTTTCTTTCTTTCTTTTGTGCCAGTTACAAACAGCTCTGCTGATTTCTCTTATGCCACAACAGCTTCGGTATTTCGTATCACATGCAACTTCCTGCCTTAAGACTGAAATTAGATCTCTACTTACTTAGGAGTAAGTCCCATTTAACACTTTGGAACTTATTTCTGGGTACAATATGTCAGGGCTTGGGAAGCATAAACACTTGACTTCCACATGGGCTGAAATGTGCATTATAAGGAGGACAAGTCAAGCTAGTTTTGGGGACCTGAAGGAACATAACAGACATTTGCAACAATGGTCAAATGTATGAATAGGACAGTAAGCTCCTGTTGAGTTTGTCTTTCCTGCCCTTTCATGAGGTATTTATATAGAAATCCAAAAATATCTGGTGACTGGAGGCTAGCTGTCACAAACTCTTTTGCCAGATTTCACAGGATAGCACGCTTGCCAAATATAAGCCATCTGCATTCATAACCTACGGGAAGAAGTCTTGGCATCCTGTTAAATGAATTTTACAAGCTAAAGAAATGAGTTATATAAGAGGCAACTTTTACATTGTAATTAATGATTGCAGAGTTTGCTGTAACAGAGAGCTTAGGAATTTAACTAGAAACCACAGACAAGACTCACTAAATTGATAGATGGGTTCTGTTTATGAATGAATTTGTGATATACTGAATACTATAATGTATACTTTATCAAGCAAATGTCTGGCACATGACCACTTTTAAAGAAAAAGCTATGAGCCCAGAAGCTATAGCTGAGCTGATTCCAATATGTGGCCTGGCTGAAGAGATTGGTTGATGCTCTGTGCATGTTCTACCTGAACAGCTGAAAATAATACAAATACATCTCTACAATTCTATGAGTATACAGATGAAAGTGTATTATTATTTGATAAGTACAGTTGATTCCATATATAACATTGGTGCCTTCCTCAAAGAGCTTTCTACAATCCAAAATCTAGAAATAATGCACACATTGAAGATAAGTTATAATGATTTATGCACCCCAGCAATTTCCCATGTGATGCATTATTTAAGCAATTATATAGCTTCCATTCATGTCCTTGGCTTCATTTAACCACAGCCCAAGATCTGACTTGTTATATCAGAAAAAAGTGAAAAAGACTCGTCCAATCCAAATATTCTGAATCTTTACTCCCCTCCCTCCACCATCAATTTTATCCCAAGGAAACCAAATATATCTGCTTAACATATTATGAAAATCTGAATATTTTGTATGAAGTTTCTACTTTGCATTTTGAATTACATGTGAACTTCTCCACTCCCAACGTAACTTGTGGACACTAGGGTACCATAGTAAGAAACCTATTTGGAAAATGTGAAAACTGGTGCATAACTGTAAGTCCCAATCAGCACATTCATACAGGATGTGTGGATCAGACCAGTTCACAAAAGATGAATATCTCAAGCATTCCTAGTTACTCCCCTGTTCTCATATTATATGCATGCCCCCATTCCCCTATGCCTCTATTGCACACTGCTGAAGGATCTTTCTGCCTAATTTATGTTGTATTCAATAGCCTGGCAGGCTGGACCTAATTCATTAAAGTTATTCTTGACAGGAACTGAAACCAGTAGAACATCCCTAGTAACTCACGCTAACAACATTAAGAAAGCAGGGATAGTGATCTACTAGGGATGTGTATCAGAGAATCAGCACAATCTAGGAATAAATAGGGACAGCTGGTATTCACGACTGTATGAGCTGGCTCTCAGTAGAAATGTTTTGTGGGTGAACAGGCATTTACAAGCTGTGCAGCAAACTAGTTTGGATCATTCTTAAAGTAGTTGGTCCAACATATCTCACTATAATCAGATTGGTTGAATTTCACAGTGTTAGTCTGTACCTAATTTAATTATGCGGTCCTACCAAGATTGTTCATTCGCTGCTCTGTTGCATTGACTTCCAGGATTAAGGAAAAAACCCTTACATAATAGCTCCAGGCCAAGCACACTTGCCTTAATTTTTTTTACTGAAGCGTGAAATTGTTCCAGGTCACACCATCAGCTTGCTCAATCTCTCTCTTCCTGAATGTGTTAACTTAACGTTCATGTTGCTCTTTTCCCTCTGTCATATTCAACAAGAGCCAAAATATACGTTATGTGTAGTTCCTTGACTCTCTTTCTCTCTCTCTCTTTTAATAATGCAGAAATAGTATCAGGAATCTGGAAGAAGGAGATGCTGCATGGATCAAATGGAAAGCAACCTTTTCCCTTCGTGCTATTGACTATTTAATATTGTGATTCGAGGACCCGATCCCCGCTTGGGGAATAAAGACAAGTGGACACAGAATATAAGGTTAATGGGCAAGAAAAGGCCACAACTTTATTGATTACAGCAAGTGAGAAGGTATTGGCTTAGGCATTGAACCACAACAGGTTGACTCCACCCACTCGGAGAGGGGTGAGCCCAAAGGGGGTTTATTCACCAGAAGGTGGAGCCTGTTGATGCTAATACAACTATAAGTTCTCCCCCTGATGTTACCGAGGGTCGTGCCATGGCCCCCCGCCACACAGGCATCGGACAGGATCCACGACTGCCAGATTCCTTTAATGGAATACCCAAATTTGAAGGGGTAGGCGATGGTCACACCTTGCCCTTCCACACACCAACAACAAGGTGAGCAAATGGACTGAATGGCTGGAGCGGGTGCATCTCGAGCAGCAAACCACGCCCCCACCAAGCCGCCCGATTGGGTGCTCAACCGAGGGCGTGGCGCACCAGCCATATGGATGGGGCAGGGGACATAACGCCCCCTGCGTGACGCGGGAATCGTCTCCCGCCCACAACACCTCCTCTCTGGAAGGAGAGGCTTTACCAAACTGCTATAAGATAAAGCTACTCATGTGGAAAAGCAGTTGGGTTACAGGCAACCTGAGCAGGAAAACCAAGCTGATCGACAGAACTGCATCGCGGTTGCAATGACTCCCCCTACATAAACACAAGCTGCATTCAAACATGGGTTTTATTGTGTTAGTTTTACTGATTACAATGCTAGCATTTCTGTCCTCATTTGTAATGTAGCTTTTACACTGCAGTACCTGTTGTGCTACTGAGCTGCGGTTATTTTTATTGATATACTGCCATGTTCTGCTACATTTTTAACAGTGTGAAAGACATTTTAACCAAGATACACCCTCCTTCTACCCTATTTCATGAGCGGCGGTAACATGATCCTGAAAAAGGTGAGGAAATTACAGTACAAAACTCCCATGATTTTCTGAGTTAATGGGGTTGCAAACAGATTTCCCCCCCGCTAGAAACAAAAAAGGAGGGGTAAAATCTGCTAGGCTCCATTTGTTTTCCAGAAGTGGCTTTTATGGTGTATGAAAGATCACATAAAACACAAAAATTAACAGGTGAGCAAGTGCTAGGAAAAGTGAATAAAGTGCTATCTGAATGCAGCCACACTTGAATCTAGTGATGGGTGAATATGTCAATTTCTGGTTCTCTCAATTGCTCATTCCACCCCCACCCCCAAAATTAATTTCAGTTTTCCAAATTATTATATCAGTTTGTTATTTTTTATTTAAAAAAAGTTCTCATGAACATTTTTCAATATTTTTACATGAATGTCTCCTGCTTACAGACTTTTGAATATGCAATTTAGCTTAACAAACACATTTTTGCAAAGACTTCCCCCTCCCCAGCATTTTGTATTCCATTTTTGCTATTATATGTGTAGTTGTATGCACACTTTACCCTATTATGTACATTTTTGGTACACAATACTTGGTTGGAGAACGGCATTGCAAAATTCGGAGCACAGCTGTGTTTTGGTACTCACATAGTTTCGGAAAGTGCACCTTTACATGTGAAGTGAATCAAATTTATCCCCCCCCCCCCCAATGCAATGTGTGGGTAGAGGTGTGGATGAGACCCATTGCAATAGTGAGAGCTCTTGTGTTGGCTCCTGCTAGTATGCTGGGTTAGTTGAATCCAGCCCTTATTTTGTGGCTCCATTAGACTTCACAAGTAACACCATTATTATATTTTAAGTAAACTAACAGACATACATTCTAAATGCCATTGCTGTTTGTTTTTTAAACAAAATGAAGGAAGCCATTTAAAAAATGAACATTCAGTTTTGCTGATGCAGCTCTTGCATTTGATTTACAACAACGCACATACGCACACAACTTTCAGAAGACATCTAAAGGCAGCCCTGTATTGGGAGGTTTTTAATGTTTGACATTTTTTATGTTATATATGTGCAGGAAACTGCCAGGAATGACTGGGGAAACCCAGACAGATGGGTGGGGTATACATAATAAAATTACCATCATCATAGTTCATGGATCTTACATTCCCGGTTCCTATGCAATATTTTTCTTTACAGCATTGGACTTTCCTTTCACTTCCAGGCACATCTGCAACTGAGAGACCTTTCGGCTTTGGCCCAGCTGTTTCATCAGCTCTGAATCTACTTGTACTTGTCCTCCGCTCTTCCTCAGTAGTATGTTGGGCGCCTTGTGACCCGAGGGGCTCATCTTCCAGCATCATAACTTTTATATGCCTGTTGTCTTTGTCCATGGAGTTTTCTTGGTAGGGATACTGGAGTGGGTTGCCGGTTCCTGCTCCAGGTGGATCATGTTTAGTCAAAACTCTCCACTATGACCTGTCTGTCTTGGGTGGCCCTGCACGGTATGGCTCATAGCATCTCTGGGTTATTCAAGCCCCTTCACCATGACAAGGCAGTGATCCATGAAGGAGTCTCTTGGACTGCAAGAAGATCCAACCTATCCATTCTTAAGAAAATCAGCTCTGAGTGCTCACTGGAAGGACAGATCCTGAAACTGAGGCTCCAATACTTAATACTTTGGTCGCCTCATGAGAAGAGAAGACTCCCTTGAAAAGACCCTGATGCTGGGAAATATTAAGGGCACAAGGAGAAGGGGACGACAGAGGACGAGATGGTTGGATAGTGTTCTCGAAGCTACTAACATGAGTTTGACCAAACTGCGGGAGGCAGTGGAAGACAGGAGTGCCTGGCGTGCTCTGGTCCATGGGGTCACGAAGAGTTGGACACGACTAAACGACTAAACAACAACAGTAGGAGATAGGTGATTGACTCAATGGGTCAATCCCTAACCCTAACATAACACAACACAACACAACACAATACAACACATAACAACATAACATAACATAACAACACATAACATAACATAACATAACATAACAACACATAACAACATAACATAACATAACATAACATAACATAACATAACATAACATAACATAACATAACATAACAAAAATAACAACATAACATAACATAACATAACATAACATAACATAACATAACATAACATAAAACGTAACGTAACGTAACATAACATAACATAACATAACATAACATAACATAACATAACATAACATAACATAACATAGCTTGTGAAAGCTCTAGCTCGTTTTAAGGATGTGTAAAAGAAACATTCCCTATACTTAGTTGTTCAATAAATACTCTTAATTTATTCAGGACAAGCTTTCTAGCTCCCAATGACCCTGGACGGGAAGTGGCATATATGAGAATTTTATTTAAGGGCTGAGAAGATAAAGTTGAAAATCCTCCAAATCAGTCTTCCAGTGGGAATCTGAATCAAATCAAAGAATGTCCATAGCAGTAAATGCTTGAGGAATATAGAAAGTTGTTTGTGAAACACAGCATGCATTTCCATGCACCTGATGGATATTCAGATTAACATATTGTATAATGCATGGATTGGGAGACACAGCGAAGCCTGTGGCAGAGAGAGATGAGCCAGGCGAGGATGTGGTGTCCATATTTAAAACTGTGCAGAACTACTTGATGTCAATATTGCAACAACTATTGAGTGTAAAATCTGGTAGCTTGTCAATTATAAATAGGGTTCACATGTCATTCTTCCACATCATGGGGAAAGTGTATTATTAAACAGCCACATAAAATTATCATCACTGTTGGTAGTGAAGTCTACCTGCCCCAAGATACCCAGTGAATGTTTATCTCCTCTTCCTGGATGGCCTCTTGTATCCTTTCAAATATTTACACACAAAACACCTCTACAAAAAAACCCAACAACAGAAAAGCCACCCAGCCCTTCAGAAGATCTTGTTTTGCTTCTATATCAAGGAGAGGATGCTTCAGAAACAGGTTGATCCATCCATCCCTAGATAGATCACATGGTTGCATGTTTTACCATTTTCCTGGGTACTTTGGAAGCAGTGATGAACATGGCGGTAGCTAGGTCATGGCAAATTCTAAACTGGTGCCTTGCATCCACAGCACTTAAGGTTGGATAAGGGAATGCACAGACATGCATTGACTTTCCAGCATCTAAGTCTTCAATGCAGGTATAATATTTAGGATATACTAGTGGGAAGTGGCCAGTACTGTCTGGGAATTTGAAGGGATTTTTATTTTTAAATAGATAGTATAATTTGTGTGTTTTAGAGCTGTGCACACACACACGAGCCCATGGCTCTTACCTTACCCTGAATAATTTCATGGGGGGGGGGGAACTAATGCTTAATTAGCTGAATTTGGTCTGTCATCTTAATTCAACATGGTGTCTGGCATCCAAAAATTGATGAAGAGCACCTTCTCCACCTCGGATACCCTCATGCTGAGTTGGGTCACAATACAGTGGTACCTTGGGTTACATACGCTTCAGGTTACAGACTCCGCTAACCCAGAAATATTACCTCGGGTTAAGAAATTTGCTTCAGGATGAGAACAGAAATCGTGCTCCAGCGGTGCAGCGGCAGCAGGAAGCCCCATTAGCTAAAGTGGTGCTTCAGGTTAAGAACAGTTTCAGGTTAAGAACGGACCTCCAGAACAAATTAAGTACTTAACCCAAGGTACCACTGTATGTTAAGAGGCATCCAAATTGGCACAGGTTGGAACCATCATGCCAAATATGGTGAAGGGCTGCCCAAGAGGGCCCTGATATCTTCAGAGGCGTCCAAATCCTTATAGTTACAGCCCATCACACCAAAGAATAGACTGAAGTCACACCAAAGTCACATTTTAGCCCTCCGTCTTGATTCAAAATGACTCCCAGCATCCAAACATTGATGATGACCTCTGACCTTAGGTGCTGAGCTTGGCAAGGATATCTCAAGAGGCAGCCAAACCTATTGAGAACTAACAAAGGTAAAGGGTAAAGGGTCCAGTCCATAAGGTCCAGTCGTGACCTGCTCTGGGGTTGCGGTGCTCATCTCGCTTTATTGGCCGAGGGAGCCGGCGTACAGCTTCCGGGTCATGTGGCCAGCATGACTAAGCCACTTCTGGCGAACCAGAACAGAGCGTGGAAATTCTGTTTACCTTCCCGCCGGAACGGTACCTATTTATCTGCTTGCACTTTAATGTGCTTTCAAACTGCTAGGTTGGCAGGAGCAGGGACCGAGCAATGGGAGCTCACCCCGTCACAGGGATTCAAACCGCCGACCTTCTGATCAGCAAGTCCTAAACTCTGTGGTTTAACCTACAGCACCACCCGCGTCCCGAGAACTAACAAACCGCTGTCCAAAATCTACTGTATAGCATATTTTGCATTTTCCTAACCCCTTGACAATGAACACCAGTGGAATGGGTGCTTGAATGTGAAATGTAGAATTGTGTTCTAAACATGCACATCAAATTTCATTTCACTTTCCCAGCATTCAATGGATATTCATTCATTCAATGTGTTGCAAACAAACAAACAAATGGCACATCAGCAAGTGAAGTTAAATCAAAGTTCTCAAGTACTGTGACTCACAATTACACAACCAATCGTGGCAACTGCCACCTCAGGGTCTTCAGAAGAACCATACTGCCCCAAGGGGAGCAGAAAAGAAGTAGAAACACTACTACCAGCTTTAGTGGCAGTCCTTCCCCACCATCTGCTCCTAGAATTTCTTCTGAAGAACCATTTTGGCCTGAGGGGACAGGAGAAGAAACTGGAAGAGCTCGTCAAGCTGCCACTGTCCATTTCTCAGTGGTGGTCCCTCCACCCAACTGTCCCCACAGGTTCTTTGAAATAACTATCATAGGCTGAAGAGAAACTAGAAGAAGCAGAGACTGTTTGGTGGACATCATCCAGCTTCAAACTGTCCACCTGAGGTGGCCCCTCTTTCTCACCCGAACTGCCATCACAGCAGCTTCTGAAAAGGTTTCCAAAAAGGGTTTCTTTCCAAGTTCTTTTTTTTATAATTCTATAATTGTTATTGTGTTTATTGTTTTAATCATTTAATACAGATTGCTTTGTGAGGTCTGCCTGAATATCTTTCTATCTATACAGTGGTACCTCAGGTTAAGTACTTAATTCGTTCTGGAGGTCCGCACTTAACCTGAAACTGTTCTTAACCTGAAGCACCGCTTTAGCTAATGGGGCCTCCTGCTGCTGCTGCACCGCTGGAGCACAATTTCTGTTCTCATCCTGAAGCAAAGTTCTTAACCCGAGGTAATATTTCTGGGTTAGCGGAGTCTGTAACCTGAAGCATATGTAAACTGAAGCATATGTAACCCGAGGTACCACTGTACATAACACTGCCACACATGTCTAAAATGATCACTGATCAGCCTTTCCACAATTCTAGAATTTGTACTTGGTCAAATCATCTTCACAGACTTCATGAGATCTGAAAGCATATTTATGATTCAATCAAGGTAATTCAGTTTGCTTTTTTGCTGTTCACAACCATCTTCATAGCCAAAGTCATTTTCACAAGAAATATCAGCATGTATGGTTTATTACAATTTTTAAAAATATGTTCCCAGTGATGTCATTCTCCTTAAGTTATTCTGTCATGTTAATATTTTCCTTCAGGTCCATTTGTCTTTGGCATTCCTCTACTATATCTCTCTCTCTCTCTGTGTGTGTATGTTTTAAAACATATCCATCTTTAGCACATTTTCTTTATAGCTGCATTTTTATAGTCTATTAATATATCTTTCCTTCCATGAGAACATAATCATTCCGGAATTGATAAGCAATCTCTAGCTGCATCAAAAACCAAATTGGACATTCCTTCACCTTTAAATATAATCTGCTATTAAATCCAGTTATCTTTTTACAATTTATCTTAGCACACAATGGGAAATCAGCTCTGTATCTTGGGATAAATGATAGAGTTTAATTATGTCCAAACAATATAGTTACTTTCCGCATCAAATGCCCTACCCTTGTGTGTGTTTAAATAAAAAAGTGAGGGAGGTGCTTAATTTATGTCATTACAAGGAAGATAATGTTTCAGTAAGTGATGTGTCCTCATTTCCCCACTACTCCTTTCATTGCTTTTGGACTGAAATTATAGTTTTAAACCCTTCATGCTGGATTCCATCATTCCTGGGCTTTCCTTGTTGGCTTTTATGCCTTAATTGGAACCTCCTGTCTTGATATCCGACTGATCATCAGACACACCCTTCCTGAACAATGTTTCCTCTAGAAATCTGATCTTTCAGGGGCTAGCCATTTTCTGTTGAGTTGTGTCACCACCAAACATGATTAGGTGTGATCCACAGTAAGTTAGATTCTCCTGGTACCAGTTGAAACCCATTGAAAACTTACGCATGAGTGACTTTTTTGGCTGATTTCACAACTAACTTAGTCTGGGACAAGTCTATTCTGCCATTTGGGTTTTGAATAATACCTAATATACCAAATGACATTTCTGTGTGATGAGATGTAAGTCTAATGGAACCAGTTTTACCATCAGATCTATGAGTGACCAGCTGGACTAGTGGCTAATAAGAGCCATGGTGTGTTTACCAATTACATATAAACACTGTGTGTGGACTTTTATCCTCCGTCACACAGTCATACTGTGCAGTGTGCCAACCATTACATCAGTTTGTCTGTTGGTGCAGAGAGTTCCCATGTCAGTATTATTACCAGAAGGCAGCTGGTTGCTGGTTGCTGGTGTGGAAACTGTGTGCCACATTGATTTGACATCCAGCATTGCATGCTACAACCATGGCAGGGGAAAGGAAGCATAAAGCAACGAGCTTTAACAGCTTCAACTTGATATTAGCAATGTGCTCAAATTCTTTATTAATTTCTAGCAACTTTTAGCTGCATTTAGGTGGTTGACCATGTTCCTGGTTTTGTACAGATAAAAGTTTAAAAATACAAACCAGGCTCCACCCTCCTCCAACAGAACACCACAATCTGAAATGCAGAATTTAAGGATGTGTAATTCTCCCAGAGTGTTGCCCTCCAAATGTTGGGCTCCACTTCCCATCAGCCCCAGCCAGTATGGTCAATAGCCAGGGATGATGGAAGTTGTAGCCCAACACATTTGAAAGGCATTAGGTTGGGGAATGCTAATTTAGTCTATTTTTTATTTTTAAAAAATCTTAAACCTGTGGGTATTTATTTTGCA
Organism: Podarcis bocagei; assembly: GCF_964188305.1. Classification (NCBI taxonomy): domain Eukaryota; kingdom Metazoa; phylum Chordata; class Lepidosauria; order Squamata; family Lacertidae; genus Podarcis; species Podarcis bocagei. The sequence goes on from NC_138130.1 coordinate 17,640,204, forward strand.
AAGGTTTCCCGGCAGCACGGTCACAAAACTTTTGCAACATAAATCTCCACCAAGACTTGGCTGACTGTTTCATCAACCAAGACTGCAGTAAGGGTTTAGTTCCATGCTATGCTTTATAAACTTTGAAGCTCTGCTTCCACTGGAATTAGGTGTCCAGAATTCAGCTATGCTGAGACAAAGCAATTGCATGTGAATCTGTCATTTAACACTTAACTTGGCAACACTCCTATTTTTGATGTACCAGCCTCTTTCTAAGAACCAAAATGCCATCGTAATCAACATTCTCATTAAAATGGAAAACCAGGCTGAAATTGCTCAATAATGGAAATAAAGAAATCAGCAAAGCCTCGCATTGCTTTGTCTCTTGATACCTTTCCAATTATACTTCTATCCCTTCAGTCTTAATAGAAAACTGAATCCGTGATGGGAACATATTTAAATTATTGTGAGATTGGCTCCCTTACGTTTCAACATTACACCTGATTGCAAAAGCTACCATGCGGCTCTTTATTTAGCTACTCGGAAGTAAAACCTGCTGAACTCAATGGAACTTACGCTCAAGTAAATGTGTGTATGACTTCAGCCTCCATACCTAAGTTTAACGCCTGGGAGAGATCATCAGGACACTTGACAATATAAAATTGGTACCCAAATTCAGTCCTCAGCATCTCTAGGCAGGGCTGGGGAAAACTCTTGCCTGAAACATCAGCTGCCAATCAGTGTAGACAACACTGAGCTAGATGGCTCAGTGATGTGACTGTTTATAGCAGCTTCCTATGTTTCTAATTTTGTGGATGGTCAGCCCTAGTAAGATATTCAACTTCACCAAAGGTATAGTACCCTCTTTATACCTAGTGTTAGGACAACACCATGGTGGATCTGAAACTGAGGACCTGAGGGATACCAGGTGGTGATGCAGTTTGTGCTGGTCAAAATGAGGAACTGCATGGAGACCAGATACAGTTCTGCTTACTTTTAACAAGTAGTGTGGTGTTGTGGCAAGGTGCTGCCCCACCTCCCCCACCCATTGCCCTTAGCTGGGTTTCCCATCAGCAGGAGAAGCAGAAGCCTCTCCTGGTAGCTAGGAAATTTGAATCACCCACCTGCAAAACTGGCCAATGGCAGGCAGACTGACCTGGCCAAGGAGTGGAGCTGACTGCGTCCTCATGAGAACTTCACTCTGGTCTGCCCCTTGGGGTTAAAGTGAGTGGTTGTCCCTTACCTGGCAATATTGCCCATTAGGATCTCCCACTCATCTACCCTCTTTTTAGGTTTACACCTACCTATTCAAGGTTTTGTTTCATTGTTGACCTTGCTATGGATGGCAATCAGTTGCGTGGTGAGTTCTCGCCTCCCCCCTCAGAAATAAAGACACGAGACACAAGAATTTGAGTTAATGGGTCAAATTAGGCCACAACTTTATTGATTACAGGAATTGAGTGGTATTGGCCTAGGCATTGGTCCTAACAATTAACCGGCTTCAGCCCGATGGCTGGGAGACCGGTGAGGGTTAACCACCAGTAGGGGGAGTCCTGCTGAGGCACGTCAACTAGGAGCTCCCCCCAGAGTTACCGCTCGGGGGCGTGCCGTGGGCCCACACCTCCATAGGCTTAGGACAGGGCCATGCCCCCCGGAATCCTTTAACGGACTACCCTTTGCTTTTGGGGGAAGGTGATGGTGCTTCCTTCCCCCCGCTTCATCTGCATAACAAAAGATCCATACCCCTACCAATGCTTAACCGCCAATACCGGGGAGTTGTGACGAATTGCTACGAGGTAGGCAAAAACCAAGTGGCTGGTGCCAATCTGCCAAATGGAAAAATTCCTACCAGGCCCCTTGACGGCAACCGACCGAAGCCCATAGCATCGTCATAGAACCTATCCTAGCGGGTGGGAGGGAAGGGAAAAACCTAGCTGGCTCTGGCTGGGGCAATCAGTTGTCGTATTCAGGACTGGGGAAGAATTTGTCCTGCAGTTCTGTTGGCCAACCTGGGATTTTTGCCTTCCTCATAGCAACTGTCACAACTTTGGCAGATAAGGCATTGGGTGAATTGTCACAAAACCCTCCTTGTGCCAGTAGACTACAGCCTATCAGTCTATATGTCTTGACCTGTATGAAAGCTTCCCAGTTAAGGTTGCTCTTAGGTCTCAGCAACCAGGAGATCTCCTAAGAGCTCTCCAGTGGATACAAGAAGGAAACACTGAAACAAGAAGAAGGTGCCCTCCTATGATTGCTAATGTTGATGTTCTTTCTTTTCCTGCTTGGGTTTGACACCTGAATTATGGAACAGGGAATGTCAATTCTAGCATCTGGCATGGTATGGTCATAAATCTGTACTCCCTCAGCAGAAACTTCCGCCGGGTTGTTGAGCAAATGGGACTAATTTGGGTCCACTGAAGTTAATGGGAATATTTCTGGTGACCTCAAGAGCTTTGGAGCAGGCGTTGTGTCTGTGGCCAATGTACCAAGCAGGTTTTATGAGCATAGAAGCTGACCTGTCAACTTGAAAACACACCTGGACAAGTTATCTCGGAAAACAAGTGTAAACCTGTCTTGAACTCACAATGTGATGGATGGGACAATATATTTGCACCAAGCTATGTGCACAGGAGAGACTATTTTGGGACCTTCAGCCAACCGTTTCATAGCATCTCCCCAGCAGAAAGATCTCCAGAGTCTGAAGAGGAAGCAACTTAAATCCACCATCTGTGCTTTGGGATAGAGGAACTCACAGAGGGTCAAAGGATAAACAAGGTGACTGAAAGACAGTGGAGAAGGTAAAATATATCAGACCATCACCCCCACCCACATACTCTTTAACATGGCTATTTAGGTTTTCCCTTTGCTCCCATTCAGTGGTAAAGAGTGGGTTTTTTGTGGGGAAAGCTCCCTGGCAGAATAAAAAAAAACCCACTCACACAGCACTTTAAAGTGTGGACCTTTGCCTCGATACTGTACATGGCACAAAAGGTAAATGTAGAGGAGCCCATTTTAATGAACTGATTCTATGAATTCTTAAATCAGTATGTGGACAGTGATAGGTGAACCTACTAAGAGTGACTTTTTTTTAAAAAAAAGTATTGTTTCAGCTATGATTTAGATTGCAAGAAGCTGTGGTTTTCTCAGTAGATACACATTTTTCTTTAGAAGAACTGCATCGGGAGTCTACTACCTTGCAATTTTCTCTCCCTTTCCTCTCATTCTCATCTTCTTGTTGTTACAGCATTTTCATTTCTGATGTCCAGTAGTTTGTCATGTTATACAGTGTTCAGGCTCCCAGACTCAGATGGTTAGGGTAGATAGTTATAATAATTGTTAAGCTAGAGAAGTTTCCAGTGTGCCTCCCAATTCTAATAGTTGCAGGGGTTTCAAACTGGTGTGGAGATGTGGAGAATTGAACTTAAGATGTGGGGGAGGAAGAGAAAATGAGAGAAACCAAAATGGACATATTCCCACATCTCTAATGGCTAGGAAGTGTGGATGCCATGAGGTTGCAAAGGCTCCACCTTCACACCCACACCACATGTCTCTTTCTATTTGGAGCCCCAGAAAAAGTATTCTAAAATTCATTATACATGGTTAATTTTGAGCACATGAACTCTTCAATACACTCCAGAGCTTCACATGGCCCTCTTTACATTGATCCTCTGAATTAATTGAAAATAAAAGTCAAAGTCCTTGATGTTGGAGTAACTAAAGCATTTTCTTGTTCTGAACATTAATGGTATGAAATGTCCTTCCATTATACAAAAGGCATTCAATGTGAAGGAAGAATTTCACCCTTGATTGAACAATCAGTACAAGGGAAAGTACTTTAGTATCCCCACTAAAGCGCAGGAACTTTCTTTACAGGATTAAAGGCTTTTTGATATTAAAAGAAGCATCTTCAATTTGATTTAGAACCGTCAGATTCAAAGGCAAGGTTTTACACCCCCATTTCTGTGCCACCCAGAATTCTTTGGGAAGTGATAATGTTGAAGCTGAAAGAGATGCCGCATACAGTATTGACAGAACACAAATGACATCTGGGTGCAATTGCAACCTGATGGCATACTTCAATGAAATGTTCTCTTCCTGGTTGCTGGATAATGCCATTCCTGACATCAGATTTGTGTCTTTTCTGTAACCACAGTGAGCAAGAATACCACAGAATTTTTCCTGAGTTACACATTCATATTTTACATTGATCACTGAAGGGAAAAAATGTAATGAAAACAGAACAACACACAGTGGTACCTTGGATTAAGTATTTAATTCTTTCCAGAGGTCTGTTCTTAACCTGAAACTGTTCTTAACCTGAAGCACCACTTTAGCTAATGGGGCCTCATGCTGCCGCCGCGCCGCCGGAGCACGATTTCTGTTTTTATCCTGAAACAAAGTTCTTGACCTGAAGCACTATTTCTGGGTTAGCGGAGTCTGTAACCTGAAGCATATGTAACCTGAAGCATGTGTAACCCAAGGTACCACTTGTATTTCATTTTTCAGTCCTTTCAATTAGTCAGCTAAAAAGACAGTGGCAGCATCTATGATACACTTAGTTCCATAGTTTGGTACCATTTTACTATGTGGACAATTTGTAGGCTCTAGCCAGCTTCATATAAATATATGCTTCATAATGTGCATAATAGAAGACACCTTTAAGATTATCATTTCTTGCAGTATGAATCAGACATTTTTACAATCAGATTTTTTAATGGTAAGCAGGGTGAATAATGTTTTGACTTTTTCTCCCGGATCCTGGTGATAAATTTGTAGTGTTTTATGTCAATAATACTCCAAGTTAAACTTGCACAAATGGACTCCTATGGAGAGGCAATGTATATGTATGTGTGCATTCCATAAATTTAGCTAAACACTCTATAAATATTTGGATATGAATCTTGCTTTTAATTTCTGGCTAATAATTATGTGCATCTATAATGTGTGTTGGAAGAGCCTAGCTTTCAACAAGGGTGTTAAAAAGTTGATGACATGCAAGCTCTTATGTAGATTGATTTGCTAATTTAAATTTCATTTTGCCAAGAACGCTGCTAAACTAGAAGACTGAACTGGATTTTATTTTATTAACAAATATTTAGGGCAATTTTAGAATATTCATATTTTGGAAAGTATCTTTATTACTTCACTAAGGATGGAGTTTATGTAAAGGGATTGTGGGATACCATAGCACTCAATAATCAACTAACAGTGACATCCTATGCATGTTTATTCAGAAGGAAGAGCCAGTGTCTCAAAGTGTTCCCTGCTTTGTCATGGCACTCACTGATAGCCTAAATTTCCTCTGATTCCAAGACAATAGAGTTAAGCACAATAACAGGAGACAGTACTTTGCATCTTGCCTCAAAATAAATGTAGATGTGATTTTAACCTTCGAATAATTCCACATTTAATACGACTGGCATGAATCTGTGGGTACATTGTAGTGACACTGGCACAACTAGAATCCCCAGCATGTGCAAATAGTTCTTTAATAAAATGTCCTATTCATATTTTGTGTATTCATTGCTGGAAACAGCAATGGACTATCAGCATTCACATAATGCAATGGCATGTATCAGACATTTCAGACTCCAGTGACCACTTTATGCTTCTTAATCGACAAAGGAAAGGCTGAATGTGCCTATTACCCATTTCTCTGGGTAGGAATAACTTTAAATAGCCCAGGTAGAATATAATCAGGAAACTGCCTGTTCTATGGCACATAAGATGGATTTTGATATTCCATTTGCTCATACTTGGACCAGCCATTCTTTTTGCCAATTTACATAGCCCAAGACAGCCAATAGCAGGTGCGCAATCCAGCTTAATGGGTGTTCCATCTGTCCAGGAACTCCTGCACTGATGAGCAGTAGGAGATTCCTGGTCTATGAAGGGCACATCAGAAGGCTCTTTATGATCACTAACAGGTGCATAATAGCTCTATAAACCAAGATACATTTTTTGTGCAAACTAAAACAACTTCTGCTTTATCAGCCAAAGAAATAACATTAGAGATGTGTTGGGCAATTGGTCCATTCACTTCACTGGACAGTAGCCAGATCTGCAGAAGTTCAAAGAGGAGACCAAGAGAGTATGCAACTCGCCACCATTGCCTTTCATGTGACAAACCTTCTTCAGCAGAAGGTCAATTTAAACCCACCTGCTCATGCTTACATAATTTGGTTATTGTTTGGCAGATCTTCTATTGCTATATTTGAATAAATACAACCTTTTCACTCAGGTAGGTAGCCGTGTTGGGCTGACACAATCAAAATAAATAAATAATTGTCCAGTAGCACCTTAGAGACCAACTAAATTTGTTCTGGGTATAAGCTTTCGTGTGCATGCACGCTTCTTCAGATACATGGTTTAAGTATTTCTAAACTTAAAACTATGGAGAGACCTGGTCTAAATAGAGATGTTAGATTCTTGTCTCATTACATATGCTAAAGCTATTTTTGGTCATTTGCATACTATCCCTTGCTTTTTCCTGTAGGACTAATTGCAGTCGTTCACAGTCGTCAACAGGTTTACCATACCTATTGAGTCAATCACCCATCTCCTACTACCCTTCTGCAAAACCCCCACCCCACCCTCCCTCTATATATAAGGGTCTGGTGACTTCTGTTTCAGTGTATGTGAAGAAGTGTGCATGCACACGAAAGCTTATACCCAGAACAAACTTAGTTGGTCTCTAAGGCGCTACTGGACAATTTTTTATTATTTCTTTATTTATTTCAACCTTTTCACTGTTACTCTGTCTCTTGAGTCTTCTTCCAAGGTGCGTTTTGTGGCACCTAAAAGACAAACAAACACATTGCAACATACATTTCGGTAGGCCAGAGCCAATTTCATCAGAGCATGCCAAATATTTGATCTTTATCAGTCCAGAGTTGCATTCCTTCAAGGAGGTAATCTGTCAAGGGGAGTGCCTGCTGTCAGCAGGCAGGACATGAGCCAGAAGCAAGTTAGAGGTGGGCAAGACCAAAGCCAAATTTGGGTGGGGCCAGAACCCAAAGCAGCCAAGCACCCACCTCCAACTCCCTTTCCTCTCTACCCCACCCATTACCATGCACAAGCAATTAGGCCAAGCAACCAATGATGTGCGGCTAAACTTTTCAAAGGGGTACAGTTAGAACCAGAGGCACCAGCTTGTGAGAGCAATGGGGGGCAACATCATGTGTGTGGCATCATGATGTCTTAATGTCGCACGTGTGAGCATCATGCCTCCCTCCCTATGCTGGGCAGAAGCTTCCCAGGTGTCAAGCTTCAGGAAATCTACTCCCTCCCACAGTGGCAGCAAAGAAGCAAATTAAAAAAAAAAGAGTTCTTACCAATTAGTTTATTCAATAATCAGTGAGAGAGAAAGGAATGCGGTCTCTCTCTAGATAATGGTGGTTGCTCCAAGTAAAGTCCAACCCCCCCTCCATCTCCCTTATCCTACATCATCCCAGCTGATCAGAGCTTTCTGTTCGCCTACCCTCAATGTCTACCTAGTCCTGGGAGTGGTGGGATCAGGAACTCTCTCCAAAATCACTGAGTCTGTCAGCTGTTTCTCCCCCAGTGCTGCTTCTTCCTGCTGTTCCTCTTCCAATATTTCCCAGCTTTTTCCTTCTGCAGCCTCTGAACAATGGCCTTCTGCAAACCACTGTTCTAAATCTATACAATAGTACCTCGAGTTAAGAACTTAATTCATTCCAGAAGTCTGTTCTTAACCTGAAACTGTTCTTAACCTGAAGCACCACTTTAGCTAATGGGGCCTCCCGCTGCCACCGCACCGCCAGAACACGATTTCTGTTCTCATCCTGAAGCAAAGTTCTTAACCCCAGGTACTATTTCTGGGTTAGCGGAGTCTGTAACCTGAACCGTATGTAACCCGAGGTACTATCCTCCTGTTCTCACCATTCCTCCACAGTCCAGCCCCTGACATTGAGCTTTGGGAAGGAGGTGCTATCTGACGGGATGCTGTAGTCCTCCTTCCAAAGCCAGTCAGGTTTTGGCAAGGTGATGGAATGGCTATTGGACCCATCAGAGCATTATGCCTCACTCCCTAAGTAGGCCAGAAGCTGACCACTCACCACTGCAAGTAACAGATTGCCCATCCCAGGATGAAGAAGAAATGAATCTAGGAACCAAGCTTATATTTGTTGGCATCGTCATGCTAAAACTAGTATATGGAGTTGGAGTGGCATTTGCTTTAACTCCGGCAAAGTTACTTTGTGTTTCATCAAACACAAAAGAAAAGGTAGCTCCTTTTTATTGCAGTGTGGGGAGCGAGGGGTGGATGATTGTAACCTTTAGCTATTATACACGGAAGAAGGATCAATTCCTGCTTTTAAATCATATAGCGGTTATTAGACACAATTGCTGGTGTTGCAACTTGTAGGATATTTTCAATGAACTTTTCTAAAGATACAATCATAAGCATGTCAGTTATGTGGGATGCAAGCAAATCAGAAATGGTTTGTCACACAAAAGAGATTTATCTTAGATCAAAATGATTTGCAGGGCCCCACAGAAATTGATGTCACATCACTTCCTCTTATTATTCACTGACAGGTCTAATAAAGCTGCTGGTATGTTCAGCAACTTGAGTACAAATCATGGGTCATGGCTGAGCCAAACTTCAAATCTCGCTGAATCCAATGGCAGAGCACTAAACATTCGAAATTAGCGGTACCTGGAAGTTCTGATGAACCTCTCTAAACATGTTACCTCATTTTTCATCCATACTTCAGAGGTAGAACACAGACATGACATGCAGAAGATCCCAGGTTCAATCCCCAGTATCTCCAGGCAAGACTGGGAAAGAATCTGCCTCGATAGCCACTGCCAATCAGTATAGAAAATAATGGACTAGAATCCTTCAACCTTTTTTGGGCAAAGGCACACTTGTTTCATGAAAAAAATCATGAGGCACACCACCATTAGAAAATGTTAAAAAATTTAACTCTGTGCCTATATTGACTATATATAAAGTAATTCTCTTGAATAGGAATCAAATAAACACAAAGAAGCATGGTTTAACATTCAAGCATGGTTTAATTTTTTTTTCTTTAATGGCAAACAAAAACATTGCGTACCGTTCTCTGCTCAGCGGGGATCGATCCGCTGATCCCCGCTGAGCTGGCGGATGACAGCGCCGTCTCTGCACTGTGTGCGGAGAGGGAGCTGTCAGAGTCCCGCTGCTCTCTATAGGGAATCAGATGAGAGCGGACCGCCTGTCCGCTCTCATCCGATCCCATCCGATCTGATCCCCACCCAGGACGGATGGAAAATAGGGTGGACACAGTCCGACGCCCGCCTAGTGGGCGAAAATTTGACTTTTTTTTTTTAAAAAAAAAATCTTTTGAATTTTTCCATTTTTCCCACGGCACACCAGGCAACATCTCGCGGCACACTAGTGTGCCACGGAACAGTGGTTGAAAAACACTGGACTAGATGGGCCAATGGACTCAGTATTAGGCAGCTTCCTGTATGTTTAGATTGTGCCCCATGATTTGTCAAGATTTTGTCAACAGCAACCACAACCCAACTTCCTTTTTTCAAGAAATGAGATGGCGTAAGAGTGAGCACTGGGCAAAGAGTGCTCACATAATTGTTTTTGTCGGGAATGAACATCACCAGTGGTTGCTGGTGCCCATTGGGATTGGTGAAGCAGAAGACAAGGACGCCAGCAATAAGGTTGGTGGAACAGGGACCCATTTGCCCAAATGGACCAGCTTCCACTTCATCATCTGTTTGGGGGTTGTCTGGATTGGGGAGGGGTCTTCCCTCCCTTCCCCTTCCTTGAATATGAGCAAAACAGGGATTTTTTTTGGGGGGGGGGAGCACTGGCTTAGCTATAGAGCTTTGAGTGTACAATTTCTTTTGGCAAAGAGCTGTTGCTTCCATGGGCTAAACACAGAATCATAGAGTTGAAAGAGACAGTGTAAAGCATTTCGTCCACCTTCCTGTTCAATGCAGGAAATGGAGAGCTAGAGCACTTGCAACAGCTTCAAGCCCAGCCCAGCGTGAAGACCTTCAGTGAGAGAGAGTCCTCCATCTTTCTAGGTAATTGGTTAAATTTTCAAACTGCTCTTACCATCAATATGCCCCCCCCCAAAAAAAATATTCATTTGAAATACGGCCATCAGAACTTGCCCTGTACTATTTCTTTTTAAGTGAAGAAATATACAGTGTGCATGTGTGTGTGCATGCGCACACACACACACACATACACATTTTATGAAACAGAAGATAAAACCATAGAGAAGTAGCATTCTATTTCAGTGATTTGATTCTTTGTTTCACTTCTGTGCCCTAAAGGGACTTCATGACTAGCAATGAACTGAATTTCAGTGCTTGCTTTATTCAGAATAGGAGAGAGAGGAGGAAAAACATTGGGTTGACCCTGAGTTACAAAAGATATAAGAAATATCAAGTCTTCAGCATTAAATCATTTAAGCAAAATATATCTTACTTCCTTTCTTCCAAGTACTATTGGATGATTTCCTGCAAGTCTTGCTTCCCATTAAGCTTCTCATAATAATCTTGCTTCTTGCGGCCTTGTAAGTCACAGTCACTCGCTTGAGTTTCTCCGATTTGGACAATTTCTCCTGCAAATGGTCTTCCCTTGTTCAAAGTTAGTCGCATAATCTGTCCATTTACGTAACTATACACAGGAAACGGGAACTTATGTACTCACATACCTAATGAATGTATTGACATTAACAAGGAAGAAGATGGATTGAAGTCAGGTCTGAACTGACTCTTCATGAAAAGGTCATCTTCAAACTGCAAAATGAAGACTCCCTTTCTATCTCAATGAAATATGAAAAAATAGTTCCATAGGAATTACCTTCCGTGTTTACTATTGCCCACAACTTACAGTGGTATTTAAGCATAACCACTAAATGATTTTGCACGGCTACCCAGAGAAACCCTCTCCACATGTAAATCTGAACCTATTAAAAAATATTATGCAGTATTTATTTGTCCATTAAATCTATTTGTTATAAATCTATAAAAACCCCTAATTGGTTACAATTTGGCCTCATTCTTCTCAGTGCTCAAAAACAGGACATGGAGGAGGTCCAAATGAGGTCGGAGTATTGCAAAATCTGTCTTTGCTTCCTGAAGCCAAGGAACAGAGTTTAAATCATGGCAGGTATCCAAATACATAACTTAATGTACAGGTCAGTGTGAGACTCCTTGGACTCCAAGCAGCTACAATATTCATGTCCACATTGCTTATCTCCCTCACTGCCACAAACAATCGGATCTAACATCTCTGCCAGGTGTCTTATCTTTTTCTCAGGTGCAACGATCTGAAAAAACTGGTTCAAGGTTACCTGGTAATTTAACCTTCTTCTTTTTTTAAAAAAAAGTTCCTGTTACCCAGAGACCATTACAGAACAAGCTGCATTCAATATCTTTGGTTTATAAAATATGCCTTCGGGGTAAATTGTTCTGTCCTGCATAATTATCCCATAGCTTAAAATTAACCTAAGTCACATATCAACCTAGAGGGAAATATTAGGGCTCCGGAAAATCGCGAGACTATACAGACATTCTGAACAAACAGTTAACTTTGCTGTGTATCTTTTGTTGGTTTCTGGAAAAGAAAATGATGTGCTTGCAAAGAATGCTGGAATCTATGCCAGATGCCAATGTGGTGCCCTTCAGATCAGCCAACATAGGTAAGGGATAGTCTAACAACTTATGCTTGGCATCACACTGCCTACTCCAAATCTATACGCAGGTCTTTCAAGGCTGTCCACCTTCTTCTCTTTGTAAATGCTTTCACTATGTGTATGTCTGTATTCATATGCATAACTGGGTGGGAAATTGCATGTACAAACATGCGCTGTGCATCCACTTCCCTTCCCCAATCTTGTGACATGTAACTGTAATGATATCAGGCAGGCAAGCAAGCCCCAATAAGAAGTAATGACTCTTATCATTACGTTTTATGGACCTTTAATTGCAAAAAAACCACATCCAAAGCACGGCTTCTCACCTGCTCGCATTGACAATAGTTGGTCAGCCTGAATCACCAACCCTTTCACTGCAGAAAGGATGCCAAATTCCTGCCTTTCCCCTCTTGCCCTTTCATTGTCATCTGATCTTATCCATTCTCCTAGAATGGGGATTCAACACACTCTCAGTCCTCTGCTTATGTGTGGATTGCTTAGCAATGCTCTGGCTGCCTCCTAACTCTCCCACTTCTTGAGACTTAACAGTGTCTTCTTTGGGAAAGGGGGTCGAACTACCCCTTCTCAGTTCTCATCCGCAGAATCTCATCAGCAGTGCCACAGGCTGATAGCATCCATGCCATGCCGCATTGAGGCAGTAATTGATGCAAAAGGGGCCCAAACCAAGTACTGAGTACATATGCATCCTTGCTTCTACTTCTCAGACGTCCAATATTGCTCTATTTGCAATCCTTGTTTTGCTGATTTCATTTAATATTCTAATTTTTTTGAGATTGTTAATTTGGGGTTTTCATCAGCTGTACGCCTTGATCATCACAATTATAACAAATAAAGGCTTGACATATCTCGCTTTGCATGTCATGAGTCTATCTCATATATTAGTTTCACCTTTTAAGTTGAATTACTGAAATAAATGAACTTTTCCAGGGTATTCTAATCTTCCAAGTTTCACCTGTATGTTTGATGTTGTTTATATTTGTCTTCATTTTTTAAAACAATAAAGTTTATTTAAAAGGAGGGGCATTCTAGGAACATTCCAAGTGGCTTAGGAAGAATTTCAATGAAGAGGGCTGAATAGCTGCATTTGGCTCCCAGACTTGACATTCCCCACCTCTGCCCTAGAAGAACAGTATTTCAGATAGTGAAGGGTGAGTTTTTAATCTTCTATTGGGGAGCGACATCACATTTCACCTTTCTAAATTTTGGGTTGAAAAAACTTTTTAAGCCATGTTAAAATTCTGGAGCACTAAATGTGATGGGTACTTATTCCAGCAACCGAAGGTCCTTGATTTGTAATAAGCTAAATCTTTCTCTCCCCTCACCCTGCTTGAGAGAGAGATTCTGTAGAACTCTGGGGCATGGGATTAGAAAAGGAACTTGAAGTATTACAAAATAAGTTTCTGAAAGCAAGTTCTTTCCTTTCGAAATAATATCCAAATTCCTTTGGTTAGAAAAGAAAGTGGAGTCTTAAAAATCAAAGCTGCTCCTCACATAAGAGCCTTGTCTTTTTTTGAATTCAAAATATGCAAAGAACTGATGGTAATCTTCTGAGACTCTGTCTGATGGAAGAAGTTCAGGAAGAGTCATTATTTAAAAACTCATGGTTGCGGCAAATTTATGAGTCTCTTCAACACTATGGTTTATCTCTTTTCAAGCTGTTATCAAAGAACTTGTCTGCCACTGAAATACCCCATTCTCAGACAAGTAAACCATAGTGATACGAGATGATTTAGCAACCATTTATTCAAATTCTTTCTGGACTTGAAACTAATGAAATAGAATGTTATGGATTTTACTTGACTAAAATTCTGGAGATTGTTTTTTCTACATAGTGTTTTTTCCCCCAAACCAATGAAATCTGCACAGAAGGAAAAATATTGAGTATTGCATGAGATCAAATAATGGGTTATATCTACTGTTCTGCTATGGAAGGAGCATGTGGGGGTTTATGCATCTCTATTTAGAAATAAGCTGCATTGGGATCAACTATTTTTCTCCAGATAAATGCATATAGGCAGCAGTACACTGTATGATGTTTCAGTCATAGAGCATTTCAAGAGTCCATCTCCCATGCAGATTTTTTTTTAAAAGTACACATGATTGACCCACAAGATTTACACTGGATAGAAGTGACATTTTTTCGCTTCACACTAGCCGGTTCTTTTGGGTACTAGTATAAAAAACTAAACACATATTGCAAAAAAAATATTACACTTTTAATGCAAGCTTCAGAAGCCATAGACCATGAATTTAACAGTCCATCCTTGTGTAGGTGTGCTCAGAAGAAAATCTCAAAAGTCAGGCAGAGACACCTTTCATGAGAGTAACTCAACTTCTTCCTGATTTTTGGTGGTGCCACCTTCTCCCTCAGCCCCCCCCCCACCCTCAGGAATTCAAGGGCATCCCTAAGGGTTTTCAGGGGATTGCTAGGGGAAGGAGGGGAAAATCCCCTCCTGCTAAACCCCTTTCTGCTGGTGCTTCTTGGGATCTGATACATTCAAGAATGGAATAAACTCCAGAAAGGTTGCCAGAATAAAACTGTGGTTGCTGTTAATGTAACAGAGTTGATAAGGTTTGGGTATCCACAATTGGATTTCTGACCCAAAGCAGAGCCTCAGAAAAAGAACATCTATGAGTGGCCATCACTAAATCTAGCAGTGAATTCCATAAATTGTGCATGCCCAAGTATTTTCTGCTTGGTATCTTAAATCTACTTCACACTTTAGACTAATATACAGATGTGCTGCAATTTCATAGCCCCCCAATCTTCTGATTAATAAATTATTTTGCTGTTCATGCATAAATGAGAAGGGTATTGTTGTTATTGTTTAATTAGAATTATTAAAAGCCATTCTGATTGACTGGATTTGTTATTAAAACCCTTCTGGCTGACTGGATTTGTTATTCCAAAAGTCAGCATGACAGCTATCTGTTTGCACTGCAGAATAAACAGCAAAGGCTACTGGTAGATAGCCAAGAATGTTTTGCGCCCTTGGAAGCCAAACAAGTAACCTCTTTGCAAAACAAATAGATAGCTAGTGTTATCCATTTTGAATTTGATAAACAAACATGAACAGAGCAGAGCAGAAGGGGAGCCTCTTTCACTAGCCTCCCAGTGTTATACCATACAGCACAGAGAAGAAATGTGTGTCATTCATTTAACCAGGTTGCTAAAACTTGTAAAGATCAAGAACTTTTAAAAAAGCCATTCTCCACTCCCATTTTTGCTACTGATGAAAGGTAGTTGCATCTTTATTAAAACTGAAATTATAAGAAAGCTGCCTAGTAATCAAGGGCTTTGTGTATATATGTAGTAAAATACACACATATGTTGCATATCTGTCAACAAAACTATGGTGTCCAGATGAAATGGAATAATAGTTCCTCTCTATTCTGCCTTGGTCAGACCACACCTGGAATACCGTGTCCAATTCTGGGAACCACAATTTAAGAAGGAGGTTGACAAGCTGGAATGGGCGCAGAGGAGGGCAACCAACCAATAATGTTCAAGGGTCTGGAAACCAAGCCTTATGAGGAGCAGTTGAAGGAGCTGGGTTTGCTAAGAAGAAGAAGAAGAAGAAGAAGAAGAAGAAGAAGAAGAAGAAGAAGAAGAAGAAGAAGAAGAAGAGTTGTTGTTTGGATTTGATATCCCGCCTTTCACTCCCCTTCAGGAGTCTCAAAGCGGCTAACATTCTCCTTTCCCTTCCTCCCCCACAACAAACACTCTGTGAGGTGAGTGGGGCTGAGAGGCTTCACAGAAGTGTGACTAGCTCAAGGTCACCCAGCAGCTGCATGTGGAGGAGCGGAGACACGAACCCGGTTTCCCAGATTACGTGACTACCGCTCTTAACCACTACACCACACTGGCTCTCTAGTGTGGCTTTTAGCCTGGAAAAGAGGAGACTGAGAGGAGATATGATAGCCATCTTCAAATAAAGGCTGTCACATGGAAGAGGGAACAAGCTTGTTTTCTCCTGCTTTAGAGGGTAGGACTCTAACCAATGGCTTCAAGTTACAAGAAAGGAGATTCCGACTAAACATATGTAAAAACTGTCTAACAGTAAGAGTTGTTTGAGTCAGCAATATCAAAAGCAACACGATGGCCAGAAACAATAACAATGTGAAAAACTTTATGGAATAATTCAAAACATCAAAACTAACAAACTAAAGTCTCTGAAAGTCTCTGAAAGTTCTTAAATGAATCGCGGTGCCAGACTTTACCCGGCGGAGAGCAAGCTGTGAAGCTTTGTATAATTAGCAAATGTCCAATTCTGATGTCCAACTCTGAACTCTGCTGAACAGTGTTTCCGGATAACAACTACTGTTTCGCTGAATTCTTCATCAGCCAATTAGTTCAACACTTGTAAGTAGAAAGATATGCAATTTCTTCATTAGCCAATCATTTTTCGAATCGATATAATGAAAAATACTCTGGAACAGTGCTCATGTGATTATGTAGAGACTTCAATTTGTTAGTTTTGATGTTTTGAATTATTCCATAAAGTTTTTCACATTGTTATTGTTTCTGGCCATTGTGTTGCTTTTGGTATTGCTGACTCATATTTTGCAACACAGGGGTTAGTAAGAGCTGTTTGACAGTTGAAGTCTCCCTCAGGAGGTTGTGGACACTCCTTCCTTGGAGGTATTTAAGCAGAGGTTGGATGAACACCTGTCATGGATGCTTTAGATGAGATTCCTCCATTGCAGGGGTTGGACTAGGTGGCCCACAGAGTCCCTTCCAACTCTACGATTCTATGATTCTACTGTGATTAACAAAACAGTATTTTTTCATTTAAGTGGCAAAACATTTTGGCTCCCAACTTCAGGAGCTGCTGTGATTAAATGAGCTTTCCCATCCTCAAAGCTCCAGAACTGCCACCTTGGAAAGAGCATCATGTCATTTTTATCACAGCAGCTGATGGAAATCAATATGTTTCCCCACATCGGCGAAAATACTCTGTTTTGTCAGCCACTTTAATGTAGGCATTATTCTAGTGATTAAAACGATTCAGAAATGCTTCCTAAGAAACTTGATCCAGTTAAAAGCATAGCTGTCAACCGCCCCTTATTTGACGGGAAAGTACCTTATCCCAGTGCCGTGTCCCACTGCTGTCCCTTATTGATGATGTCCCTTAAATTTCCCGGGTTTCAAAGGAAGCAGCTCCTCTCCCTCCCTCCCTCCCTGCTGGCCAGGGAGGAGGGAGGCTCCAACTGTGTTTCTTGGCTGAGTTGCTCACCCAATGAGGAGTCTAAGAATGACTGGGGGGTGGAGCTTGCATGCCTTGTGCCGATCAAATCGGCCACGTTGCCTGGGGACTCGCCTTTGCTCAGCACTTCCCAGCAGAGTGGTGACGGTGGTTTTCCTTGCTGCATCCCCTTTGCCAGCTTGCTGCGCTGTGGCTTCGTTTGGCTGCTGGCTGGGCTTTTTGCCTTTGGCTCGGAGGGGCTCAGAAGTTAAACATACCTGTGCTCTGAAAACCCCTTATTTTGGCTGCTGATCCCTTATTTTTGAGGCTGCTGGTCCCTTATTTTTAAATCTGTAAGTTGACAACTATGGTTAAAAGTTCAAAGGCACCCTCTTTGATACATCCAGGGCACCCACCCACTGCATTGCAGTTTTGGGGGCCATAAATCATCGCTGGCACTAACACCATCTACTTCAGTGGGAGTGCTGCCTTAAGATGATAGCAAGGGTTAAACTGTACCCTTTGCTTTGAATGATGTATAGCAAATCCCCAGGCTGAATTTGCCCAGGAATCAATTTTTAAAAGGAGGGTATAGTCTTAATAGCTGGTTCCTGAACTTGAAACAAAACCCTTTCCTGTGCTTCATTAGGTAGCAAATGCACACAACTTCAGTTCTCACATCAAGGTAATATTTCATAACAATTGTCTACAGCTGGCATCCTTTAACAACTGGTGTGTGCTTGCGTGCCTTTCTGTCCAGAGGCTTGTAGGGGGAGTTTCGATTAATTCTTCAGAACTATAGAGCTGGACATCTGATAACCAAATACTCCTAATTTAACAGCAGATTTATTTGCCCACATTATCCAAATTATAGCTAGCCCGAGGGGGAAAAGCAAAACAAACCAAGGAAGGTCACAGTGCGCCATCTCCAAGGACTTGGTGGGTCATAGTAAAAATTAAAGACATGTGTTTTACACACAAATAAGCTTTCTTCATGTTACCAAGAAATGCTTCTCTCCCGAGGTCTTCCTCTAACCACACACAAGAAGTCCCCAGTCCAAAATGGGCTCCAGTCAAAGGCTAGCCTTCTTGTCATTTGAGTTTCCTGAAGCGACGTTCGATATTTCTGAAAGTAAACCAGTCGATCTGCCACACAGGGGAAATAATTTTACACACTTTCTCCCAATTCCATTAAATACACACACAGCTTTTGCTCTTAGGCCTGTCAAGGAAACGTCCTATGTTTTC
The DNA here is from genome assembly GCF_964188305.1 of Podarcis bocagei. Lineage (NCBI taxonomy): Eukaryota > Metazoa > Chordata > Lepidosauria > Squamata > Lacertidae > Podarcis > Podarcis bocagei. The sequence continues at coordinate 17,658,313 of NC_138130.1, forward strand.
CCTTTGTTTGAGGGATTGCTGGCACCACACATTTCACCAAACGGCCCTTTATACGTCTTTAGGGTTTTGTGCACTGCACACACAGAAAGACGCAGAATTCCTCAGTGATGAAGGGTTATAAGCAGAGTCGCTCCTCTCAGCTTCATTTGCAGCTTCGGAAGCTGAATTCACACCAGCTTTCAGCAGTTCAGGAAGGCTGTAGCGGTCGCTGACCTCTGGGGATGATGCATAAGCCGCGGAGCTCAGAAGAAAAAGAAGTCTTCAGGCAACTATTATCTCACATTAATACGGGAGAAGTGCTGCACTGGGGCCAGCCCTGTGAGCCTCAGCCGCTGCTAATCAGAAGAGACAAAGGCATGCTGCTCACCAAAGCAAGAATAAAGGTTAGGCCATGATACAATTATTTTTAAACAATCTTCCAGATGGGAATGATGCCAAGGTTTGGACAACTCAGATGACCACACGGGATCACAACACACAGCCAAAGGCCCCACCAGTGGTCACAACGCAGAGGGCACATCACACTGTGCGCCTCAACACTCTGCAACAGGGCCAGCTTCCCTAGCAACACAGTTTCCAGCTCATGAACAGCAACATGCAAGGCTTTCCTTGCTGGAACCTCTACTGTCGCAGCCAAAGTGTCACAGCTGCCTAGGAAGAGAGTGAGTAAACTATTCTGAAACATGAAGTGCAGCAGCTGTGGCTAGACAGCATAACCCATCTCTGATATACATCATGTGGACCATTCGGAAGAGCCAGGAATATAGCAGAGACAGCGGGCAGGAAGTGCGGAAGTCAAGGTTGGGCAGGGAGACATTGGAAGGGAAAACATATCTATTATTATTTATTAAATTTGTATACTACCCTTTAGCTGTGGATCTCAGAGCAGCTCACAGCATCAAATATATAGTCCTATTCAGTCATCATATTGTCCCTAGAATCCAGGGACGTGGGTGGCGCTGTGGTCTAAACCATGGATCCTCTTGGGCTTGCTGATCAGAAGGTCAGCAGTTCGAATCCCCGTGACGGGGTGAGCTCCTGTTGCACTGTCCCAGCTCCTGCCAACCCAGCAGTTCGAAAGTATAGCAGTGCAAATAGATAAATAGGTACCACTGTGGCAGGAAGGTAAATGATGTTTCCGTGCATTCTGGCACTCATTACGGTGTCCTCTTGTGCCAGAAGCGGTTTTGTCATGCTAGCCCCATGACTCGGAAAGCTGTCTGTGGACAAATGCCGGCTCCCTCGGCCTGAAGCGAGATGAGTTCCGCACCCTATAGTTGCTTTCGACTGGACTTAATCTATCCAGGGGTCATTTACCTTTACCTTTTTGTACCTGTCCATAGAAATGGGGCCAAGCACATGATGCAACCTCTATGCTGTACAATCCTCTGGGAAATTATATAATTGAGTGGTACAGTATTGTGATTTCACATGTCACATGATGGGACTCAGAAATAATGGGCCTGGCCTGAGTGGAGCCTATATAAGTGCACATTTATACTCAGAGAGTCTGATTCACACTGGAGGCACTATGCATAGTGGGGAAGGGTACAGAGCCACAAGATCTGCTCCCATGCCCCACTGTGTGTGAACAAGACCTGTGATATTTTGTCCACTAATACAAAATTATAATATACACCCTACAATAGGATAGAACCATGAATAGATAATTAGGGGAAAACAGAGATAGATAATAGGACAGAATAATGGGTAGATTATTACACATTATAAAGGTAAAGGGTAAAGGGACCCCTGACCATTAGGTCCAGTTGTGGCCGACTCTGGGGTTGTGGCGCTCATCTTGCTTTATTGGCCGAGGGAGCCAGCGTACAACTTCCGAGTCATGTGGCCAGCATGACTAAGCCGCTTCTGGCAAACCAGAGCAGCGCACGGAAACGCCGTTTACCTTCCCGCCAGGGTGGTACCTCTTTATCTACTTGCACTATGATGTGCTTTTGAACTGCTAGGTTGGCAGGAGCAGGGACCAAGCAACGGGAACTCACCCCGTCCCTGGGATTCGAACCACCGACCTTCTGATCGGCAAGTCCTAGGCTCTGGGGTTTAACCCACAGCGCCACCCGCATCCCTATTACACATTATAGGATGTGGTAAAGAGGGCCTTGTCAGCCATGATAAACCCACTGTTGGATACAAGAAAAAGCATAGCTAGAACATATCCAGCGGATGGCTGACCAGCCTCTGCTTCAAGACTTCCAGTGTTGAAGAGCTCACCACTCTGTATCTCCATAAATCTCTCTGCTCTCCTGTGACCGAAGCCCAGAGGTGGGTCTGGACTCTTTGCTATTCAGCTGAACACCTCTTTAGCTTGGCCTGAGATGTGTATTTTCAGGACCCATTTTGTGGCTGTATTTGCCAACGTAATCTGTTTTAACTGTTTTGAATTATAGATTTCAAATTGTTGTAGCCTGCCCTGGGAATCTCCTGGGGAAGGGCAAGTAATAAATTTAACAATGAAACCTGATTTTGTCCCACATCCCTCCTCCAAAGGGCTCACCCACACTTCAGATTTTGTCCTGTGATTTCAAGTGATTTCAAGTCATGGGTACAAGATGTTAGGGGTTTTTGTTCCACCGCTTTCCCCTGAAAAAAAAATCCACTGCTTACTGCTGAATTGGAAGAAATGGCAATCATGTTTCATACTGTTCTGATTCAAGAGTAAACAGTGTTTGCCTGGGTAAAACAGGGAGACAAAAAAAACCACCTCTTGGACCTGTGGCTTGAAGTCACTTGAAATCACAGGACAAAGTATGGCTGGATGCAAACTTTGTGGTATACAGTCGTGGTTCTCATATCTCATATCACAAACGTAATGCAGGTAGGGCCTCCTAGTTGTTTCTCAACATTCTGGGGTGGCTTGGGTTGCCATACGTCCAGATTTTCCCAGCCATTTTTTATATTTATTTTGTGATTTCCACCCAGACGCTGCTTCTGACTGCAGTATTCCGGCTATGCGGTGTTGTTTTCAATGATTTTCCTTAAAAATAGCTCCAAAATTTCATTTTTCCCCTTCTTGTTATTTTGCTTTAAAAAAGCTCAACGAACTTGGACAAACTTTAAAAAGTCCAACAACTTTTGTGTCCAGGTTTTCACTTTTTGAAATATGGCAACCCTAGGGGTGGCCTCTGTATGTTTAGTGGCCTTGACATTTTCTGCTTTGGGTTTTGCATTGAGCTCTCCAGGAAATAATAAGGGAATGGAACCTCTCCTTAGCAAACTCAGTGGGTTCTCTTCAAATTACTCCACGACACAAGAGAAATTGCATTTTAGCATAGAGGAAAAACAATGTGGGTCTCACATATTATGTTTTGTTTTGAACTTTGCATATACCATGTACTTGGGCTGGGAACAGTAGAAAAGCTGCAAATGCACTTTGCATAGGGAGCACAAAGCTGCAGAGGGGTGCCTTTGCTTGCGCTCTGCTTCTGTTAAAAAGTGCTTGCCATGCTTCATGTCGTCAGGGTCAGAAACAACATCAATATCTGCAGAACAAGCACCTTTAGACAAAGCGGAAGACAAACAACATGCAGACACACTGTGGGTACAACCAGGGAAAACAGGCCTTGTGGGCCAGGCATTTCCGTTCTTTGATTCTGTTGCTCAGTCATCGCTGCTGCTGAAGTTTATTTCTATCCAGAAAAAATGCCTGCCATTGTGTTCTGTCTCTGTGCATGAAAGGAAGGTTTCTATTTCTAAAGAACTGCACGCATGTGTGTGCAGTCTCTCTCTCTCTCTCTCTCTCTCTCTCTCTCTCTCTCTCTCTCTCACACACACACACACACACACACACACACCAAATAGGATCCCTTAGAGCTAGCTCATAGTATCTTGGGGGGTGGAGTTTTGGTTTCCCCAAATAGTGTCCCAGTGGTACCTCGGGTTCAGAACTTAATTCGTTCCAGAGGTCCGTTCTTAACCTGAAACTATTCTTAACCTGAGGTACCACTTTAGCTAATGGGGCCTCCCGCTGCCGCCGCGCCACCGCCACACGATTTCTGTTCTCATCTTGAAGCAAAGTTCTTAACCCGAGGTACTATTTCTGGGTTAGCAGAATCTGTAACCTGAAGCATCTGTAACTTGAAGCGTCTGTAAGCCGAGGTACCACTGTATTTCCTCCTCAGAGGAATGACTAATAACCACTCACATATATAGGACCAAGTAAAGGGGTCTATCTACCTGCCAACCTAACAGTTCGAAAGCACATCAAAGTGCAAGTAGCTAAATAGGCTAGCTACTTCCGGCAGGAAGGTGAGCGCCATTTCTGTTCACTGCTCTGGTTTGCCTGAAGCAGCTTAGTCATGCTGGCCACATGACCTGCAAGCTGTATGCCGGTTCCCTCAGCCTGTAAAGTGAGAAGACAGTCACAGCCCCAGAGTCGTCCATGACTGGACCTAACGGTCAGGTGTCCCTTTACCTTTTAAAGGGACCTACTAGAGAAACTGTGAGGCTGAAAAGAAAACCTCTGTGTGTGTTGGACATGTTAGTGGAACAGTCTATCAATGGCTGCTAGCCACAATGGCTATTCTTAAACTGACAAAGCTCAAATAGTGGATAGTGTGATTTTTATTAATTTAGACTGGTTCACTTACTGTGGCCCTCTCAGTTATTTGTGTACCAGTGACATTCAGACTGGACTATTGTAATACACTCCTTGTGGGACCACCTTTCAAGTCGATTCGGATGCATCATGTGGTACAGCTGTCCAAGTGGTGGTGAAATCCAGGTGGCTGGATCATTTGACATCTATATTGTACCAGCTGCACTTCAGGTGCCAATGCCAATTGCCCAGCCCCCTTAAATATTTTGTTGGGGGGGTAGATAATCCCTGAGGAGTTGGCTCCTATGTAGGGGGTACATCAGACCCATCAGTTCAGGCCTTTTAAAATGTCCCAAAGGCTTACATGTTTTCAGCTGTGTTTTCTTAAACAAGATTTAATAAAACTGTTTTAGTTACTTAGCCTGCATTCCTAACAGAGAAGACATCAGTGGGACTTACTCCCACTTACTCCAAGGTAAGTGGACTTGTGATTGCAACTGAGTAAGTTGTTCATTTATTGCATCTTACCACTTTTACCAGGGTGGATATGTTTTAGTCTTATTGCTAGTTCTTCCTTCTAATTCCTTTTTGTGTTATGGTTTTATTGTGCTGAAGCTTATGGTTCTTTATATTGTGTATTGATTATTTGAAGCCACCTTGGGATTGTTCTGTTTGTTTGTTTTTTAACATTTGCAAACAGTTGATAAATAAATGTTACAGAAAGGGATTAATCTCCACCAGTACTGTGGTCCTTATCCGATCACCCACATCCCTTTGGCTCATTGTGAATCTTCGTTGTCTCCTCTAGCTTGCAATCTTGAAGGAGATAAAGAACTTTTATCATATTAGCATTACAGCTAAACTGGACATGAAGCTAAATGCATGGAAGGTAGCATTCCATGTGCGTGTGATTCAAACTTTAATAATAATAATAATAATAATAATAATAATAATAATAATAATAATAATAATATCTTTATTGTCATTGCCCCCTTCGGGGACAACGAAATTACTTGACTGCTCCATAAAAACACTAATTAAACAATACAGTATAATACAGCAAGGGAGATTAGATGACTTTCAAAGTCCGGGCTTCCCATTCAGGGCCGAGATCGCTCTGGAGAAGAAGCTGTTCTTAAGACGGCTCGTTCTTGTCTTCATCGTCCTGTATCTCCGTCCCGACGGCAAGAGCTCGAATAGACAGTGACCAGGATGCGATGGATCTTTTACTATGTCCAGTGCCTTCCTATGGCACCTTGTGGCATAAATCCTCTCTAAGGTGGAGAGTGGGCAGCCAACAATGCTCTCTGCTGCCTTAACAACCCTGCACAACCCCATCCTGTCCTGGGTAGTACAGCTTCCGTATCACACATGTAAGCCATAAGTGAGCACGCTCTCAATGGCACAGTGATAGAAGGCAAGCAGCAGTTTCTGCGGAAGATGGTTTTTCCTTAGTATTCTCAAAAAGTACAGTCTCTGCTGCGCCTTCTTCACAAGCCCCCTTGTGTTGACACTCCAGGACAGATCCTCTTGTAATTCAATGCCCAAAAATCTGAACGTTGTTACCCTCTCCACACAGACCCCAACATGGAGGTTGCCAAATAGCCAACATGGAGGTTGGATGAGTGAACGGGGTCAGTAGCACAAGATCAGTACCCCAAAACACAAGGAATTAAGCATACACACACACACACACACACACAAACCAATGTCAATGAACCTGCTTGCCCTCATAAACTTCAGGAGGAAAGTTCCCTTTGGTGACAGTGAGAGCTGAACTTCCCTCTAATAGTTCTTATTGCTCTTCCAGGACCATGCTGGGTGAGCAAGAGTTAAATGCCCACACAGGATAGTCCTGCACCTTGCAGGTTAATTGCTCGTACACCATTAATGTCACATCTAGTTTGCCTCTTAAGTAGTCAAAATGTCTCACTTGACATGGCATTACACTTTGTTTCCCTTTTCTTTTCTTCATTTCTTTTCTTTTCGCTGCTGGAATACTCCAGGCCACAGAAGTGACAGCTTGCAGCAGGTTGTTTCAGGCCTTTTTTCTCCCAACGCTCATTTGGATCAGCTACTTCAAAGCAAGGGGCGAAATGAGGGGAAGACACGGTGTCTTTTTCATTTCCAAGTCGGGGAATGCCATATCACAAACACAAACGCACACACCACAACTCTGTCAGCAATCTTTGCTGCCCCTGTCATTCAAGGAAGTTGCCAACTCAGTTTCAGAAAGTCTCTCCTGAATATGAAGAGAATGTAATGAATGATAGATTTTTTTATTTTATTTTTTGCACTCAGATGGTGCTGGAGAGGGGCAGACCTTTTGCCTTTCAATTTCCATGATAATGAGTGAGTGGATGCCCCACTTAATAAAGACATTTGCTCATAAATCGGGTCCTTCCTTAAAGAGGGCATGTATTGCGGTGAGACCTGGACACCCTGTGTTGTGGGTGGGTACGATTGGTCAGCCGCAACACCCAATTGGCAGGTCCCTCATAGCTGGGTGCAATCTGGCCAATGGGACGCAGTCCAAACGGTTTGAGGGACCTATTTATACCCAGGCATGTGACTCAGAGCTTCCTCTTTCGGCGCATGCATTCGGAACACCCGCCCACCTCTCCCTACTTTTAGGGCTCTGCCCTTGACCTTGCTATGCTGTCATGTGTCCTCTGTCATTGGGACAGGGGCATGGCAGGAATTTTCCCCACTTGACTGATTGGCCGTTGCCATTTGGGTTTTGCCTGCCACATAGCAAATCGTCACAACTTGTAAGGTTGTGGATAGGCTCTTGTTCAGGTGATAGTGATGGGAAAACGCTCTCGCCATCCCTATGTGAAGGGTATTCTGTTAAAGGAATCCAGGGACTTGATGGTTTGGTCAACCCTGTGAGGGGGTTTTGCCATGCCTGAGTCCAGGGGGACATTTGGGTGGCAGAGATAGCCTGTTCCTGGCTTTCCGCTTATCCAGATGTTCACCCTTGGCTGACCTATGCTGGAACCTTGGGTCAGCGCTACTTGCATGGCAGGGAGCTAGTCCAACCAGAGCCTATGCAACCAGTCACTTTCTGTAATCAATAAAGTTGTGGCCTAAATTCTGTCAAAAACCAAACCAAAATTTGAGTCGTGTGTGAATTTATTTAGGGGGGAGGTTTCTGGGTCTGAACACGCAATTGCTGTCTGGTGTCCTGGCGAACTCATCGTGTAAGTATCTCCAAACACCTTCTTGAATCCTGTGTGTTGTCTGCACCAACCCTGGCCGAAATACCCTGCCTGCCCGCCTGCCCGCCTGCCCGCCTGCCCGCTTTTTAACATCTGCTTAAATCCAATACATCTCCTACTGTCCACAGATTTCTGGACCAGACAGGTTTGCATATTTTATACTTCCCTCGAGCCATTTGCAGGATGTACAGAGGTAGGGCGGAGGTGAGGGGGAGGGAGAGGGAACTTTCTGTTTGCATAAGCCTGACATGGTTTTAAATAGAATCCTGTTTCTTTCTCATCCTCTCCAAAAGCAATAAACTAGAATGCATTAAAACACTTGATGTTAATTATTTCAATATCCTTAATAATTCTCATTCTGCAGATATACTAAAGGTCTATTAATCAAAATTTACGGTAATTATGCCTACCCAGGCTATCCATTAAATCTCAAAGAGGAACTTAAAGAAAACCAAGCAGACCTTTTTTATATATAGCTCTTTTTTTTTTACTTTCGTGAGTAATGTTGTGGGCATTTTAATGCCTAGTTTAGAAGCTATTAACGGTATATTTAAAAATGAGTCCCTAACAGCAGATTTATGAGATGCCAATTATCTGATTTGGCTGAAGCATCCGGCTGATTGCAACCCCCCCCCCCTTTCTAAAGCCATCACAAAATTAAGCATATTTTTTTTTTTAAGCTACAGTAGATATGCTATGCCAGGTTGAGCATCTTGGCTCTTTTACTCTAAAGACTGCAGATAAGAGGCAACAAGAGCCTACTGATGCCCTTTGGAATAAATTCAGGAGGAAATGCCGCCTCTTGTTTGCCTTGTTAGCCTGGCAGGCAATTGGATGTGGAGTTATTAAGTCACTCAGGCAGGATCACCCAGAATACCAATGCCAAGAACTATTAGCCTTGTCTCAACCTATTTTATTTTCCTAGGATGAGATGTAGAATTTGAGGTAATGAGTCAAACAAGACAAGAGTGAGTACTGCTTTGAGAATTCTCTGCTCACTTCTTATTTTAAGCATAGCACTTTGGAAAGAAAATGATGGTGGTAGCACACACCTCAGTTTTGACTACAGTAGACAGGAATATGGAACATGGCTTATTTTGTGGCCAAAATGATTGGGAAGTTGTTGATATTAGAAAGATGCCTTCACTGTTTTGTTTTTGATGCCTGCTCAGAATTATTATTAATTATTATTATTATTGGGACGCGGGTGGTGCTCTGGGTAAAACCTCAGTGCCTAGGACTTGCTGATCGTAAGGTCGGCGGTTCGAATTCCTGCGACGGGGTGAGCTCCCGTCGTTCGGTCCCAGCTCCTGCCAACCTAGCAGTTCGAAAGCACCCCTAAGTGCAAGTAGATAAATAGGGACCGCTTTATAGCGGGAAGGTAAACAGCGTTTCCGTGTGCAGCACTGGTGCTGGCTCGCCAGAATGCAGCTTCGTCACGCTTGCCACGTGACCCAGAAGTGTCTTCGGACAGCGCCGGCTCCCGGCCTCTTGAGCGAGATGAGCGCGCCACCCTAGAGTCGGTCACGACTGGCCCTGACGGGCAGGGGTACCTTTACCTTTTTTATTATTATTATTACTACCACCAAAACATGTTAACTTGACTGTCAGGGACTGACAGGATGAGGAAGAGTGGTGGAAGCCCCCCCCCCGAGCCCCCCAAGGAAGGCACAGAAGAAGATGACTTAGATCCCAGGTCCTGGTGGTGAGACACAGGCCACACATCAGAGGAGTGGACAAGCTGGGAGGTACTAGAAGCAGAAGCTTGAGGGATAGTGTGGCGTTCGTACGGCGCCCACGGTCATCTCATGGACTATTGACCCATACACCACTAATCCGCTGCCACCAACCAGGTCCTCTCCGGTAAATCACTTAGTCTCAGTCAGGTTCTCAAGTTAACAAAGAAGAGTGTAGTTTATTGCAGACACAAACAAACTTTAACTGCATTCCAAACGTTGTTACTCTTTACCATCTTAGTCTTATTTTATCCTGTCTCTATCTCTTCTACCTCCCCTCACACAAGAACCCACTGCACTGTCTCTCTATTTCCAATTGCCTGCCAACTGCTTTTCCAACTGCCTTTCCCAACCAACCAACCCACTAAAACCAACCAATTACGCACACCCAAACCTCGGGCTAAGCCCTTTTATAAACAGGTAGGCTCCACCTCCGGCTTTCCTATTGGTCTACATTTTAACCCTTTCTCTTCCCCACCCCATACAGACATTTTCAAATGAACGGGCAAATGCCACAGATAGCGAAGAGGCAGAAGTAGGAAGGACACAGGGCAGAGTGATGAGGTTTCCAATTCAAATGCAGAAATGACAGAGGCGAGCCAGATCCTGCATCTCTCCCACAGCTTCTCTGTTGATGGATCTCTGGCCCCACTTACTCCTAGAACGTGAAGGATGTTACGTGTTGTCAAGCAACGAGCCAGACAGGAACAGAGAGACACACCTGGGGCTCCCCGTAATAGACGATTACAGGGGAGGAGCCCTGACTCAGAAGGCTAGAGAGTGAAGGGGCTGCACAGGAGGGGAGTCTGCCTTTATGAGCCTCCTTGTATCTCCCCCCCTTAATAAAGAAACCAACTGCAAGTTAGCCTCACATCTCTCTCTCTCTCTCTGTGTCCTGTGAATGACCTGCTCTTGCTTTCATCCCTGTGACATTGACCATGTACTTTAACATGTAACTTAGTTCTATTATTGATATAAAACTGGTACTTTTCTTTTGGTGGGGGACTAGATCAACTTTTTCAACTTCTTATTTTATCAGCATTTTCGAGGCATGCTTTATGTATACTGCTTAGAGGTTGGGATGATTAAGCAGTATATAAATCCCGTTCAAGAAGATAAGTAAATGTTACATTGATGTTCATCCCTAGGGTTGATTCTTGATTTAGTTTGCAGCTTATTTGTCAGCAGCATCTCAGAAACAAGTACATACGGGATGCTGCCAGATCTAACTGTTTAGGACACTGTTACTTCTGTGCCAGTCTTTGATAGGAGGCAAAAGGTTATTTAGACACTAACCATTCCTTTGTTTCAGCAGATACTTCTGCTGTCTCTTTCACTACCCTTCTCCGTGAGTGTTATTGTGTTAAGCAGCTGTGTGCCTTTGTATTGTACCAAACCAAAGCCACCTCCTTATTTCCTTGGTTCTTTCTCAGCCTTCAGTGTTCAACATCACTTACTCATTCACCATACAAAACAAATCAAGTCACTCATTGCTGCTGCTTTCAATTCTTCTTTTCAACAGAATATCCATCTGTTCAGGTTTCCTCTCCCCAATGTTCTATATTCTTCAGAGCCTTGGGGATTCTGCTTTTATTTTTTATTTTGCCGAAAAAGTCCATTGCCATGATTTCATCAACTTCTATGCAAAGTTCAAGTTCTGTAGGCAAACTATTCTAACACTATGGTTATGTTTAACTTTACATAACAGTGGGGTGGTTTTTTGTTTTTGCTGGACCATGAAGGATGGAGGAAATCTGAGAGCAAATTCTAGCTGTTGTGGGTGCCTTCTTATTAGAAACTAAAGTGCAATGACTTTTAATGAGACTTCATTATTCCACAACAACAATTTCCAAAACTAAAAGCTAGCTGCTTTTCTTTTGATCAGTTGGCGGGGGATCTAAATAGTTTTCAGTAACTTGTGGCATTGAAGAATGGAGGAAAGTTTGTTTTGCATCTATTAAATGGTATGTATATAAATTACTGGAGGGAATTGTTTTCTTTGTTGATGGTGAAAAAAATAAGAACAAAGTAGTTCCTTCAGAGACGGAGACGTGATTGAAAGGCTATCCCAAAGCTTTATTCTTTAGATCCTGATTAGGATTTAAACAGAGATGCCAATGGTATGCGGCCGAATTGCAATTAAATTACATGGAATTTATGTTTCAGTGGCAACTTGGTATATGGGCCCTCATTTACAAATTGTTGTCTGTGCTCATTAGGCAAACATCAGGCAGCTGATTGCTTCTAATCAAGGAAAAACAAGGCAACTTGCTGATTGTTCCTTTCAGTTTGAAGAAAAGTGTGCCAGCATAATTAAAAATCTTTAATTTTTTCAAGACATCATGGAAGAGCTGGGCAGACGACTTCTGGTCCTGAAGAATAGCTCAGAGTACTTGAAATAGTATAAATATAATATGGGGAACATGATTTCCAGACTCCTTAGTTGGCGTCAGAACACACCAACTAGTCACAATGAGTAATTTTGGTAATCTGGGAGTAGGGATCTGGAATATGAGAAATTCCAAGGGAATGTGTGAGTGGGAAGGATTGGTTTGACATACCTATGGCTGTAGAGTAAGGTTGCGAATCAGCACGGTGTAGGGGCTAAATAACATGGATGATTTGTCAAGGAGACCTCCTGAGTCAAGAACACCTCCTGAAGTATGATCAGGGACCTCACAAAGCCTTGGGTCACTTTGTCGTTCCATTTTATTTATTTATTTTGTCCCTTGATATTTCTCTAGGCCCATGGACTTTACAAGAAGTGAAATTGTAAAAAAAACAACGTTCCCTGGGGAGCACCGTCTTCTTTTTGTACAGCAGGGTTTCACCATCAACAAAGAAAACAATTCCCTCCAGTAATTTATATACATGAGGGTAGACTGTGGAAACTTAAGGGGTGGCACCCCCACAGACATCCTACCCATCTCCACTGGGGAAGTGAAGCGAGGTGGTAGCAACTTCTGGCAAGGTCTTGCTAGACCTGCTGGAGCTATTGCAAGATCTTGTAGAGGTCATGTGAAATCTCACTGCCGCCTTGTCCTCCCTTCTCTGGCAATGATGGGCAGGACACCCACAGGGATGTCACCCCTTGGGTTTCTGCAGTCCACCTAGTCTGTATCTCGCAGCCAGATTTACCATATAGGCTTGTTCTGAATATAAAATGAGTGAGATGATGATGATGATTAAAATTTGCATACCACCCTATGCCTGCAGGTCTCAGGGCGGTTCAAATGACAATCATATATTACACGTTGGAGACTCAATCTATTAAATATATAAACATGTCACTATTGCCTCATTTATTATTGCTTCATTTAAGAGGACTGATACCATCTTGGTATCCTGGAAGACCTGCTCCCTGGCCTGGAAGGGCAGGGCGCTGACTGACTCCAGCTGACTGACTCCAGCTACAAAAGCCGAGGCTGTTGAACATACTTTTTATGATATATGTGGAAATCATTCAGTTTGGTTGTGTACTTTTTGATGTTTTACTTATAATTTATTACTATAGTTATATTTGCAATTATGTTTCTTTTCATGTTGTAAGTTGCATTGAGCATGGTTTTGGTTATGGAAAGGTGGCATACAAATAGTTTCCTTGCTATTCCATGCATGTACATTTTACAGCTGGACCATAAAGAAGGCTGATCGCCGAAGAATTGATGCTTTTGAATTATGGTGCTGGAGGAGACTCTTGAGAGTCCCATGGACTGCAAGAAGATCAAACCTATCCATTCTTAAGGGAATCAGCCCTGAGTGCTCACTGGAAGGACAGATCGTGAAGCTGAGGCTCCAATACTTTGGCCACCTCATGAGAAGAGAAGACTCCCTGGAAAAGACCCTGATGTTGGGAAAGATGGAGAGCACAAGGAGAAGGGGATGACAGAGGATGAGATGGTTGGATAGTGTCTTCGAAGCTACCAGCATGAGTTTGACCAAACTGCGGGAGGCAGTGGAAGACAGGAGTGCCTGGCGTGCTCTGGTCCATGGGGTCACGACGAGTCGGACACAACTAAAAGACTAAACAACAACAACAACAATGTATGTACTAAAGGCTGGCATTAGGGCCAATATGACCTTTCGGGGGGGGGCATTCTGAACTGTTTCCAGTAACTAAAACCACTATTAAAATTTGGTACACCAATTAAGGAACATGTGTCTGTTCATTTCATGATTTTCACATACATTTCTCTATAACTGACAAGCTTTCCATATGGAAAATAGTAGGAAGAGCCTTTTGCTAGCATAGACGTGTGAGTTTTATAGAGCAAGCTGCATGAATTAATAAAGCAAACCACTGAACTAAGGAACACCTCTACATTGTGGAATTAAAAACTTTTGATGGAAATAGTATTATTTATACTGCAGTCCCTCTGTTGTGTGCTATGTCACTCACTAAATAAAATCCTGGATCTCTTAGTCCTTGGCATCTGTCTGTCCTGAGAAGTTTGGAACTCTGATGAGCTGTACTTTAGTAGCCTTTTGTACTCCTAGACAGAGAACATGCAAGAATCCAGCAGCAAGCTCTGTGGATCTAGAAGACTTAAGGTTAAAGAAAAGGTTAAGGGGGAAAAAAGCTTTAAAAGAATTGTCTCCATGAATCAGACCAAGGTGTATCTAATACAAAATTCTGTTTCCGATGACATTTATTTATGGAAGCTCACAAGGAACGTATGAAGGTCATGGTCATCTCTTTTGTGGCCCCAGCAATGTACTTACTGTGAACACAGAGGACTTGTGACTAATAGCCATTCGCTGTTACCTGCCATGAACTTGTCTTTTGATTTTTAAGACATGTCTAAGGTTTTGCTGGCCACATTAGGCTAACACTAAGAAAGGCAGGCAGTTCCTCAAATCTCAAACCCTCCAACATTTCTCTGATGAAAATAGGGATGTCCTATTTTCCATCATCATCATCATCATCATAATTTTATTATTATTTGTACCCCACCTATCTGACTGGGATGCCTCAGCCACTCTGGATAACTTCCAACATATATAAAAACATAATAAAACATTAAACATTAAAACTTCCCTATAGAGGGCTTCCTTCAGATGCCTTCTGAAGGTTGTATAGTTACTTATCTCCTTGGCACAGGAGTCACATAACTCCATACCTCCAACTTTTCTCTGATGAAGATAAGGACATCCTAAGGAAAAGTGGGACATTCCAGGATCAAATCAGAAACCAGGGGGGATTCTGGAAAATAGGGCCATCAAGTTTTGTGATCACCTTAGTGTTCCTTTTGTTGTTTAGTCGTCTTAGTTGTGTTCAACTCTCCATGACCCCATGAAGCAGAGCATGCCTTGGAAACTCTCACTTTCTTCTCAAAGCTTCTCCTTTTTATGTCCATGGAGTTTTCTTGGCAAAATACTGGAGTGGTTTGCCAGTTCCTTCTCGAGATGGATCCCATTTAGTCTAAACACAGCTATGACCTGTGCATCTTGGGTGGCCCTGCATGGCATAGCTCATAATTTCTTGGAGTTATTCAAGCCCCTTTGCCATGACAAGGCAGTGATCCATGAACGGGAGTGTTCCTTTTAGATCCCCCCCAAAAAGCTCAACAACTCTTGGCAATGACAATGGGTAGATCACAGTCAGTCTTTTTATACTGTGAGGAGATCACAGTGTCTTGGGAGTTGGACGATTCTAGTCCAACCCACTGCAATGCAATGCAGGAATATGCAGCTGTCCCATATGGGGATCAAGCCTGAGTCCTTGGCAATGTCAACACCATGTTCTAGCCAACTGAGCTATGCAGAAGACATTGGAGGGTCTGAAATCTTCAAAGGCCCTTCACATCAAAACAAGACAGAAACAAGTCAGCTATATTCACAATTGCTCAAAAACACAACTGCAGAATTGCTTTAGTCCAGGGCTGTGTTCAACTAAATCACTATTGAGTCTTGTTTTCTTCCTCACAACCATAGGCCAGCTCAGCCAACAGTTGCCCTGCTTCTGAACAGAGTTGGGATCTGGTGTAACTTTACACTGGCTTGACTTACACTGGCTTGCTTTATGCCAACTTTTTGTGCACATGATTGCTCCCTAACCTGACCATGCTGGCTGGAGCAACGTCTGGAAGGAACCAGGTTTCCAATCTGTGTCTTAATCAAAGATTGACTTGACTGAGCACTTCTGAAATTAGCCCTTAGTCTCATACCATATGGAAAAGTCCTATAAAGCTACTTTATTGTTTACTTCCTGGTAATGAAACATTGAGCCTTATACACATTAACACATACCAACAACACTGTGGAAAGGATCAAAAGTTGTTTGGAAAACAGTAACGTTGTGCCTGCTTTGTTTTCTTCTCAAGCAACGCCTCACATATATTTGAGAATGCAAACCAAATTCAGACTGACATGGCCTATCTTTTAAACTCTGTGAATTTCTCACCCGCTCTCTCACTCTCCGGAGAATGCTTTTATTCATTGATATGCCAGAGTATTGATATGCCAGAAGTATCAAGAGGAGCATACAGTAACGGAATAGTTATTAGCCATCTCTGACACCAAGAAGAGTGGGATATTTTTCAGTTCTTCACCTCTGCTATTACAGATATGCAAAACACTTTGTTTCACTTGTCTTGAAGTTTGAAAAGGACACTCGGGTTTTGTTGGCCAAGTACGATGCCTGAATATTAGACTGGTATTTTCACAAAACTCTGCCCTCTGCATTCTTTCATATTTGTTGATAGCTTTATATAAGAATTTGGAGAGGGGAACAAATGCCAAAAAATACAGGCCTATATCATGAAAAATGATTAGATGTCTTGTATAGCCTCCAAGTGTCCTGATTTTCCAGGGACAGTCCTGGAATTGTGAAAGTCATCCCAGCTTTTGATTTGATCCCAGAATGTCCCTATTTCCTTCTCTAGCACCACGAGTGCCAAGCTTGGGGAGGATGATGAGATGGCACTTGTGCCGTGCGGCAGTGGCAGCAGCAGTGGCGGCAGCAGTGGCAGGGTGCATATCAGCCCCATGATTTACCTTGTATCTATAGCTGCATTTTTTTTAAAAAAAAAAAAAAATCTGTTCGGTTTCCAAGTTGCTCTGTTGATTCTTTACTTCAATCCCTACCCAGCCAATATAATAATGAATTTTAAAGTGGTCGAATTGGATGAAACACACAGGAACAAGAGCTCCATACAGATTCAGCCAGTAGACAACTTGCAGGCAAAGCAGTTCAGAGGTGTTTGTTTGTTTGTTTGTTTTTCGTGGGGGAAGTAAGAGGAATTCAACTTCCTAATGACCCATATTAGGGTAATGCATTAGTTGGACCAAATCAAAACCCCCAAATTCATAAGTTTGATATTGTGGGGTAGAATCTGTCTCCTGCTTAAAATAATTGAGAAGTGGCCATTTTTGTATATTCTTCCTTGTACACTTGTTTGAGCTTTGCAGCTTAGCATTGGCCTTTCCACTGGTCATTTGTGTCCTCCCAAAAGCCTTATTGATATCTAATAAGCCTGACAACAATAGGGTGTCTGTCAGCCTGCACAGTACAGAAGACCTCTTTTGCTTTTAGTTAAAGCTTTTTTGTTTGTTTGTTTTAATTTCAATCTTAACCGTTCTAACACACACACACACACACACACACACACACACACACACACACACTGCTACCTATTACTCAAGACTATTAATTTCAGTGGGTCTACTCTGAGGCAAACTTACATGGAACACAACCCACAGGGTGGTATGTAATGAAACAGTTGCACTGGCGCAAGGGTATTCGCCCCATCTTCCCCTGCACGTGCCTCATGCCATCCCCAAATCTGTTCCTGTAACAGATTTAGGAGATGTGCAAGGGAAAGAACGGAACAAAATATTATGTTCTGCAAGGAGAGATCCTTGTACTAATGGAACCTTGGTGCCACATTGCATTGCATACAACACGCAGGTAAGGGGTCCAAAGAACCACATATGCAAAGATTCTTCATGCTGTGCTTTTCAAACAAGAAGCCTGCCCTTCTCTGCAAAGAAGGATGTTTCCAAATGGGGCGTGTGTATATCTTTCAAAAGGAGTTTCTGATGGAACCAGAAAAGTGTCCTTGGACATGACTAAAGTAACTTGGACTACACATTGTACCTTTTTTTAATGGATTACTCCTTTGAAAGAGATAATTTAACATAAACAAGCAAAACCACTGAAGGCAGTGATTTTTCAATGTCATTGTGACACGAGCTTTATTCAGATGTTCCACTTTTTCATTGCGAGAAGAGCTGTATTAAGTTGTTCCTCTAGTGTGTCACTTCACTCCCGTTAGCTCCATCCCTCGGTTAGTTCAGGGGAATAATTCTGAGGCAAAGAGCCCCGTGTCCTCATGGAAGATCCACATATGATTCAAAATGCTAAATTGTGTGGGAAGCCTCAGGCTGCACTCACATGACGGTTTATTTCTTTTTCTACCTTTCCTTAACTGTAAAGTTCCACATTGTATTTGAACTTTCACATGACAAAAAAAGCCACTACTGGAATTTGTGTAATATGGTGCATGTTTAGTGCTCATTTCAGTGTTATTTGCTTCTAGGTTTGCAAATAATAAGAAAATGAGTGCATTAACACAAGCTTGGCACCATAGTCTGTGGATCTTTCTTGGTTGGAGGCAACAGAATTACTGCTGAAAAGTCACTGTATTGGGGGCAGGATATCTTATATGTAAGTCATACCTCCTCCCCATGAAGGTCATGAGCAGAGCATGATGGAACAGCTATGTTTCCCTCAATTGGTGTTCCAGTGTGTACTGGCTCTAATCAGGGAAGGGTATAACTCTAGATCATTAATCTATGACTGTATTGAATGGTGTGTGTGTGTGTTTTTAGACAATGCTACCCAAGCAAATAGTCATATGGGCAAGCGGTGACTAACTTTAAAAGAAAGGGAAGCCAATCCTGAGTAGGTTTACTCAGGAAAAAATGCCAGTTTTTGCAGTCATTTCGGTCTATTAGGATTGTAGCTTTAAAAGTGGGGTTGGCCCTGGGTGCCACTACATGGTATTTCCTACTCATTCTCAATTTGTTACTCCTTCTGTTAACAACTGATAATGCCAAGATTCATTGTGCTAGGGGCAAGTGTGTGTGTGTGTGTGTGTGTGTGTGTGTGTGTGTGTGTAACTTCTGACCTCTACCACCATTGATTAGGAGTATAGATGTATGGTAACTCATGGAATATTTCCCACATAACACTGAGTAAACAAGGTTGTTGGGCTACCTCCAACCTCTAGAGCAGATGTTGGGGACCTTTGGCCCTTCAGAGGTGGCCAGTGACCAGGGATGGTGGGATCTGAAGTTCAGCAATATCTGCAAGACCAAAGGTTTTCCACACCTACTCTAGAGAACATCAGCACCATCTCATTATCCAACAGGTCTCCAGAGATGTACCTACAATATCCATTTTTGTGGCTTCCCCAATTCTCCTCAGTGAAAAGGACACCCTAAAATTGCTTCGGATTGTCCTCTAAGCAAAACTCTGGCAATAATTTCAAAGCTTGAGGTGGCAGGGGTGGGGGAACTCTACAATGTGGCCTAGTCCCGATCTCTAAAATGCAGAAATCAACTCCTAAGAAAAAAAGCAGCCATTGCCTAAAACGTGGCTGTAGGCTAGAGGGTTGCACTTGCAGTTCAGCAAGGCGCATAAGTCCCTTATTGCCAAATACACAGTGTGGTAAAGGTAAAGGGACCCCTGACCATGAGGTCCAGTCGTGACCAACTCGGGTTGCAGTGCTCATCTCGCTTTATTGGCCGAGGGAGCCGGTGTACAGTTTCCGGGTCATGTGGCCAGCATGACTAAGCCACTTCTGGTGAACCAGAACAGCGCACGGAAATGCTGTTTACCTTCCCGCCGGAGCGGTACCTATTTATCTACTTGCACTTTGACGTGCTTTTGAACTGCTAGGTTGGCAGAAGCTGGGACCGAGCAACGGGAGCTCACCCCATCGCGGGGATTCGAACCACCGACCTTCTGATTGGCAAGTCCTAGGCTCTGTGGTTTAACCCACAGCGCCACCTGTGTCCCTACACTGTTTGGTACTGCAATGCAAAAAGTAGGAACACCGCAGACTCCTTCTCTCAATAGTGAGAGCTATTGGGAGTCCAAGGTAGTGAGATTTTGAAATGTAAGGATGAAAACTAGGAAATATTAGTTTTGATTTCTCTTAGTGTCTCATTTTCCCAGTCTTGAGTTCCTCATGAATATTCACCAGCATTTTAGGGCACATTTCTCCCAATATACACATTTCTGTGTGCAATTCTGCCTAATATGATGCATTTTTGTTTGTTATTTTAATTAATATAAGCATTTTCGTGCATGTTATTTATCTGCATCAGAAAATTCAGGGAAGTGCAGATTTCAAAGGATAGCTGTGTTTCAGCTTGCATATTGTTTTGGGTACAGTGGATTCTGCTTGGCGTGTGTGTGTGTGTACACATCTATACTTAACCAGATAGATCACTTAGTGACACTGTCTGAAGAAAAGGTATGATTGAGAAGATCAAGTACCATTTTTTTTAAGGTGCTACAGCTTAGAAAAGCTGTGGACATAGAACATTACTAAGTGAGGAAGAGTTCAGTTTGCAAATGATGATCTCCTCACATATTATGTAAAACACTGTCAGGGAGATCATCTATTAAAGAAAAAAGAAAATGCATTCCCTGTATAGCAGGAGTGGATTAGAAAGAAGAGGTTTATTTAAGGGATTATTTGGGGAACATGATGAGCACAGAGAAAATATATTTTAGTACATCAGTAATTCCAGTGGAGATTATACCTGTTTTATTATGAAGTGCGGGATAAACTTTGCTGAAAAGATCAAGTAAATGTATGCACGAGAGGCACGGTGAAGTTTATGACAAAGGATAATAAAGAAAATGGGTACCAAAATGCCAGTAAAATGTCACCCTGCAACTTCTAAATGTTATGTATCTGAATGGAATGGAACACTTATGTTTTTTCTTGCCCATATTTTATTAAGATTCTTATGATTCTCTTTTGCTAGGTAATGCTGAAAACAACACCTGCTTTTCACACTCTGTTTTGTATGCATATTCTTTCCTGGAATCAAGACTAAACCCATGCTGTGAAATAATTAAATCTGCAAGCATTCTTTTTTTTCTTTTCTGAAGAGAGGCAGGAGAGGATTTTATTTTTAGGCAGTGACGCTTCTTGAGGAGATCTTCCTCCCTTAAAGGCCTTGCCTCTCTATCTAGAAGCACTAAAGCAAAGAGCCTCAGAATGGGAGCCATGTTACCACACACTGGCAGCTGCCTCATGGTCTATTAAAACCAGTATGCCCAGCAGACAGACTGGAGGTTTTCCTCCTATTTCAATATATGTATTCTAGTCCTCATCTGCTCCCTAAAAGGTAAAGTTAAAGGACCCCTGGCAATTAAGGCCAGTCACGAATGACTCTGGGGTTGCGGCACTCATCTTGCTTTACTGGCCAAGGGAGCCGACATTTGTCCACAGACAGTTTTTCCGGGTCATGTGGCTAGCATGACCAGATCAGCTCATGGAAACGCCATTTACCTTCCCGTCAAAGTGGTACCTATTTATCTACTTGCACATTGACGTCCTTTTGAACTGCTAGGTGGCAGGAGCTGGGACCGAGCAACGGGAGCTCACCCCGTCATGGGGATTTGAACTGCTGACCTTCTGATCAGCAAGCCCAAGAGGCTCAGCGGTTTAGACCACAGCACCACCCGCATCCCTGATCCCACCTGCTCCCTCCCTACACCCACATCTATAAGCACATGAATCCACTTGGCTGTATCTTGATAATAATGATAATAATACATATACAGCCCTTCAAAAGAAATTAACTGTGTAGGTTTCATAAACTAAAATAAAAATCCCAATTAAAATACAGGTAAAATAATTCAGAAAAATAATGAAACACACAGTCTAAAAAGGCAGCAAGATCTTAAAATGGAGATGGTTTCAAAGCACTTCTCTGTGTTTGATTGTGGACAGAGACTTTACCACTTTTACCTATCTGAAAAAGTTCTTCCCTTGAAGCTTAAATATAATATTTGTTAGGAAAAATAAATTAATTGTTCGCATTGAATTATGTGTGTGTTCTGATGTTTTCTTATTCTCCTTAAATGTATTTTATAAGACCAGCATTCAAAATTCTGAAGGCTGGGGGCAAATTCCAAGGGTCACTTGAATGAATTGTGAATTAAACTAGAATGGGGCCAGTTCCTTTTTGGAAGGGGTGAACTTGAACTGAAATGAATTCTTTGGTGCACTGAACTTC
This sequence comes from Podarcis bocagei, assembly GCF_964188305.1. NCBI lineage: Eukaryota > Metazoa > Chordata > Lepidosauria > Squamata > Lacertidae > Podarcis > Podarcis bocagei. The sequence continues at coordinate 17,680,089 of NC_138130.1, forward strand.
CCCAGCACTGAACTGGGGAAGAAGGTAGTCCACTGGTCATCTGTTGTGGGTGAGTAGGAGAGGATCTGAGCTGGAGAAGGGACGGAATTCTGTCTCTATATAAACCAATGATTGGCAGTAGTTAAAAAAATCTGATTGACGATGTGCGTACAACAGTGACTCAGATCAGGCAGAGGGCCTTCTCGGTAGTGGCGCCCTCCCTGTGGAACACCCTCCCACCAGATGTCAACGAGAACAACTACCAGGCTTTTAGAAGACATCTGAAGGCAGCCCTGTTTCGGGAAGCTTTTAATGTTTGATGTATTATAGTATTTTAATATTCTTTTGGAAGCCGCCCAGAGTGGCTGGGGAGGCCCAGCCAGATGGGCGGGGTATAAATAATAAATTATTATTATTATTGTTATCTACATTTTCTGCACTGTACTGCTTAGAAATATGCCTGTGCTTTTGAATGATGATGATGATGATGATGATGCACAATTAGATGATTGTGGATAACAACATATATACAATTAATGGCAGATGAAGGTGATCGACTACATGGAATTGGCAGAAATGACTGGCAGAATCCGAGACCAGGGAGAAGAGTTGGTGAAAGAAGACTGGAAGAAATTTAAAGACTATTTACAGAAATATTGTAAAATTAATGAATGTTAGAAGGATGTTGGATAGAAACTAAGGGGTTTCCAGCTGTAATGCTTTAGGAGATACGAAAAAAAAAAGGTTTATAAATGGGTAAAAGCTTAATGGTAAGGATTTACTGAACTAACAAATTGAAGTGGAATACAAAGAAGGGAGGTATGAGGAGGTCTGGGGAAATAAGCGTAAGGAAGATATGTTATGGAAAATTATTTGTTTTTTAACTGTTTTTATGTTGTATTTTGTTTCTTTTTATTTTTGTTGTTGTTATATTTTAAAAAACTTTAATAAATATCTTTTTTTAAAAAAACAACAACAACAAAACAATATATATACAATTACCCGGGTCTGCATTGTGAAAACTGCTCATCTGCCTTTTTGCATAAGCATAACTGAGCATGCAATTCCAGTATGTTGGAAAGTCCCACACTTTGGTTAGTTGCATCAGCAGCTGATAAAGAGAAAGAAATGAGAAAGAAGCAGAAGTTGCATCCCCGAAACAAAGGTGAAACTTATCTTCTATGTTCTATGTACTATGGGGTTTAGGATCGAGACCTTTGATTGCAGAGACTTAAAAAACACCTTTTGTTTCTCTGTTTGCATGCAAGCAGACTAAAGAATTGCTACAGCCAACTGCAGCATTGCAGTGATAAAAATGTTAAGGGGATATTTTCCTTTTCATTTTTGGTGGCCATAGAATAACAGTTACAAAAAAGAAGGGGAATACATCAAATATAATTCGCATACTGATATTATTTTGAGAAAACACTCGTTATTTCAACTTTGGGATATTACAAAACTGTCAAGGTGACCTGGATAGCACCAAAATATCCATTTATCTTCTTGGCTACCCTTTTATTTTCTGAGTCGGAGACGATTGCATCTCATATATTTTGTTGCTTTTGTTCCTCTTAAATGCAGGCTCATAAATGGAATAATGTAAGTGAAGAGGTTGTTCTGGTTAGGCACTTTGCTCACTGCTTCCAGTTAGAACCTTGAAATTTATTTTTCTTCCTTCCTTCCTTTCCTTTCCTTTCTATTCTTTTTGCTTTTCTTTTTAGTGCTTGATTAATGCATTGTCAGGGTTGGGGTCACATTGTTTGTGAATCTTATGCTCAGGATCATGAATCATGGTTCCTGATAAAATTTATGCATCCAGACAGGACTTCTCTTTGCTTCTGTTTTAAGAGGAAGGACGCTAAAACATTTATCTAAGTACCACATAGATATCTTAGCCCACTTCATTAAATGGGAAGAATGTGTGAGCAGAAAAGAGAAAGAGTTACTTTTGTGACACCCAAGATAAGCACCTAAATGAAATGGTGATGGATTGAAGCTTCCCTGATAGCAAGGTTTGACAGATTCTTGGGGCATGCATGTGTGTGTGTGTGTGTGTGTGTGCGCGCACACACACACACACACACACACACACTATGGGCCATCGAGAAATTCCACACTTTCCTGGCCAGAGGAATTTCTAAAATAAAGGTGTTCAATAACTAGGCATTGATTTTCCTCGTCGATTTCATAACTGCATGGACCAGGGAATGCATGGCCTCTCTTGATCCAGCTGTTATGGAGAACTAGAGCTGGATATCATCAGCATACTGATAGCACCTTGCCCCCAAACCCCTAATGACCACTCTCTGTGGCATCATATAGATATTAAATAGCACGGGAGATAAGATAGTGCCCTGCGGCACTGTCCCAATGCTACTGTCTGGGATCAACCTCAAAAGTAGGATTGGAATAACTGTAATACAGTGCCCCCAATTCCCATTTCCTGGAACTGGTCCATGGTAGATGGTGTCAAAAGCCAATTAGAGACCAAGAAGCAGGAGCAAGGTAGAACTCCCTCTGTCCCATTCTCTGCAAAGGTCATCCGTCAGGCTGACTCAGTTACACATTGGAATGGATCTAAATAATTTTTGTCATCCAGCTGCTGCACCACAACCCTCTCCACCACATTCTCCCCAGGGGGTATTTGTGACTGGTCAATAGTTGTTCCAATCAAAAGGGCCCAGATCCAGTTTCTTTAGAAGTGATCACACCGCTGCCACTTTTAATGCAGCAGGGACCAGCCCCTTACTCAAAGAAGCATTAGCTGTGCTCTGAACCCAACCAGTCATCTCCCCTCTGGTAGATTGAATAAGCCAGGAAGAACAGGGGTCAAGAGGGCACATGGTCGGATGTATTGCCACCAGCACCTTGTCCACATAAGCTGTTTGCATAAGCTGAAATTGATCCCACAATACATCCTCAATAACGTCACTTGGTACTTGGACTGGAGAGGCAATGAGTGCAGAGTCCAAAGATGAGAGCTTTATCCTCAAACTGTGTGGCCAGTTGGCCATAGTGGATTGTCAAGGCCTGCTTGGATGAGGAGGAGAGCCTCTGTTGAGTTAAGATGAACCTGGGACATTGCTGTACAGTCGTACCTCTGGTTACAGACGCTCCAGGTTGCGTGTTTTCGGGTTGCGCACTGCACCGCACCCAGAAGTACCAGAAGTGCCGAATCGCGACCCACACATGCGCAGATGTGGCGCTGTCGGTTGTGAACATTGCAGGCTGCAAACATGCCTCCCGCACAGATCACATTCACAACCCGAGCATCCACTGTATTGCTATTTTCTGCTAATAAAAAACTAATTGCATTCCATGCCTTCTCTGTGTGTGCCTGCCCTGTGGATGACCTGCCTCACTGACAGCTCCTTGACATAGATCTTCAAATGCTCCAGAACTCCGTCCCCCACAATGGGTGTCAGTAACCTCCAGACCATCCAAAATAACTCTGCCGGCTGGCTAACAGAGGATGCAATACAAATGAGCCTTTTTCTGCAGTCTGCACTTCCACATGGCAGGGCACAATAATGTGCTCTAACCAGTATTTGGTCAGCTTCAGAGTGAGAATTGTGCCACTTGTTTCATAATCTGGAGTTCCTCAGAATACTGAGGGATCACTTGGGCTCCATGACACCACAGAGGGTGCTCAGGAGCAGTCATGTGAAGCACCCATTCATCATGCTGTTCCATAATGAGACCAAGGCTTTGACAGGATCACCAATTTTCTTCACTGAAAAATCCCCCTAGAACATCTGGAATGCATGTTCCATCAGTCTCCAAGGGCAGACCATCCAAATGGCCATCACCCTTACAGGAGGGAATTTCCATTGTCTGTCCAAACCAGACTAAATTAGGTTCAATCACGTTTAAATGCTAAATGAATTGAATTTCTCCCCCATCCCTACCACAAGGGTGCTCAACTAGGCAGAGAGGTTTAATCCTTCTGTCCACCTTATCACTCTGCCTATTTCCCCTCCCTCATTTTTGCAAAATCAGTGCAAGGAGGGCTAAGAAGTAGCTTGGAGGGCTAGCTGGGCTTAGCCAATTTCAGAAGTGAACAGGCCTCTTGCGAACTTTTAAAATACACTGACTCATTCTCTATTCCTTCTGTCTTTCCTTCTGACTAAAGCTTTCAAGGCCAATGAATTGTTTACATGGATTCTCTATTGCATTCACAGTATCCACTTAATTCCTGTAAACCCTAGATTAATTATACACGGAGAGAAAAGTAATCACATATAAAAAAAGTGTACATGAGGATAAATACCAGGTTTTGACATACAGCCTTCGAAAACATACTTGCCCATTCACTCCATGCTGTTTTCCAACAGACATTTCTGTTGTTGTTTTTCTCAGAAGCACCGTTTTACTCTGAAAACCATTCCCTGTACACATATATGGGAACAGATTTTCTTGCAACCTTTCTAATCACTGAAGGAAAGATGATCTTAGGCCCTCAAAACAGACACTCATCAAAGTGGAGAAAACCATTTAAACAAAATGGCTGCCACTTTCCAGAATTCTGCACATATGGCTTCAGATTCTAGCATTCATCATTGCACATCCATTCTTGGCAGGGTTCATATGTTACTCAGTTTGTAGAAACAAAACTAATTCTCCTTTCAAATCTGGGCTGGATAGCAAACTACGAGAGTGGCGGAAATAAGGCTTTATCATTTACAGTCTCTGAATTAAGATACTTTTTTGCTTCTTTCTCATTTGCATTTTTTTTAATGTTATATGTAACAGATGGCGTTGGTTTTTTTTTTTAAAAAAAACCATTAACACACAACTTCTCTTGACTTAGAATAATGTAAAGAAGCAAGCAAAGCTTTTGAAGCAAGTTTGAACAGATTATTTCCATTATATGATCCAATGGCAATGTGGCAGCTTGCTTGAAACATTCCTACAGAAAACCACTGGGAGAAAAGTTTCTTGCACGTACCAACAAATCCTTGTTATTTCAAAGGACTGGTGTCAAATATTGCATATGCAGCCTCTCTCATAAAAGTGTTTGCAGAGAACATGCGGCATCTACTATTAAGGGATGCATACTAGAAATAGATGAGAGCACGTTTCCTAAAGGGTGCCATTTAGCAAGCTACCATCTCACAAATATGTCAGCAAGAAACAGTAAGGAATACAGAGCCAGGCTTATTCAGCTGATTATCTGGGCAGCTGCTTTCTAGGTAGATAAATCACAGAGTTAATTACGTACAAACAATTTCTCTTATACACTTGAGGCTAGGGGTCAAATGTAATGAAATTGTAAGCTATTATTCTTGTGCAAAATCTGCAAAATCTTCTGTGATTCTTGGGCAATGACCCTAAGCATAGGTACTAGGAAACAAGTACCATTAAATTTAGAGGGACATACTTCAAAGTAAATATGCACAGGATAGTAGACTTTTGAATTTGTAAATTCAAGGTTGTGAAGAAAATATGGTACTACTGAGAAATCAGACATCAGAGAAAGCCAGGTTGGGTTAGAGTCGTACAGGACACAACACCCGAACCCAGTGGCGTAGCGTGGGGGGGTGCAGGGGGGGCCGGCCACACCGGGCGCAACATCTGGGGGTTAGGGTTAGCGGGCACAAATCCATGGGTTAGGGGGCGCAAATCCACGGGTTAGGGGGCGCAAATTACTTGCCTTGCCCCGGGTGCTGACAACCCACGCTATGCCACTGCCCGAACCCGTTACCTCACATTACCACATTATTGTAGCATATACAGTGGTACCTCGGGTTAAGTACCTAATTTGTTCTGGAGGTCTGTTCTTAACCTGAAACTGTTCTTAACCTGAAGCACCACTTTAGCTAATGCTGCTACTGCGCCGCTGCTGCACAATTTCTGTTCTCATCCTGAAGCAAAGTTCTTAACCCAAGGTACTATTTCTGGGTTAGCGGAGTCTATAACCTGAAGCGTATGTACCCCAAGGTACCACTATAAAAATATTCTCTCCCATTTTATCCACAAAATAATTCTATGAGGTAGACTGAGAGAGATAACTGACCAAAGGTCACTCAGAGGGTTTCCTGACTGACAACTGGACAATTGTTTCATGTGTGAGTCCAACACTTGGTGGGTGCTGGCTCTCTTTTCTACAGGAAACTTGTTTTGTTTCCTGAGGAAACTAAAGTGCAGAAAAACAGAAAAGAGAATTCCAGTTGTGGATTTTACAATGCCTAATTTTGTCATTCAGAATGCCATAATCCAGCAAATTAGTTTTTGTAACCAAGGTTCCATATATGGTGAAACAATCTTAAAATGTCTCTCTGTGTGTGTGTGTGTTGCAATTGCAGTGTGCTTCAAAAAAATACTCTCTTTGGACTAAGAGAGTGTTGCATCTTTAAATACAAAACTCCAGCCTCTCAGATTGTATTCAGAATCCATGTCACTGGTTAGACAAAGGCTCAGCTAAACAGCCACAGTGTACTGGAAGCTGGCCTTTGTATGAGTGTCACTGAAAATGAAGAATGGACACAGATTTTCCAGAAAATGGAATGCAACCTGCTCAGGGAAACAGTTAAGTATAATTGATCTTGAAGATTGTAACCACCACAGAGAGATGTGAGGAGGCACATTGTCCTTCAGATATATTCAGGCTCCAAGATAATGCACTTGGTTACTGATTTCGAGCACAAATATAAAATGCATGAGATACCTGATGGTGCAGTGATGTAGAAAGGTCTTATCGGCAATAGCTTGTGATGGTTCTATCACACATGAGCAGGAACTGCTTAAGCACAGCTTTTCAGGCTTCTCAACTCACCTTGGGTGAAAAGCTATGACTTTGACATTCAAGTGACCCACTGCTTGCCTTTACCCAGGGTAGTACTTGAGGAATTAAAAAAGAAGAATAGTTGCTGAAGTAAAAAGAAAGGTATGGAGAAGGGACAAAAATGTGTTAATTGTATGTGATAATTATCAGAACTGTGAAGGCAGAACTGACGAACTGCGTGATATAAAGCATGTTCTCTTTCATAGAGAGCACGTGTTGCGGTGGGGGCCGCCAGGACACTCCAAAGTTGGGGGCGGGCTAATTGATCATTGGCCACTGATGCGATTGGGGCTTCCCTTGTTGTTGGGAAGAAGTTAATGTTGCCATTTGTTGATTGTCAGCCAGAAATGCTAAAACTCCTTGCACGAGGCTAGGGCTTCCTCATTTCGCCTGTGCATCGGATTGCCCGTCCCCCCCTCCCTAGAATTAGGGTTGTTCGCTTTGACCTTGCTATGCCTGTCATGGGGTCGTCTGCTCTCGGGGCAGGGGCCCGGTAGGAATTTTGTCCATCTGGCTGATTGGCTGGGGCCATTTGGTTTTTGCCTACTGCGTAGCAAATCGTCACAACTTGTAAGGTTGCGGTTAGGCATTGGTTTATGGTTTGGTTGGTTGAGGGGCATGGATTGGCTGTGCCTGCCCCTCTAATGCTGCTGCTGCAAGGGATTCCGTTAAAGGAAATCAGGGGCTAACTATTGCTTGTCCACTCCGACAAGGGGGCTCGGGCCATAGCAATGAGCTCCTGGTTTCATTTGGGGTGAGGGCAGGTTCCCTGCTTTGTCGCTACCCCCAAGTGTATTCCCCTATTCTGACTTTCGCATCGTGCGGAATGTCAGTCTGTCCCCCATGGTGGGGGCAGATAGTCACGACCAATGCCTAAGCAACCAGTCACAAATTTGTATTTTAATAAAGTTGTGGCCAAAATTATGCCAAAAATCTTAAACAAAAAATTCTGTGTGATGTGTGAGTTATTGGGGTGGCCCTGGGGACCTCGACACGCAACGGATGAACCTGGGGAGGGATCTGGACTGGGGAGGGAACCACTGACCCCTTAAGCTAGGTGGGTTATCATGATCCAGTCTCAGCTTAACCTACTTTGCAAGGTAGGCATGTGGATAAAATGGGCAGAAGCAATATTTTTCTTTTTTAAAGTTTTTTATTAACAATTTCAACATAACAAATTATCAAAAAAAACATCTTCATTATTTTCCCCTTTTTCCTCCTCCCCCTCCCCAAGGAACCCACCCTCCCCCCAAAAAACTTCCCTCAGCTCCTCTCTCTGATTTCTCAACTCATGTTATTCTCTGCATACTGTAAAATTGTATATATCCTTTTATTATCCGTCTACTATATTAACCCTCAATAAATTTGTGTATGTTTATTCAAAACCCGCCAAGGAGTCCAATTCCTTTTGTTGTCTTTTTAAATAGTTTGTAAACAGTCCCCATTCTTCTTTAAAGTCACTGTTCTCCTTATCTCACAATTTGTATGTCAGTTTCGCCAGTTCTGCATAGTTCATCAGTTTCTCTTGCCACTGTTCTTTTGTCGGGGTTTCCTCATTCTTCCATCCTTGTGCTATCAAGACTCTTGCCGCTGTTGTAGCATATATAAATAAGTTCTTTATTTTCCTTGGCAGGTCTTGTCCTACAATCCCTAACAAAAATGAGAAGCAGTGCTATTTTTCTAGAAAAAGAGGTGCCAGAACTCACCATGAACACCTCCCTCGTTCTCTTAGAATGGTAATGGTGCCCATCTAAGAGGTGGCATTACTAAGTTCCTGCAAGTTCCGACTGGGGGGGGAAAGCCCCAGGCAGAAAAGAACTCAAGTTTCTTGAGGCAATGGTGAGAAAACGATGCAACAAACAAGCAAATGAACAAATATTCCTACTTCCAAGAAGATGACTTAGGGCTACCTCACACCTGTGTGATAGTTGCTTGGTGATATTAAGTGATAACTGGAAAACTTGTGACTAACCAATTTTGGAGAGCAATTTTTCTAATGTCCTAGGAACTGTAGCAAGGAAGAGGCTCTCTCCGTACAAAGGACCATTGAGACGTCAGCAGCCAGCAGATCAATCCTCCTGCCTGCTCATCTATTTGCCTCTTTGAACATTCTGATCTATAAATGGCAATCTTGAACAGTGCTTCAGATTTGCCATTTTGTCATAACCTCCTAGTGACCAATAATTCTCATTTGAACTGCAAAGTGTGGATGAAGGTCTTCTGTTTTCGAGTGCAAAATTATATGTAATTGATTTGCCTGGGAATAGAATGCTGGTCATTTCAGAGCTAAAGAATTCATTGAGCTAGCAAACTGCCCAAATCTGCACTCCATTTAAAGTACACATTAGATAATTAAGAAATGTGCAAAAAAATGTGTGATGAACATGAAGAGGATGTGGGAAAGCAGAGGGTGTGAGAAAGGGAGGAACAGAAGGAATTGCAAGATTAATTTAGTAACATGTAAATAAATAGTACCAGGAGAACATGTAAAAGAGCTTGCCAATACTCCTTCAGTTTCTTCTTCATTTGCCTTGCTTTCTGTGCCTGGCAGGGATGAAACTAGAGAGCACAATTCAAATTCATTCATCACATTTGTATAGCTGATTTACCTTTAATGAATATTCAAATGTGAATATCTATGACAAGTTCAACTTTGAATGATGTGTTAATACTGTTGCACAAATGTCAAAGAAGAAGCCATGCTTCCGTGAGCATGAAAAATCCAGCTAACCAACCAGCCCTGCATTATAGAAATCAAGAGTGGCAAATTTAGAATTACTCATTGAGACAGTCCCTATAGCCATGTCTTCAAAGGAAGTAAAAAAATACAGACAGCTGTTTTGATCCAATCTCTCTCTCTCTCTCTCTCTCTCTCTCTCTCTCTCTCTCTCTCAGACACACACACACACACACACACACACACACAGAGAGAGAGTGATGTTTAACTATTTGCTCATCGTAGAGCCAATGAAATTAATGAACATGGTGTGAAGGAAAGTTGGTTTTTTCAGTGGGCCTCCTCTGCTTAGTTTAATATCACCCATTGAACTTTACAAATAATAATAATAATAATTTAGCAACTTTTATCTTTTAACTAGAAATGCAAGCAATCTTGCAAAGTGTTATCACTAAAATTGCTGGTGTTAAGCATAAGCTGTTTCAAATAAAAGTATCCAGCCTCTGCCTGGCTATTTTTCTCATTCCTTGACTTTCTCTTTGCTAACTTGTCACAAACCTGAATGTCTTCTTATGACCTCATTCATTTGCCAGAGCGAAGAGGGTCCATCAGTTCTAGCAAATGGCATCATTGCTCATGCTCAGAAAGGAAATTAAGGTCTTCAGGAAAAGGGTCTCCCACATCTGAGAAAAGGAGGATGACTAACAGGACAGGGACCTTCTTGTTGGTGTTGCACCTGGTGCTGTCAATTTCCCCAGATGAGAAAGGCTGTCATTTGAAACTGTGTGGGAACAATTGCTTCTGTGGTTGGTTCAGTGATGAGCCCGCTCACACTGGGATCTTATTCAGGAGCGGAAAACTCTTGGCTCTCAGCCAGGATAGGATCAGACTAGGTGCTTCCATGCACTTCCTTCTTTTCCCAAATAGCATCAAGTGCTGCTAGCCAGATATTACAGTGATGGTCCTGAAGATCCTACCTGGATCACTGTCACTTCTTCCTATGGCTCTGGGGGAAATGGGAATGGGTCAGGCCTCAGAGCTGGCCCAGTAGTCAGGCAGCTTATGTGGCAGGAGATCTGCTGGGGTATCCTGCTCATCCTCTGAGGAGACTTCAGGTTTTAATGCCAGGCAGGGCTAAACACTGGCAGGCACCTTCTTTATTATCATTTAGGTGCCAGGCAGAGAACATTAGTGAGCCTTATAATCTTGTATGGGCTCTCTCACTGTTTGTTCTGCTTGAATTTTTATTGTTCTTCTTAGTTATTCTTTTGTAACTGTTCCGTTTGCTAAACTTTTGCTAAACTGAATTTTGTTGTTAACTGTCCTGAAGAGAATTTTATTCAAGAGCAGTTCTATTCAACTAAATCAAGGTTTCCCAAACTTGGGTCTTCCGCTGCTTTTGGACTACAGTTCCTACCCTCCCTGACCACTGGTCCCGCTAGCTAGGAATGATGGGAATTGTAGTCCAACAGCAGCTGGAGACCCAGGTTTGGTAAACATGGAACTAAATAGATAAAGCCCTCAAATTTCCATATTTTAAGGCACTAATATGGGGCATAAGAACCCTTCTGGTCCTCAAACAATCTACATAACGTCTCCCTAATTATTACGCTCATCTGTCTGGCTAAGTTTGCAATTAGATGGGATCTTCACAAGGAGAAAGATCTGGTGCTTGTAAACATAAGTGGATGGCATCCTTGCACATGGGAGGTCCCATGGCTTTTCTCTTTCTCAGTGTGTGTGTGTAGCAGTAGCACTTTCTTCTCATGGAACTGAAGCCCATGTGAAAATGGCTTAAATCCTAATATTTACACTGGTTGAAAGCAGACCGCGGCAAAGAGTGATGGGCTCTCACAAGCCGACAACTCCAAAATCATGAATCTGTTTAGACTAAAAAACCAAAGGGTTTAGGTTTAGTCTGGGATGCCTCACATTTGCAGAACCAGCAATATGATAACAGGCAACCAGCAAACACTCTTCTATTCTTGCATACCCAGTCTGCATCTGCAATTCCTACATTACTTGTCTTTGGCACATATCTAATGTTATGACAAGAACAGTCAGGAATGATTTCCTGGCGCAGAAACAAACCTGCATTGCCCTTCTTTTGCTTTCCTCCAAAAGCAGAAGCTAACTTGGCAGTTACAGTAGAATATATAGCACATCTTAACATGTTGTGTATTAAAAATTGTTAGCATTGTTAAAGTCGGGGGAGTGGAGTTAAAACAAGCACCTGTGTTTTGCAGCTTCTAATGTGCATACTGCATTTTTGCCATATATATAGTCTAATGCATAGCCAATTTATCCCCTTTTTTGTATTTGGTAAAAAAAATAAAAATGCAACATTTATTTATTAGCGATTTAATGTATTTATGGACTGCACTTTCATTTTTTAAAAAAATACAGTGAGGCTGTATAAATCATGCAAATTAACAGCTACAGCATTAAAAGCATCCGTAAATGCTTTCAAAGAACTTCACACTGTAAAGACCTGTCTCAAAAACACAATTTTAGCAGACATATAAAAGAAGTCAAGTAGCTTCTATTGGCAGGGAGTTTCACAGGGCAGGGGCTGCCACATTAAAGGCTTGATTCCTAAGTAAAGGCCTAATCAGAAGAGTTTGGAACAACAATCAAATTTTCTCAGTGATCCGGGTGCACCATAAGGGGTCATAGAGTTCTGTTGCAGAACATGCATGAGAATGAGTTTCTTCCTGTCTTGAGTTATGCGTACTTTGTGGAAGTTCCTGTACGTCCAGTTTCCACTTCAGAAGTATTTTACAGTACATATGCAGTTATGATTCATGTCGCCGGAGCCAATGGATGCAATCCTCCTTTCTCCCTCTATAAATCAGGGAAAGGGAGAGTTTCTCCGTGAAGAATCTGACTCTTACACTGAGTGCAGTTTTTATTGAACCTTTACAGTTCAATCCTGTGTAGAGTAAGCCCCACTTAGTTCAAGCAGGACTTACTCCCAAGTACACAATCATAGCATTTAGTCCTTAAACATGAATTTGGAAAACATTGCATCAAAGGTGATATGAAAGATCTATCTGTGAGCTGTGTGTGACCCAGGAGTCATCATCCACACATGCAAGTCTCCACTTGGCGCTGCAGCCACCCAGCCGTAAACATGAAAATGGGAACCTGCCCAAGCTATAGAACACACCTTTCTCATCATCATAAATTACAATCCTCACTGCGTTGGGTTTTTTTTTAATGCACCTAATGCTATGAGGTGTGCCACAATAATTACAAAACCGCAGAGCCTTGCTCCACAGGCTTATAAGCTAATCGAAAATGGCCATACGTGTTGTCATTCTTTTAATGATAACAGTCCATTAGCTCTTCAAGTAGGAACTTGTTCAGTTACATACTTTCGCTTTGGGGATCTCAAAGTACAGAGTTTGTGCTTGTCAGCCAAGCTTCTACTGCATCCTGCTGTCAGTATTGAAGCAAAGAACATCTCTTTGAAGGGGTGCTCTTTTTTCCCCGTTTAAAAAAAAGAAGAAGAGAGGCTTAATAAGGTCTCCCTGGATCCTCCGGCTAAAACATGCCAAAAAATGTGTAGCAACTTCAGATTTAAGCTAGATTACTCCCTTTCTGTTGCAAGGAGTAATACGCTACTGGGGAAACTTTCAGTTATTTTGGACATTTTGTTTTTAAACTAAATTCTGATTAACATCAAAAGAAACACTTCCAACGTTGTTTCTTAAGTTAATTTCCATTTATAAAATGTTTTCTGAGGATAGCCCTATGTGCATTTTCCCACAAGGTCGTGACTTTATAATTACTGCTCAAGCATAACATATTTTCTTAAAGTATGCTAATGATGGGTTCCCTTAAGGGACAAATTGAAAGGGTTGTGCAGTTAATTTTTCTTGACATATCTTAGATCTTAGATTTGCAGCAGTTTGAAAGCTAGTAAAGCGCAACCTGAAATATTCCGATTTGTCCCACTGCTAGGACTAGTTTCTTTCTGGATCCTCAGCTTTCTCTAAAATTCAAGCCTTTAAAGAGATATGCCACCCCAAAGCTCACTTATAGAGAAATCCTGCACATGCCTGTTCAGAAGTAAATCCCGGATGAGTTCAATGAAATTTACTTCCAAGTGTGTGGGTACCATTTTTAGTTTTATGCTGAGTATCCTGGTTATACCTCATTTTGGTTTTGGGGAGAATAATTGCAGAGAAAGCTGGCACATTTACACCGGACTTCAGAAAGTCTGGTTATATTTACTGGTTATAGTTAGTTTCTTTCAAAACTTTAAACTCCTTGCAAATACATCCCATTCTTCAGAAGCAGAGTATGTACATGCATAAAACCCAATGTGTAATATCCAGACCCTTTGAGTTTGAAAGATCTAGGGAGCAGGATGGCCAATCACAGACAGAAAACTGTGCTAGGTGGACTAATAAACTGAATCAATATAAGACATATACCGTATTTTTCGCTCTATAACACGCACCCGACCATAATACGCACGTAGTTTTTAGAGGAGGAAAATCCGTAGGCATGCCACCCCTAGGCATTTCCTCCATAACACGCACATACATTTCCCCTTACTTTCTAGGAGGAAAAAAGTGAGTGTTATGGTGCAAAAAATACGGTACTTGCTGGGTCATTTCTACCTTTCGTCATTTAAACAGGGGGACTGTATTAACCTTAAAACAGAAATCAGCTTCTGAGTGGGGGATTTCTCTTAAAATAAAACTGCAGACTGGTTTAAGACGGTATTCAAGTAGCGTATCTTGTCAACGCAAGGATTTCTGCTTGTACAACAGAACTTTTCTCCTTCCCTGTGTGCCCTCGCCCAAATCTGTCCTAGGGTTTCCTCCAACCCTCCAGAGCAGATTGGGGGAGGGCAGGAAGCACATGGGGAGAGAAGTGTGGAGAAAACTGTGTTGCACGTGTGTAAATCCTTGCACTGATTGGACATATTGGTTGGATATTACCCATAGCAATTATTCCCTTAGTTTTCAACTGTAGCTACTCACCATTAGCTACTCACAATAAGGCTGTCATATCTTTAGATACATACCCTTTAGGGAAGGGTTTGGCATTTCCCAGCATATAACAACTGTCATTCCTTCCTGCCTTGAAGATTCACATCTGGATGGCTTGATCCGCATAGAGAGGCTTTAATGAAAATACACAGTTCTTGCACAGTCCCTCATCCTTCCCCAGAGTTTTACATGGCCAAGACCAATCTGCAATTGGCATAAATAAGCTCACTCCTGCCATTGATAGTTTTCTCCATGTTAGGATAAAGCATAGCTATTGATACCCTTGGTGTGTATCCTAGAACATACCTGAGAACCCTTTTTTTGTAATACCCAAGCTTTCTATAACCTAGAGGTCCATAAGGAGAGAGGGCATCTTGTAGGCAGAAAGCTTGAAAAACCATTGCCATACTGCACCATTCGTGTGTGTGTGTGTGTGTGTGTGTGTGTGTGTGCAGAAGTTCATACCCTCCAGCATTCCACCAATGAAAATAGGGACATCCTATTTTATTTTGATGATAGTGGTGATAATTTATACCCCACCCATCTGACTGGGTTGCCCCAGCCACTATAGGCAGCTTCCAATGTAAAAAACAACCCACAATTAAGCATTAAGTATTAAAAAACTTTACAGGGCAGCCTTCAGGTGTCTTCTAAAGGTTGCATAGTTACTTATCTCCTGGGCTCGGGGGGGGGGGGGTGTTGCATAATTCCATACCCTTCAATGAAAATAGGGACATCCTACCATACCCTCTAACATTTCTCTGATGAAAATAGAGACAACCTAAGGAAATGTGGGACATTCCAGAATCAAATCAGAAACCGGGATATATTTTGTAAATCTGGCACTGACCCTGGTCTGGAAGTTGAATTCTAGAATTAAAATCTACCAGGCCCAATATGTCTCCTCTTCATCTTTACTGGGAACCCATATTCCTTCCTGTAGTTGTATACCACATAGTTAATCTACAGTCATTATACTTAAGGCCATTCAAGCTGAACTAGCAACAAGAGACTGCTTGTTTACTGATTTTACTTCACTCGGTACTATTCCCCTCCCCATTGATTTAAAGCTTTCTGTTTGCATGGATCAATGGCTGTAAAACACTAGCCATAATCAAAAGCCTTATTCTTCCAGTAGATGAAAGCAATGAGATAAGCTTCACTACCCCTACAGGGGTGGGGGGGGGGGAGGAGGAGACCCAATTACATAATAAGAGAGGGAGACAGCCCAATTGTTTGATAAAACACAGAGAACCCCAATCATGCTAACCATCTCTTCTTTTGACATCTAGAAGTCAGTATTGTGTGCTCGAGACTGTTCACTTCAAACTGCTGGAAGTGAAGGCATTTGCCATTTTGATACTTATGCAGACTCACACAAAACCCCTTCTGTTGTTCAGCAGCCAAAGAACTGTACAGCTCATCTTACTATGGAAATCCTTTGCCAGAGCATCGGCAAAACATCTCTCTTTTCCTAACAAATGCTTATTCGATTATCAAAGCTGGGAAGGGATGTGGCATTCATAATCAAATTCATGCTCATTCTTTTCTACATGCTACATGGTATCTGATGCTATGGGGAGGGCAGAGGCTACATATCATGTTTAGTCTAAGGGTGGAGGGGATGACATACCTTCCAACAATTCTCTAATGAAAATACAGTGGTATCTCGGGTTAAGTACCGTATTTTTCGCTCTACAAGATGCACCAGACCACAAGATGCACCTAGTTTTTGGAGGAGGAAAACAAGAAAAAAAATATTCTGAATCTCAGAAGCCAGAACAGCAAGAGGGATCACTGCACAGTGAAAGCAGCAATCCTTCTTGCTGTTCTGGCTTCTGGGATAGCTGCACAGCCTGCATTCGCTCCATAAGACGCACACACATTTCCCCTTACTTTTTAGGAGGGAAAAAGTGAGTCTTATAGAGCAAAAAATATGGTACTCGTTCCGGAGGTCCATTCTTAACCTGAAGCTGTTCTTAACCTGAAGCACCACTTTAGCTAATGGGGCCTCCTGCTGCTGCCACAATGCCGGAGCAC